>NW_021620873.1:69373-129439 GCF_004785775.1 Grammomys surdaster
TCCCTCCCTCCTGGATGTCTAAGCAGATAGCTGAGTATTTTGGAAACATTAATAGAAAGTATTTGCTTCTTAGCTTGCTAAGGTGTTAACCTGAACATCACAGCGTAGGGAACTATGACCGAGAGTGTTACAGGTTTTAGAGTGGCATGCAGTGAGTGCTTTGTTGTTAGAACCCCACCACCTAGCACAATGCCCACGATAGTAGTGAGCCAGTGAGAAAGTATTGAGTGTCTGAGTCAATGAATAAACTTGGTACGTGTTATGATTGTAGTGAGGAATTCTGGGTGATGGACACTGCATGCAGTGCCATATTAACTCTTGTTTTGTGCTAGTTTGCAGGTATACGTGGGATAAACATTGTCTTCTTGCTGTTTCTACCGTATTTCTTACATATGACCTTCCACCTTTGTCTGGTTTCATTGGCATGCATTCTGAAAAAAAAAAAAAACCCTCAA
The DNA here is from genome assembly GCF_004785775.1 of Grammomys surdaster. Lineage (NCBI taxonomy): Eukaryota > Metazoa > Chordata > Mammalia > Rodentia > Muridae > Grammomys > Grammomys surdaster. The sequence goes on from NW_021620873.1 coordinate 69,829, forward strand.
GATACTTGGTTAGCTCAATCAAACGTTTTCCTAAAAGGATAGATTGTGTAAGATTTAACATTTTCAAACAAGAACAAACAGAAGAATGAAATCAGCCCAAATGGAGCAGTTCCTTCGTGGCTTGGGCAATAAAAAGTCTTCATTTTCCAAATACATTCCGATATAGGAGAGTGAACTAGCTTGACCCCAGAGATTGAAAATAATAATGGCTTTGCAAATGATCTTGGTACAGGCGAGCAAGTGATAGGGAAGAAATTAATGTCTAAAAATTATTAGCGTTAAGTGCAGACTGGAGAAGTAAGGGTCTTTGTAGATTCATTTTTCAGTAAGCATCATGCTCCAACTGGAAGACAGCTTAGATGCAGGAACACTGCTTGGCACTGGCTGCTGGGCTGTTTGGGATAATGAGTGCAAACCCCATCTGTAAGGACAACATGATGTTTCATTCTGTGGGATTTTTTTTCTTCTACATTTGAATCAAACATTGATGAAAGCTGTTCTGCCAGCAGCTGTTCAGAAACAATTTAATTCCAGCTGTGATAATTCACCGTGTCAGACGTCGGCTGTTATATGTTGATACAACAGTACTCTCCAGATTTGCATTCTTATCAAAAGGAACAAATGTTTTGAACATTTCAGTACAGATGGTATTTAACCATGCACACAGTACTTTAACATGTTCAAGGTAAACACTGAAAAGTCAATATCTGTAAAAATTGATCACATAGACTCCAAATGATTAATCTGATCCAAAGCCCGTGCCCTTCATTGTTGGTGGAATTTGTGATTTTTTTTTTATCCTCTTAGAGAACAGTGTTTTGGATCAGAGGTACTTAATAATTATTATATCTGATATTTTACCTCTCCCCTTTCTCCGTGGAAGGCCTCACATGTGATATTTTACCTCTCCTTAAAGGTAGTTAAGATTTTAGCATCTCCTTGGTTACATTTTACAGTGTTATTTCATTGTGTTGTTTTATTAGGTCATTGCAGACATATATTGCTTCTAAGTTAAAATTAATGTGTCTTTTAAAAAATTATGCCACGGGGACATGTTATATATAGCATGCCTCTCTATACTCCTTAACAAAAATAAAAATTGAAAACCTCTTTAATTTTGACTGCCTGGCCTGAGGTGTGCTTTTTATATTAGAGTTTAAAATCTTACGTAATGGCTTCAGTGTGCATCTTCCCAAGATCAAAAATAAAGGCAGAGTAAATGCTAATGTACCACATTATGGCTCTCATCTAATTTCCCAATCACGGCATTAAAAGTAAATTTATCTGTTTTTTTTAACATTTTAATGAGTGCAAACTAATTCAGGAAGACTTTAGGTTGGCATGCTGTAAAGCCTAAATCGTGTCTGAATCTGGTTTCCTTCACATGCACAGTGTCCTGCAGATAACACTACAGGGACCAGGGTATTCTTAAGTTTGAAATTCACACATGAGCTTTATGTTTTCTATCTGTGTCATGATTACTCTGACCATTTTTAAAGTACTTTAAATATTTATTGAAATAATATTTCAAGTGTTAATTACAGTGGTAATGAAAACAGCCAAATGCCACATATCAAGAATGAGTGTTTATCCGTATTGTTAATGTGATATGTTAGATTTCATTAAGCAGTAATGGGGTAGCAAATGAGTCACAAATTACAGTTGCATCTGTTACTAGACCACATTAGTGCCAAAATAACAGCGAACGCAGCCATAGGGTTACGTTCATTAGCCAACCCGCGTTTGTGGCCAATTCATCCCTTTGTTGCTAGGAGCTCAGGGTACCACAGAAAGAGACTGACATTGACAGAGGCTATCATTGCAACTACGCCCACGTCAGAATATCAAATGCTTCACTCTGGCTCTCAAATGCTTTATTAGATTTCAGTTTTCTTTAAACATTTATTGAGTCTACCAAGGTGCACAAGCTGGCCACTTGTCCTGCCGTAGCTTCCCAGAGTTCATGAGCTCTTCCTTTCTGGTGAATCGCAAGTAAGAGTCGTCAGGTTCTGTGTGCAAGAAATGCTTTTTGTTGAAACTACTACCCCCTACCCCCATAGAGTTTGTTTTTCTTTCCTTTCAGGTGGTTATCATATAGCATCATAATTGAGAAAATGACTATTTTCAATTCTTAATTAGGTCTCTTTATCAATAATAGCAGACTCCAATTACCCCATGCCAGTTCACTCTTTCAAATACTATTAATAATAAATGAACTACATCTGTGACCCTCTTAGCTAGGAATAAAAAATAAGTCTGGGTGGCCCCCAAATCCTGTGCCTCACCAAAATGTAGGTGCACATATGTATATAAAGTAATCATCATCATCATCTTCATCACCTTGGATCTTGGTGTCTCTTCTCCCCTCACATAGTCTGCATGGCCCACATGGCAAGAGAAATATGTTTAATGTAATTGAAATGGAAGGCAGCCTTGAGAGTCTTCAAAGAGCCTACTTTAAAAAGCCTGAAGAACATCAATAGCATTCACAGATAACAATGTTCTAAGATTTACTTAAGTTTTAAGATATAACATTTGTCTAATGAGGTGAATAGGTGGTATCTATGTACTTAGTGCAGCTATATCAGTATGGCTTTGTGCTCTCTGGGTAGTCTTTAGAAGCCTGCTAGATGATGTTCTGATAAATACATATGGAAATGTTCACATTAAAAAAGATCCTCCTTATAGTTTCAATAAAAGCACCAGCATCTTTTAATATGAGCCAGAATAAGCCTTACAGAAAATGTTGCATGACACAGTCACAATTTCCCTAGAAGCATTTATTACACTTGGGAATATGCCAATAAAGAAAAATTTAAAAACCAAACCACAAATTTAATATTACTTGTTTTATAGGTTTTGAAGGAAAGTAAACACCTGTAATGTTCCCTCTGGATTAATGTGTGTGTGTGTGTGTGTGTGTCTGTATGTGTGTGTGTCTGCGTGTCAGCGTCTGTGTGTGTGAGCATGCTTGCCCCCAAATTGTCAGCATTTTATGAAGCATGTGGATCACATACGCGATTTGAGCTGTTTTACTAACATATCAATAAAGTGGCAATTTGTTATATAGCCAAATTTAATGTTGCCAATGCTCCAACTAACAACAAAGACAGATGTTGTTAATTAAGTACACATTAAAACACTGTTAATACTGATACTCCATTAAAACCATATGATAATGAGACTTAAATCTTTAATCAGAATGATCAGCAAAACTTTATATATGGAAATCTGTGTTTAAGATGTTCTCATGTTGAGAAATAAATATTTGGCCTAGATACGTAGTCTTTCTTGTTTCCTCTAAGGAGGGATAAAATACAGGAACTGACTGCAAGGGTGTCTGTATTTTGTTCCCTTTTCAGCAGACATTCCACACGCCAAGCCTTGGGGACGAAGAGTTTGAAATTCCACCGATCACGCCTCCTCCAGAGTCAGATCCCACCCTGGGCATGCCTGATGTACTGCTACCCTTTCAGACTCTCAGCGATCCGTTGCCTTCCCAGGGAAATGAGTTCACACCCCAGTTTCCCCCTCAAAGCCTGGATCTTCCTTCCATCACCATCTCAAGAAATCTTGTGGAGCAAGATGGTGTGCTTCATAGCAATGGGCTGCACATGGTAAGCTCTCCATTCATTACCTATGACTCTGCCTTGTCGTTTGTCTTCATGGTAAGAATCTTGGAGGCTCTGTTCAGAAATATCCCTGTCTGATGGGCTGGTGGCCACTTAGGTAATACTCTGATTGCCCTCTAACCATAGGTAATACTTGACTGATATCTGATATTGGGTGATTGACAGCTATAGAGGAAGGCTGTCTTCCAATATGAAATGAACTTTAGGAAGGCTTGCTTACTTATTACTGTTTTGAAGGCAGCAGGTCTTCCCTGGCCTTTGTTTTAATGCAGAGGTGTGCTTAAAGTGAGTACTTAATTCAGGCGAGCCTTTGAACATGGAAGCTGTCTTAGGTGTCTGGGTCTTTTGAACTTGTTGAGTTAGAGTGTAATGTGTATGGTACATGATTTGTTCTTATCTCCAATCAAATTATCAATGATACAGAAGAATGGGGGGGGGAGAGTTTCTGATTATAACCAGCAGAGGAAAAAATGGCCTGTGTTATTATGTGAAATACACCTAATTGCGTTATTTATTGCCACAAACATTGAATAAGGCACTCTAGAGAGCAAAGATTACTAATGAGATAATTTTATTTCTATTTTTCTTAGTGTGCAATTATAGTCAGCAATCACCAGAGTAAATCCGTTTTAAGTATTTTAAACTCTTCTGCTGGGATTGTGTCTTTTTTCTTGCAGCACAATATATAATGTATTTGTGTCTGTGGAGGTGAAGCACTAACCAGGCATCTTAAAACAAGATTAATAGTTTATAGAGTTCTCTCTCTTTTTAAACCCCGATAAAATGAGACAGATGTGTTGGTATAACAAAAACAAATCCTATTGCTTGTTTACATATTTCTCTGTGCATTAGGACCGTGCCAGTGATGTTTATTGGTTTTATTTTTAATTCCCCAGATAACAACGCACGATTGCAAAATATGTAGTGGATTAACAGTGCAAAGATTCAGTGTGCTTTCTGAAATGTAAGATTACTTCCCCAAATAGGATTGCAGCAACATAATTTTCTTTTCCTGTGATCTTTTGTGTTTGAACATGAGGGTTTTCATTTTTACTTTTTTTTTTCAGAGAAGAATGCAGTGAGCAGGCAGGAAGTAGTCATTAAGTATTCATAAATGTTCCCTGACATCACAAATAATTGTTTCCTGTGGACTTTCGGACAGTTTTCTACCTTTGACACTGGAAAAGGGGGGGGGTTCTGTCTTCCTCTACAGTCTAGCTTGTAATATACTTGGAAAATAATAAGGATAAAAAGGGTGTTTAGTCACCAAAGGAGTTTACTAGGGCTGCCATATTTATAGATTCTCAGCCAGGCTCATTCAAGTTGCAGAAATACTTAAAAGACCATATAATATATGCTAAAATGTGTACTTTATTAAATTGGTAAATATTTATTAGTAATATAAGAATCTGCCTTTAAATTAAACATCTGATGAATTACCTTGCCTCAAAGCTATAAAACTGTTATTGCTGCTATAAAAAAGTGTAAAGGAGGCATTTTGACTATGAAATTTCATTTCATGGTCAATTGAATTTACTATATTGGAAAGAACTAAAGATGGAATCATAAAATAATTATGATATTCACATACACTTAAAGACAATGCTTTCCCGGGTTGGCGTTGGAAGCGAGAACTCAATTTTTAATGCTTCTTTTGTAATGTATGGCTAATCAGTAAAGCAGTTCAATTATTCCATTGATTTTTTTTTAAGCATAAGTACTTTAAGTGCAGGCTCTTGTGTTTACGTGGACCGCATCATGGTTATGGCTACTGGTTTGAAGTTCTGCTCAGCCCGAGTGCTATTTATTTTGGCTTGAAGCAAACTAATCTTGTTGGAAATTCTAGTCGAATTTCACCTTGAAAAATGTCATGGGGTTTTAAATCACAAATGTTGAGAAAAATAAAATGTACCAGGACAGAATTATGATGAATACAATGTGTCGTTGGCTTTGTTCTGTGGACTCCTGACATGTTCACCTGTAAACTGGAATTCAGAATCGCCAGAGGCATGGTTAAAAATGGGTTACGTCAAGGTTCTTCTCTATCTCCCTCTGGGTACCGAGGTGCTGGCTACATCATAATACTCGGCAGAAGCCTCCTCTGAGATTTCTTGTAGGAAGGTCAACACAGAAATAATAAATAATACTGTGTACATCATGCATGCAGCGTCCTAGGGCACGTGGACGATTCCATCCATACCTTATGCAAGTAACAAGTTTTATTATCCAAATGAATATAGCTGGCTGTGAGGGACTGCTGTGGTGAATTAAGCCTATCATATAAGAAGAAAAGCCAGTTTGTTTATGTCATATCGGACCAGCTTTTCCTCAGAGCTCCATCGGTGTTGCTCTAGCAAGACTGACAGTTTGTCAGAGGACTGATTAGCTGCATTATGACGGGCAACAAGCGCTGCGTGTTTATCTTCCTTAAATTTGTGCCGTTGTTTTTAAAAAACAGAGCGCAGAAGCAAAAGAGGAGAGATTAAAAAGAGTCTGATGATTAGCATTCACATTTCAGAAACTGCAAATACCCCTCTGGTATTCAAAAGAGAATTGCTGCAAAACCGAAGGTCCGGGCGTTTGTGGCTTCAAAGAGCAACCTTGATTTGCTTGGAATGGACGCAGAGGTTTTAAACAAGATGTGGCTGGCAGGTTGAAGTCAACAGTAGACTCTTACTTAAAAATTCGTTACCTCTAAGCATTATTGCTAGTTTAGCTGATCATCTGGAAATTATTTTAATCTACAAAAGATTGCAATTCTGAAAACCAACAATGTGAGCTCCAAAGGTTTCTTTTTTTTTTTAACACCTCTCTGTAATCTGCCCAGCCTGCTGAGTAGCCCCGACATCAGTAGTACATCAATTTCAGAAAGTGGATTATTTTTACTAGACAGCTATTGTGACATATTGGGTCAGTCATAAATGAAAGATATTCATGCAAGCATGCAATACTTGTAATGAAGTCTCACTCTGACCTTCTGTATGATTGATTCTGTAATTTAGTTTTCTCAGGCAGTGCCTGAAATGAAATGAAATCATGTTGAACAAGTTTTGAATACCCACAGTGCACCAGGAGAAGAAAAATCTGCAGCCCCAGAGGCTTGAGAGAGAGCAGATGAACGATTTATCTCTATGCTATTATAGCCTTTGCCAGCATTCAACATTTCTTTCTTTTTTTTCTTTCTTTCTTTTTTTTTTTTTCTTATTTGGCTTAAGTACTTAATTCTGCAGGTAGCTCTAAATGGGAAAATAAAATGCTGTTCAGATTTAAAGTGACAGGACAGGAGTATGTGCAGGGGACTGATAAAATATCTTGAATAGAACTGACCTTTCATGTAGCTGAAAGTTACTGGGGGATTCATTCTCATAATTACCATATAGATTATTTTTATTTCTTTCCTGCAATGAAACATTTCAGAGAGCAGGGCTGCTGATTGAATGAAAATTGAACTTGTTAACATTCTTTTCAGCTCAGCCTGTTGTACATAACAGGAGGTTAGCTTTGATGAGTTTCAGAATTCTCTTTGATATCAAAGAAACAGACAGTGAAATAATTGTCTCCAGTCTGATATTTTGTATGCCCCCCTCCCAAAAAAGAGAATTTATAAAACACACTGATAATTCACACACGTTTTCTGCCAACATTATGTTCCCGTGTAGAGGGCCTGTGTGCTCTGTTTGATGTTGCGTTGGATTTAATTGTGATAACTTGCGTGTGTCGGAAATGCCGGGTGGATGCTTGTAGCACATCAAAGGGAGTGGTTGAAAATTGAAAAGGGAGGAGGTGGCAGGAGCGCATTTCGGTGTGAAGTGTCTGGATCTGCTCAGGTGAGAGAGCAAAGCTGAGGAGGGACTCAGGCAGCCGAGTAGGCGCGTTTCACATGCTAATAACATGCTTAACACGCCATGCTGGTAGATATCATTTGTGATCAGGAAAGTGGGAGTTTATCAAAATGGCATGTCTAAAATCACCAAGCACATTTTACACATTTTTTTCCACACAATTGGCATGGTTCTAATTTTGATTAAGTTATGAGATAATTTTCTTGCTATCTAAAAGCAAACAAACAAACAAACAAACCCTTATATTTAAAGAAAGAGCCCACTACCAATTAATACATTGTTTTTAGTAATGTCGCTTAATGTGTTACAGATAAAACAGTTATTTCATGGGTCATTAATGTGTTTAATGTGTGGAACGTTCTATTAAAACAAGCCCTTATTATTATTATGAACATGTTCATGGCCGTTGTCAACAGAGGTTGCGCAGCCGAGTTCCGTAGGATGGTTGCCGCTCAGCCATTGGGGACTGGCGAATTCTCATACAGATTGAGTGGTTGCTGTGCCTGTGTATTTTAAGTTGAGTTGCTGTCAAAAACCATTTTCATTGTTAGTTAACAATGAAAAAGGAGCAAACTCCTCACTTTTAGCGGACAAGGCCTCGACAATACACAATCAGAATTATGAAATTGAAGCCCATTAACTGCTAGCAAAATCTTACAGAGCACCTACTAAGTGCTACAAGACTAGTAATAACCTGAATTATCCTACTTATAACATGGTGTTTTGTGATTGTTGTTTTGTTTTTGTTTTTGATAACCAGTGTCTCCTCCATGGACTGTAACATTCACAGGGCCCAAAGCTGTCCATTACCAAAGACACCTTTCATGTAGCTCTTACTGGACTGGCGGGCAAACAAGCCAGGCCCAGATGCTTTTCTGCTCGTCCTTCACAGTGGAGCGGACAGTCTTAAACCATCTAGCACTTAAAATATTCTCTCTGCGTGGCCTGTAAATACTACTGACCCTCATCACATGGGTGAGGTGCTGCCTTTAAGGTCAGAGTCAGTGTTACCTATAAAAGCAAGCATATGCTCGGAACTAATAAACACAATTAGCTGTTGGGCAGTGCTGTGTGTGGCAGCTCACTTGATTTGTCAGTTTTAAAGGGTCACTATTCTTCAACAGTGACATGGAGAGTTTATTTCCAAGTCTCTTCTTGGTAGCTGGTATCATCTGTAGTTGAGTGTTGCCAGACCAAGCGCTGATGAGGGACTGTAGAAGCATCATTTTACAGTGCTCAGAGTCCTGAATACAACCTGACAGGATGGCACCGTATGTGTCAGAGGCATAAACCACTCTGTGTGCTTATCCCAGATCCTTACTGTTACCTGCCATCTTGCCGTAGGTGGCCTTTGTGTGACTAACACCACCCTACCCCCACCCTGACTCCCTCCAGAATAGAATCTCCAGGAAGGCAGCAACCTCACCTGCTGCTGCCTGTTGGCATCTGTGGGCCGGCCTTGGGGCTAGAGCTGTTTCATCTCTCCAGTGTGTGAGTGAATGAGCAGCGTAAGGGCACTCATTCACTACAAGGCATTCTCGACCGCTACACTAAATGGGAGGGTAGGGAACGTAGTGTATAAACAGATGGGAAGCTGGAATTCATCTTTAAAAACTTAACGTAGGGTTAAAGGGAATAAGCATGGTGTTGAGTCTGCTAAGACCGCGTAGCTATTAGGAGAGGGAGTGACCTACCCTGGAGGATTGAATAAGAAACTCTTGAAGTTTTTAGTTTGCCAAGAAACAATTAAAATTAGACTGTTGTGCATAAAACTCAGGTGTGGTGGGGGCAAGCCATAAACCTGAGGTCACACGTGAGGTCATAAGGCTGAGTGGGGTGAGTGACCGTTGTGAGTGAGTGAAGTGGAACAGTGTAGGTATTATGATGAATGTCGAGTTGGTGGAATGGCAGCTTGAAAAATGACACAGCTGACAAGAGCTTGGACTTCTCTTGCAGAAGATCCAGGTTTGCCCTCCTCCCACTCCATGCCCACATTGGGTGGCTCACAACCACCTGTAATTCCAACTCCAGGGTTGGATTGGCTGCCTCTGGCCTCCATAGGCACCTACACTCATGTGCCTATACCCTGCACCACACACAGACGTACAACTGAACATAATTAAAAATCTTAAAAGGAGTAGAACAGGGGTGTAATTCTCATTGGATTGTTATTGGCATTTGCTTCATGGTCTATGGGGTTAGAGATATTACTGGCTAAGCATTACGGTTTGCTTGATTGTTGTTAATTTATAAATAAAATTTTAACATTGCTATAGGACATGACTAAATAATTGAGCATAAAATTGCTGGCCTATATTTCGTATTTGTAGTTACCCTGGTATTTTTTAATACAATATAATGTTTATTACAAGTAACGGTTTAATTATTCTAGTTCTCAGGAAATATTGATTAAGAACTGGCTCAGTGGAAATCTATTTAGTCACACTGTCTCATATTTGGGCTATTTGCTTCTTAATTGGATGCTGTCCTCCAGTGTGAAAACCTGATGCTGTTGTTATAGAGAATATTGACCCAACAATGAAGATAGAAGGCATATAAATGCATTTGCATATGAAATTTAAAATGCCTTTTACGATGATATCAACCCAGATGGAAGGAAGCACCATTAATTGAATGCATGTGGATTTAAAATAGAAAAACAATATGTAATATTTAAAGTTTAAAAATGCAGAAGAAGCATATAGTGTACATTTGATTAAAACACTAGGGAAGATGCTTCTATACCACTCTAAGTTGCCGCTCAATACTTTAATGAATGTGTGAAAAAGATTTAAATATGAACGTCATTTGAGTTTTCCTTGCTCAGGAAATGAGAGCACACTGTTTCTATCTGCCCCTTCCCCCAGCCCACCCTAGTCCTGTGTGTGTGATTTGCAGTCATGGTTGGGTAGTAGGGACTTTCATAATCAGGAAGATTTTCTCAGTTGTCTTTTGGAGTTGGTAAATTAAGGAGATCCTTTTGTCAGGGGGTGATGTTTCTATTACACCTTCCTTTTGCCTGTAATAAGGGAAAGTAGACCTTGTACTATTAATTTAAGCAGGTCCCAGGGGTCATAGACATATACTGTGACTTCTTCCTATTGGTTGTTATCTGGTGTTTGGCTTTCCTTATTTTAGTGATGAGACATTTCTTTACTAATACAAATGATCTACATTTTAACAGTTTGATTTGGAGTCAGGAGAGATGGCTCAGTCTGCTATTCTTGTAGAGAACTAGAGTTTGGATCTAAACACCCACACTGGATGGTTCACAGAAGCCTGTAACACCAGCTCCCTGGGGCCCAGTGCCCTCTTCTGTCTTCCCCAGGTATCTGCACTCATGTGTGCATATATCTAAACACACACACACACACAATTTAAATAATAAAAATAAGTCTTAAAAACTGTTCACTGTTCAGCAATAGGCAGGGTTTCAGGCAATTTAAGAAAACACAGGACTACTGTCAGAAATAGCTATTGCCTAGACTCCTATTTGAAAAATGAAGAGGCCCTTTGACCAGGTACTAGGAGAAGCAACCCTCAGAGCAGCGAGCAGCGATCCTTTTGTTGGGAGGCATGTAGATACTGTGGTACTTCCAGGCCAGCAGGTAGCCAACAATACTTGCCTATGAGAGCAGATCATGAGGAGCCAAGTCTATCCATCCCTGAAGACTTTCTACAGTTGGATATTAATCCTTGAATTGTCTTCAAACACAGATGGAGGTAGTCACCTAGACATGTATAATAAATGTCTCAAATCGACTTAGGTGGACTGCCTAGGAGAAATAGTCAGTTCTTATTTATTAGAATGAATAATTCCACTAGGAAGAAGACACAGTATTGAACATCCATTGAACAACCAGTAGCATCTTTGTATGCTGCCATCCAGATGTCCATGACCAGTCTGTCAGATCCATCATTTTCTAGACATTATCCGTCTTGCAGCCTAGGGACTCTGCTGCTCCTGGCCCTGTGTTGGCAGCATCCAGACTGCTGTATAGTAGGGTATCCTGCTCTGTTCCTTGTACCTCCACAGGTCACTTCTGCTGGATGTGTGCTGCTCCTTTCCCTGAATGTTGATGTCTGCCTCTTTTTGTACCTTAGCTCTGGAGGTCCTTTGTCAGGGTAGTGTCCTGCCATCTCCCATCTTTGTCCATTCTGGCCCATTGCCATCTGTCTACTCCTGTTCTGTGTCTCCTCTCCTGGCTAGCCCTGCCCCGAGCACCTGTGAGCATGCTCTGTGCTGTCTTCCTCAACTTGTTCATGCAACTCCCTTGTCCTGGAACATAAGTTTTTCTCAAATGCTGAATGAAAACTACCTATGGTTTGCTGGTGAGTCTCTTATCTAGTGTGAGTGAACTCCTAGGTTTGAAGTCAGAACCATAAATAAATAAATAAATAAATAAATAAATAAATAGTGTTTCAAAGGTTACTGGCATTCAAATCCTGTTGCTCATAGCAGTCTCTTAGAATGCAGTACTTGTTTTGCCTGAATAAGTTGACCACTGACAAGTCTTTCAAGACCTATTTTTATAGGGAAGAATTGATTTATAAAAACATGTTATATTTCTTTGGGCTTTGTTTGGGGTTATGTCTTTCCTTAATATCTCATTCCTACTGGGAAAAGCTATGACTTCTTTTGGAGAAGTGTATAGAAATTCTTCTGACTTGTGAACTGTTTCAGTAAAGATGACGAGCCGTCCTTAACTTCTGTGAAATATCTAAAAGATTTCCTAGTTTTCAAAGACGGAATCTTAAAAGATTGAGAATTAAATGCTTAAGAATTAATTTTTTTTTGTTTTAAAACACAGGAAGTCCTAAGATCAGTTTGTTTTGTGGTACCAGGGGTTGGAAACAGGACCCCACCTGTGGTAGACAACCACTCTTGTACTGAGCTACATCCCAGCTTAGGCATCTTTTAAAGATTACTTTTTAAATAGAAAATGACTGGAGCTATTGAGGCTCAAGTTCTTCTGAGGAGCTGTTAATGATTGGTGGCTCTACTGAAGCTTAAACCCTTTATACTAAAGACTATTCTAGAGACTGTATAGTTTCCACTGGCTTCACTATAGACTGTATAGTGTAGAGTCTATAGGCACTCTGACCACTAATCTTCCTATATGATAGTTCTCCAATGTAGAAAGCTGTGTAGGGTGACTGTGGGCCATGAGGAATGTTGACACATCCTGATGAGTAGGTATTGTGATTTGGAATCTCTTTGAATATATTCTAGAGGGTTCTTGGTATCTTGTCTTATGGGAAATAAAAAAAAGTGGGCCAATAACTTCTTGGGTTATTAACATTTTGGCAAAGCCTTGGCCTCCCCACCAATATTCTTCATACTAATTCCCCAATTGCAAAAGAACACTGTCTTTTTTAAATAAAATATAACGAGAGAACTCAGTTTAGAAAATAAATGGGTATGAAGATGATTTTGTTAAAATGGGTGGTGGGGGTGGAGAGCCCAGAGTCCATTCTCTTCTCTTTCTGCTGGCACCATGCATCCTTTGGGCACCATGGCTCATTATAGAACCATTTTGCTATTGAGCAAGAGTCACCAGTCAGTGACTAGAGGCCCAGGGACTCACTCATGTCTGTTTAAGGGTTGATACAGTAATAGTGCCAATCGTACAATAGTACCAATAACCAGTAGTCCTAGGGGTTAAGTTAGGAAACATGCTGAGTTTAGTCCAGATACTGGTACCCAGAAAAACACCGAGGGATGATTCCTTTTCAGCCTCCTAGCAGCCAGCTCCACAATAAAGGTGTGAGTGGCGGGTGGCCCCTGCCAGGAGGGCTTGGTTCTTAGCCATCACTTTGCTGATGAGAAGCCATCGAAAATGCTGTATTTGGGAGCCACTCTATAAGCATATATTGTCACAGGCATTGGAACAATGGGATCATGTGTCTCCTCTGTGGAGGATAAAGCTGTATAAGCCAGACTTAGTTAATATTAGTACACATGGCTTTACCAGTTAACTAAGACAGCAGTGCTCAATCAGAAGTCATTGTATTGAACTGGACTCCCAAAGCTGCTTGAGAACAACTTTACAACTTCCAGAGGCAAGTCTGAAAAGATTTAGAAAGCATCCCAGAAAGACGTGTGCACAGGTACCTGTCACTGGAAGTGCAAGTAAATGAGTAATGCTCGAATCTCGGAAGAGCATGAAAGACTGGACAGTAGCTCAGGGCTTGTGAAGGGAAGAGATGTCCTGTCACCCCCAACACTTTGAAGACTGAGTCAGAAAGGATTAGGAGTTCAAGACTAGCCTTGGCTACATAGTGATTTTTGAGGTGAGCCTTGACTACATGAGACTCTGTTTCAAACAAAATCAAGAGTTCAGGGTCAGCCTTGGCTATGTTGTGAATGTAAGGCCAGCCTGAGCTACATGAGGCCTTGTTTCAAACAAAACAAAACAAACAAACAAACAAACAAAAAATTAAATCCAGTGGTTACTTTGATTTAACCGTTTTGTGTTATCTTCTGTTTTATTCCTGAGTCTTGATTTAGTTCTCATGTGTTGTTTGTCTGTTATGTTTTACAGTTATACATTTATTTTATATTTCTTTGAAGAAGTTTGAGCCTTTTCACTGTTCTAATTCCATCTCTTATGATGTGATCCTCACTGACAGTGGGGCCACTTTTTAAAAGATAAAAACGGACTTTGTTTTACAGTTACACCCCTGTTTACCTTCTCCGTCTTGGATGTCACTCTAGCTTAGTAGTCATCATGTGGAAGTGATTTTTGTCCCCTGAAACCATTTCTAGAGGGGAGGGAAGCTGTTCTAGTGGGTGGCAGCCAAAGATACTGTGGAAGTACCACAGAACCCAGAGGACCCGGGCCACACCTCCAGTTACCTGGTCCAGCTGTCTGTTGAACCAAGATTGAGAAACCTAGCCATAGATCAGTACACACCTATCTAACATGCTGCTTTTAAAACCTTGCTTTAAAAAATGCTTTGTAGTCTGGTGAGGTGATTGTTTACACAGCCACTATTCTTTGACATAGCTTCTTGCTCAGTAACACTGAGACTATGTGATTGAGAAACCAGATATTCAATCAATGTATTTATTGACAATCTTCTGCTTTTTTTTTTTAAAAAGCCTCATCAGAAAGACTCCAGAGAAGAATAGTAAAGAACCTTTAACTTCATATTAAAATGAGATTCTAGGTCACTGGGGGGTCAAAAGAATTAGATTTTAGTAAGATCACATTTACTCCAAAGGACAAGTCTGCAAGAATTGGCTGGAAAGGCATGCCTTTATGTTGTCTTCTTTGGTCTTTAAAAGGGATCCAAAGAGAAAGAAGCAGCAATAGCCGTAATGGCTTCCCATAAACCCCCAAACAAGGAAGGCTACTTCTGAAGTCAAGGAAATCATTTTCACAAAAATAATGCTGATGGGGAAATCCCCACCTGGTATTCTGGAATATTTTTAGAAGTATTATGGCATTAAATCACGGTGGGCTCAGCAAAAGAAAAACAGAAACAAAGAGGGTTTAATTGAAAGCACTGGTGTGGGAGCCGAGACACTGAATGACTTCCAGATGCCCTTGGGGGTGTAAATTCAGAATCATGATGACCCTGCTTAACATTGACTATATAGAAAAGATTCTCTAATGCAAACAGATTCTCTTCTGTGAAACCACAGGTCCTCTCTGATCACTCTCTGTGCCTTTCCATAAGGGTTCACCAGAGGATGGGCCCTCCTCTCACACAGTGGGTCACGGGACCAGTGCTGGGTATGAGAAGGACATAGACTCATTGGAGAACCCCTAAAGGGTGGTCTCTTTTGGCCAATTGTCTTTGTACAGAAGTCAGCTGAGAACTGTCATATAGCAAGACAGCTGGGTTGTGTCTTTGCATTTTGTGCTCTGGCCTTCCATGTTTGTGGCTTGCATCTAAAACGTCTCTGCAAAGCTGCAGATGGATCTGACTCGCCTACAGGGTTGCTGACCTTACAAGTTGATCGGTGTTTGGAAAACTAAATTCCTTTCTCCCTCACTCTTATCTGTGTAGGATCAGAGCCACACACAAGTGTCACAGTACCGCCAGGATCCCTCCTTGGTCATGAGGTCAATTGTCCATATGACGGATGCTGCTCGCTCTGGGATCATGCCTCCTGCCCAACTTACCACCATCAACCAGTCTCAGCTCAGTGCACAGCTGGGCTTGAATTTGGGAGGAGCCAGTGTGCCCCACACATCTCCTTCACCTCCAGCAAGCAAATCAGCCACTCCGTCCCCTTCCAGCTCTATCAACGAAGAGGATGCTGATGAAGCAAACAGAGTAAGTTATCCGTGGCTTAGTGTGGAGCCGAGCTGATGGCGGGGCCAGTTCCTGCCCATGCTAGAGTTTGCATTTGAGGGGATCACCTTCCTTTCTTCATGGATTTGGAGAGACCTTTCAGTTGATGGTGATTTAAGATTTTATTTCTTTTGTTCACACACGGCTTTGGGTGAAAGGGTAATGAAATGGAAGAGTAGGGTGAGAAACCAGGTCTCCAGGAGTTAGAAGACCTGAGGCATATCTGTTAAGTCTTTTGTGACTTAATTGTCCCACTATGCAAATGGAAGGGTCTATACCCTGTTTCCAAATATTCCAGACTTGAGAAATTCTAAAGGCTCTCGTTCTGTTATTGATATGAGCAAATTTCACCATCTTGTTGGGTGACCACACTCCAGTAGGGCTCTTTCTCAATGATGGCCACTCAGTGGATTTGAATGACTCTGTCCTTTGCCTTTGCCATGAAGAATATACTTTTGGTTGTACATAGATTGCAGATGGGGCTTTCCTGAATGGCCAAATGGATAGCTTTAATGAAAATGAACTTTGTGATGGTGTACAATTACTCATTATGCTTCTGTTAATGGCGTGTTTTGGACCTGTGTTTGTCAGTTGTCTTGGTGTAAAAGTTTCTAAGAAGCTGGCATGGTGCTCAGTGGTAGGGAGAATTTCTACTGTGTGCAATGCTTAGAATCCAACCCCCAGTACTGCTGGAACGAGAAAGAGGAGAGAGAGAGAGAGAGAGAGAGAGAGAGAGAGAGAGAGAGAGAGAGAGAGAGAGAGAGAGAGAATATGAATGAGAATGAGAGAGAACAATATTGCCCAAAGAAATCCTACATTTGTTCTGAACTAGTTAAAACTAGTTCCAGGCGGCATAATTGATGCCACTTCACAGATTATAGTCATTTCGGTTTGTGAGTTGAGGAAGACTTTACTGAGAAGGTTGTATTTGAGGTCTGAGAGGATGCATAAAAGTTTGTGAGGCATAAGAGAGAGGCCAATGTTTGAGTTCAGGGAAAAATGGAGAGCAATGGGAACTGTGTGTCCGTTTATGAGTGCCATGAAGTTTGATATAGGGGAGGGCAAGAATGGAAGAGGTGGCATAAGGTGTGCAGTAGCATCTTCCAGTGGTGATTGAGGGTTGATGGTTTGTATTCGGTGATGGTGTAATTGGATGGATGCAGCCACTCTGGCTGTCAGTAGACAACAGCACACACGGAGGGTCAAGAGAAAAAAGAGATTGCCTAGAGGAGACCTTTATACTCGCTGGTTTGCTTTCATCCGCGGAAGGAACAGGTATAGGGTACCAAGTTAGCCAGTGTTTCTAAAGAGGGTGAATAGCTAAGATTCGATGATAAAGTGGAAGAGATAAATTGGATTTTGGTTTGAGAGCAAACATGGATGGGTTAGCTTGCAATGGGGGAGGGGGTGGCATTTTAAGGTGCTTACTTTTGAGACTGGAGCTCAGTCCTTCAGAACTGAAACTTTAGGGTCTGGGACTGACTGTAAGACAATGTTAGGAGTCAGCCAGTGCGGCCAGAACTCTGAGCATCATTATCATAACTACCAAAAGGAAGAAGAGGAGGTAACTAGAACGATGTGGCAGAAAGAGGGGATTTAAGGTGGAGGGTTTGGCCCTGAGGTGTCTAATGAGCACCCACCTGGGCAGTGAACTGACTATGGAGAGTGAGTAATACCCTTTTCCACAGAGACTTGAGTGGGTGAAGAAAGCGAGGTGCAGGTTGTGGCTGCTTAGCCAGCTATGCCTTTTCATATCCAGCTACAATCCTTCCCTCCATTCTCCTGCACTCAGGTCCCCTGTCAAACAGAAACTGTCCAGATGACGCCACCCTGCCTGCTTTACTCTAGTTTAACCGAGAATGTGTTCTGATCTGTTGTTTAAACTGTGGGACTCTTCATTTCTAGTTAAGTCTTAAAAAATAATGGTGGTCAGGACAAATTGCATTTTGCTAAGAGAGACCTCAGAACTTGGGGACACATGACTATAGCTTTGCTGAAAGAAAACCTGGCTTCCATTAAGTTTCTACCTGAAAGGGGTCTGCTTCCCCATCCAGGTTTCAGGCATTGGGTAGAATTTAACAAGTCATGTTTATTCTGAAAATTTAAGGCAGCTATGGGGTCTACAGAATTACCAAAGAAACTGTGTAAGTTCTAAAGACTAGTGTTTTAGAAAGAAGGGAAGTGAAGTACATTTGTATGCTTTGTAGACGTGGCTGTCACTCCAAACAGTACAAACTAGAAGGCATCCAGTGCTTCTCAAAGACTGAAATATGCAGTGTTCACCAGGAAAGATTACTGTTTATTCTGTTTCTTCCCTAAGAATTTTTAGCAATTGGATTAAATTCCAAATGTCCCTCACTTAGAAAGTTTTAAAACTCCAATAATATTTGAATTAAGATTCCCATTCATAAAAATCCAAATTCATCCAAATTTAAATCAACTATTGTTCATCAGGCCCAAGCCTGGCTTTAATTAAAGAGATATGTCTTCAAACACTTGGAGGTTCTTGATGAAGATAACAGCAGACAAAAAAAAAAATAAATCTTCAGTGTACTTGCACTGTAACCTAGGTCAGAGAAAGCAGAAGTGGGCGAGTCATTTGCCTTCCTTCTTGGATGGGTATCTCTATGATATGGTCAGTAAAATGCAGGTGATTGGGTCTGTTGAGAAGGCTCGGTGATGAAGAGGACTGCGGTTTGGTTCCCAGTACCCATCTGGTTGCTCATAACCTTCTGTAACTCCAGTTTCAGAGGATCCAATGACCTCTTCTGATTTCCATGTGCAGTGCATACATGTGGTGTTTAAACATACATGCAGGCAAAATGCCCATACACTAAAAATAAACAAACCAGCAAATAAACAGCAGGCAACAGCAGCACGTGAATTGGAAGCTTGCGTGTGTATAGATTTGGATCTCTACCCATTGTGTATGTAGGGTTCTGACCTGGGAGTCATCGGTGTGAATGTGTCTCTGTGCAGTGCTGTGCATTCAGGGTTACTTACCTTGTATAGTGAATAGTTTTCTCACAGCTTTCCTGTTAGCCTTGGTGGTTTTAAGTATCAGCTTGTGTTCTTTTACAGACTGCTAATGTTACGATGAGTATTCGCTTCTTTTCTATCTCTAGTTAAAGTGGTTTTGACATTTTTATATTTCTTGTTATCGTGTCCTTTAGAAAGTTATTATTTTAGAAAATAAAGATGACCTTTCCTTTATTGTGCAAGTGTAGTGATTACAGCTAATTTCTATTTGCACTTCCAGAGGCTCATTAGCACAGCAACCTTCTTGTAAAGGGGAAAAAAATCAGCCATACAAAAATCAATTCTGACCAGTCATACAGATGGCATGTAACTATGGCAGGGGGCCTTGTTTAAAATATGCTAATATGATCCACATCCAGAATGTTATTAGGATTTCCTTCTAAACCATCTCACTGTGAACTGTCTTGCTCTCTCTTCTCTCTCTCTCTCTCTCTCTCTCTCTCTCTCTCTCTCTCTCTCTCTGTGTGTGTGTGTGTGTGATTATACATAGATAGCGTGGCCTGGTACAGAGTGTTCAGGCCTTCATTACTCATAATTGCCATGGAAAGCATATGTTGTGAATATATTGAAGCTACTTCCTGGTCTCATTAATCAGTGTTCTAAATGCTAATCTCTGCTGTCCAGTTAACTCTAAGCAAGTGTGCCCCTCCCCCGCTTTTGGTGGTAATTCATCTGTTGATGATGCCTAACAAAACCTTCAAAGAGCCACTGTGACTTGGAGTAGGTCTTGCTGCATTTTCTGCAAGTTCATTTTAGGCAGTGAATTTTCTTCCTGCTTTGCAGGCCATTGGAGAGAAAAGAACAGCCCCAGATTCTGGCAAGAAGCCCAAGACTCCAAAGAAAAAGAAAAAGAAAGATCCCAACGAGCCTCAGAAACCAGTGTCAGCATATGCACTGTTTTTCAGAGATACACAGGCTGCAATTAAAGGTCAAAACCCCAATGCAACCTTTGGAGAGGTCTCAAAAATTGTAGCATCTATGTGGGACAGCCTTGGGGAGGAGCAAAAGCAGGTAAGACAAGCATCTGTCATGGGCATGTATTTTAAAAGCTACCTGAATATTCCTTACATCTAACGTGATTGCTTCTTAAGAAAGCCTGTCTACTCTATGGAATTAAAATACGTACAAATAAATCCAAACAGCTCTTCTTTAATTAATTTTTAGTCAACTTAAGGGTACATGTTCAGAATCCATTCACAGGAGACTTGGAAGAAATCCGGCCAGCAGCCTGCAAGCATAAACTTTTGATGCTAATCTTTTCATTTTAAATAATGTGGAATTTTCACCCTTTGTTCAGAAAGGACCCTACAAAGGGATTAGGTCCGTCCTGCTTGCGTTTCCATTGATCATCTTTCTGAACTCTTGTGCTATCCTGGTGCGTTTCCAAACTTTGAAGCTGCCTCTGCATGGCTCATTATTGTCACTGGGCATTTGAAATTTTATTCCAAGTTCATTTTAAAGCTAGGTAGTGTGAGAGGTATTCAGAGATTTGCCATGCTGGTGGGAGATACTTCCTCAGGGGCCTGCTTCCTCTTCAACTACTCAGCACAAATGAAGGGAAGAATGGGGGTCCTTTGGGCTTGGTCCTCCCTGCTTGCATAAAACTCCAATTACCTTTAAGAGGAGTTTTATATATCTATGGGAGAACAGACCCCTATCCATGATGAAACAGAATGATGGCTTCAGAAGGGGGGTCGTGGAGAAACGCGTATCATGAACTCATTCTCTTAGTTTGTTCAGTGGAATGGTGCAGCTATTGAATCTGCCTGTTTGCTTGCCATGAGCTTATTACCATACACCCTACCCCAATGTCTGTCCCCCAAATGGAATTCTAAGGATCTAGGAAACTACTGCCTCAAACCTAACAGATTCCTGAGAGGGAGAGTTTTACTTTGTTCTAACAGCCAGCCATCAGACTCTTTAAGAAAAATGAAGCCCAATTCATATGTGATGCACTAGTCCTTACATAAGTCCTTGATCTCGGTATGGCACTCTCCCATCTTTTATTTTTTTATGATTTCTGCTTCTCTTTTTTCTCCAAGAGAAGCCCAAGATTGAGAGGCCTCTATCTTTTCTCTTTTGTCTAATTTAAAATATATATATATATATATTTGTTTGTTTGTTTGTTTGTTTGTTTTGTATTCTGGAGCCACCATGAACGTGGTCCACATCATGTATGTGGCCTTCAGAGGCCAGCTTTCAGTAGTCAGTTCCAGCACTGGGTTCCAGGGATTGGGCTCTGGTACTCAGGCACAGCAGCCAACACCTTAACCTGCTGAGCCATCATCTCCTCAGCCCCTCTAGCTTGACTTTAAAGCTCTGATTTGGTGCAGTGTAGGAAGACATGTAAGGGAAAATTGACACTGTTGGAGAAACCTTGTCCTTATTAGAATTTAAGCCATTTGCAGAAAGATGGTACTCACTGCTTGTTGGCTGTCTAGCAAGAGGCCTCCGGTGACAACCTAAGATCATTCTCCCTTTTGATCATCAAATGTCATCAAAACTGGGCTTGAGCGTAGGTAGGCAGGGATTTTTTTTATTTGTGTGTGTGTGTGTGTAAAACCCTTGAAAATCAAAGCTGGGCGATTAGGTTTTTAGGTGAGCCCTGTTTATGTGACCCAATTTGTGCAGCAGGTTTACAGCTAAGAATTTATAGCCTGAGGGTGGTGCTAATTGTGGTCTTATTTTAATAGGTATATAAAAGGAAAACAGAAGCTGCCAAGAAAGAATACTTGAAGGCCCTGGCTGCCTACCGGGCCAGCCTCGTTTCTAAGGTAAGCCAGCTAAGTGTGGGAGCCGTCCTTGTGCACGGGAAACGTCAGTGCAGCTCCGTAAGAGCTTTCCATTAGACACTACCCATCTGACAGTGTGAACATTACGGGCTCCTGTGCGCTCCTGAAGCTGAGTTACTGCTAACGGACTTGCTGTTCTTTCTGTCTGTGTTTGTAGCCATCTAGATACATTTTAAATAGCTTGGGTTCTTTCTTTGGGTGGGGAGATGGATCTGGGTTAATGTTCTCCGCTTAACACTGGAGCTGTGCTTGCCGGGGCATTTTTGAACATACCATAAGTTCTCTGGTAGTTATGTTATTGTAATCGACAGTAGTGCATTTTGACCAGTGGTTTCACATGGTATAAATAAATAAGCCTCATGATTATTTAAAATAAAATCATGTTCCAGGTACTAAGACACAAAGTATATGCATTATACATCGAATGTACAGTGATGTGTTCTAAGAGGCATTAATATCTCAGAGCAGCTCTGCTCTGCGTCATCATTCCATTGATCCAAAAGGAATGAAGGAATGTGTTCCCTCCCTCCCTCCCTGTCTGCCTGTCTATCTGTCTGTCTTCTGGCAGTCCTAGGGATTAAACCAAAGCGTCACACATACTAAGCAAACACTCTACCCCTGAGTCCCACCGCCAGACGTACAGTCTTACACTGTTATTTTACTACTTAGTAAATTACGGAGGGGTTTTGCTTTTCTGGAATTTGGACTGGCTTTGGGGTAAATGGTTTGGACTAGCAATTTTTGTCCCAGACTCGTCTTTTCTAAGAAGTCGATTCTATTTTATCATCATTATCTCAAGTACATAAGGCCTCAAAGCCCTATTGAAAGGCCTTTCTCCTCTTCTCTTCTCTTGCACACCTGAGTTGTTTCTTCTTTGCATGATGAGCCACCACAGGGAGCTGTACTGCAGCAGATCAACAGAGGGCCTCCTGTCTTTGTTGACAGGATACATCCCACCTCATCAGAGAGAAATAGCATTTATCGGGTCAATAGCAAAACC
Organism: Grammomys surdaster; assembly: GCF_004785775.1. Taxonomy (NCBI): domain Eukaryota; kingdom Metazoa; phylum Chordata; class Mammalia; order Rodentia; family Muridae; genus Grammomys; species Grammomys surdaster. Next base: position 92,441 of record NW_021620873.1, read on the forward strand.
TCTTTTCTGAAATTCTGGAAGATGCATACTGGAAAACACACTGAGTCTGAACTCAGACGTGCAGTGGATGGAAAGCAGTTGTGTGAACTGTGGGCACTGTGGTCTTTACAACCACCCAGAGGTGTAGTGGATCAATAGGTTGGCAAAAGTAGGTAGAGCAGCAGTGTGTGCTTCTCAGGTGGACCAGTTTGTCCTTGGTTTACCCAGAGGCAAGCATAGGTGACCTCTGTATGTGATGGTGTCAGCAATTGACCACATATGAATTTAAACCAAGAACCACTACCTCAAAGGGAAATAACAACCACTAAGACTTTCCAGACTGTGCTTGACTTAGAAGGGATAATTGAAAATATTGTGACTAGAGTCAGGATCCCAAACTATTTCCAAATGTACTTTATGCACTTGGCTTTATTTTTAGATAATTGGAAGGAACTAGGGTCGTGGTTGAGGTACATTTTCAGAAGAATTTCAACCAGGACCCAGAGCTCCCAGGAGGCAGCATCCAATGGCACAGGGTGGCTACTTTCCACTCTTCGGAAGAACGGCTCTGTATGGGAGTCCACAAGTTAAAAAGATGATCAATTGAAGATTTCCAGACTTGCCTTCATGTTGAGGCTGAATGTAAACCAAATCCTATTAGATTCATTAAAAGAATCTGGCCAATGTGTCTTTGGAGACAGGAGATCTTAGTCTTCAACTGTGAGGGCCGCAGTGAAAGAGAAGACCAGTAGATTTGAATCATACTCGCGATAATGTGCGTCTCTGTGTTCAGAGCCCAGAACTCCCACCCCAAGCTGTAACTTTACTGTCCTCTGAATTTAAATCTTCAGAGACGTTAACCCAGGCTTCAGTGAGTAAATCTGGCAGATACCCCCACAGTCACCAACTCCGCTTCATTTATCTCTGAAATGCCACCTTAAAGCTCCTTGGTACCTTTGGCCAGTGCCAACAGTTTCCATTATAGTTTCGTCCTTAAAACTAGCCTGGTGATTTTTAAAAAGTAGAGTACATGAAGTTACGTTGTGAAATGGTACATATTCTATTTTATGAGTCCTCTAACAATTTCTAAGAATAAATGCGCACACTTACAGCATCGTGTACCCCATGCCTTTAGAATAGGACCCTCCAGTAACATTCAGTCCCACTGGGTTTTTAGACAAGAAAGAGTGCTGCCCTACAAGAGTGGTGCTTAACAAAGGTGTGTCTGACCAGAGCCACCAGCTACACTGGGTGACTCTCTCTGAGGCCATTTTCAGGTTCCCTCAAGTAGCAGATTTTTATAAATCTGAGTCACAAAAAATGCAGAATTAAATATTCAAAATCTCTAAAGATATCTCAAGATACTTGATTGTTCCACGGTGTTCTTTGCTGACCCCGCCCCCACCCCCACCCCCACCCCCACCCTCCCCACCCCCCAAGGATGGGAAGACAGCTCAGTAGTAGTTGTACTTGTCTAACGTGCAGGAGACCCTGGGCTCCACCAGCACCACCAAAAACAGTCAAGCCAGCAAGATAGGAAAAATGATTATATGAAAAATAAAGGGTGAAAGTTTCATTAAGGTGAAACAGTCAAACGACTTTTCCATGTGTAAAAGAAATTATTTTTGCAGAATTGTGTTTAGGCACAAAATGGAATAGATCTATCAACACCGTTTAATGAGTTGTTGCATTGTGTGATGTGTTAATGGTCTCTCTCCATCTGTGACTGTAATGATAAAGTCTAGGGGCCTTTGAAAATGGTCGTTAAACCTGAAACTTCTCAAGTCCTGAGTTGCTTCCATTTGGTGTGTTTGAAGAATGTAGTTACAGTTTTCTTTTATTTGAGTGGTCACTGTCTTAGTTAGGCAGATGGAGTTTTGACATTTTCTAGTGGTTCGGGTTTCTGGTGGCATCTCTTGCTAATTCCAGTGTACTCCCCAAGAACTAGAGACAAATCTGAGTGCATAGTGCCTGAAGGAATCTTCATACCGTAGCTTCTCGACAAGCTCAGGACCACATCATGCCATGTTACAGAAGGGAAGAGATGAACGAATAGCTGTCCTCAAAGATCTGGAGGTGTGGGTTGGTAGAGCTGTATGTAAGCCATTGTCTTTCAGTATGTGTTGTTCACAAGGGAGGTTGGAGAGGTTAGAGTGACGAATTGTTGCTTTTAAAAAGTATGTCTGTTCTATTTGATCTCAGGTAATGCTGTGTAACAACCAACCACAAACCCCAGGGACATAGTAAGATAAGCTTTATCGCAGAGAGCCAGGTAGCTGGCTGGCCCTTCAGATGGAGCCCTGCTTTTCTGTGTGACTGAAGGGGCTGCACACTTGCAGTGGGATTTGGACAGTGGGTTGGCTGCTGAGTGAGGCAGGGCTGCGACTCAGTCTTTCTGTGGTGGCTCTAGAGAGTGAGTGGAAGGGTGGTGTACCTCACTCCGAGGGCATCAGCATGGAGCTGGGACAGCTTCACTGTCATTCCATCTCAGTGACCAAGCAAAGGCATCACAGCTGCCAGACTCACAGTGGAGTAGAGCAGATATGACTGTCTTCAGGAAGTGCTTAAACGGTGCTTGCTTTCATGGCAAAGGCCTTGGAGAGGGGGAAGTATGAATGGCGGCGGCTAGTTTCTGAGTTGGTTTATAGTTTATATTTATAGATTGTAACATTCTGGAACTTTATCCCTCTACATGCAGGCTGCTGCTGAATCTGCAGAAGCCCAGACCATCCGTTCTGTCCAGCAGACTCTGGCATCAACCAACCTGACATCCTCCCTCCTTCTGAACACATCACTGTCTCAACATGGGACAGTCCCAGCCTCACCTCAGACTCTCCCTCAGTCGCTTCCTAGGTCGATCGCTCCTAAACCCTTAACCATGAGACTACCCATGAGCCAGATTGTCACATCAGTCACCATTGCAGCCAACATGCCGTCGAACATTGGGGCTCCACTGATAAGCTCCATGGGGACGACCATGGTTGGCTCAGCAACCTCGACCCAGGTGAGCCCTTCGGTGCAAACCCAGCAGCATCAGATGCAGCTGCAGCAGCAACAGCAGCAGCAGCAGATGCAGCAGATGCAGCAGCAGCAGTTGCAGCAGCACCAAATGCATCAGCAAATCCAGCAGCAGATGCAGCAGCAGCATTTTCAACACCACATGCAGCAGCACCTGCAGCAGCAGCAACAGCAGCATCTCCAGCAGCAGATCAGCCAACAGCAGCTGCAGCAGCAGCTGCAGCAGCATCTCCAGCTGCAGCAACTGCAGCACATGCAGCACCAGTCTCAGCCTTCTCCCCGGCAGCACTCGCCCGTCACCTCACAGATCACGTCCCCCATGCCCGCCATCGGCAGCCCCCAGCCAGCCTCTCAGCAGCACCAGCCTCAAATCCAATCGCAGACACAGACTCAAGTATTACCGCAGGTCAGTATTTTCTAAGGTGCACGAGGCATGTGGATCTGAGTGAGGCGTAGGAGGGAAGGTGTACGGACCGGAACTTGTAAGTTGACTCTGGTTATGCAGGAATGTGTAACAGATCAAAAGATCCTCTCAAGTGTCTATCAGATAGGCAATAAGAACGGCAGTGTAGCTGGGAAGCATCTTTTAGCCGACTATACATCACTTCGTTTTTAAACAAGAAAGCTGCGCTCTGTTATGTGCTGCCTTTTTTATTTATTCAGGCTATACCTACAATATGTGAATCAACCCGTTTAATGAATCCTGGGACATACTGATGACTGTAAACCGGCCTTTCCAAGTCATAGAAAAAAAAAAAAAGATGGCCTTATTTCTCCAGAAGTGAGTGAACCACACTTCCAGGCTATTGGAACTTCTGAAGCCCTAAAGTAAATACGAAGTACAAAGCACAGTTGTAACTACCTGAAATACGAAGATCCAGTTTCATACAAACATTTGTATGATGTGAATAGTTGATGGCATTTTTTTGTCATGAAAAAAAAAATAATGTAAATCACAGACTTTTGCCAAAGCTCTTATTTTTTTTCTAAATGTCTCCAGAAAAAAATTGCAAGTGATTAGATTCAATTATTGATTTATTTACTTACTTCTACTTTGTATCCATGACTTCTCTGAATCAAACCAAGGTATATGTTGTGACAGTATCTCTGGCCACTGTTAGCCCATTACGTTCATTCCAATTAGAAGAAATGTGAATACTATATTACGTGTTTTGAGTGACGAGTTTGGAAAAATAAAAACACTGTATTTTTAAAAGGGAAATGCACTTAAATGAAAACAGTTATTACGAAAGTTAAAGATTTAAAAAAGAAAAAGCAAGAGTTTTTATTATGATGTAATACCGGTAGAATATTGAATATTTAAAAGGCACACTACATCTGAAGTAATCAATGTAAATATTTTCTTTCCAAGTTGTAAGTTTTCATATCATATGTTGTAAAGTTTTCCTAAACGAGGCTTTAACGTAAACACTGGTGACATGAACCATTCATTGCTACCTTGCCTATTGTGTTTTTACGCTGTTTTATACTTTTTTATGAGTTATGATAGCAGCCATTAAGTTGTTTGTATTTTGCTTAACTAAAACAAAATGCTTTTATCTTGCTATAGAATAAACACATTTCAGTAAACTCTGTGGACTGTATTTTGATGCAACAGCAAGGACACTGTTCACTTTTCAAATAAAATGGAATGTCGAATTTTACTTTTGGTCCCTTGAATACATTAAGTCGGGGGACATGGCACTGACCAGCCCTGACTGGGCTGAGCAGCATCCTCCATTTTCATCTGGAAGCACAGTCTTCATGAACAAGAACTTCAATTTTACAGCCAAACACCAGGGCCCAGAAAAAAGATGGGAAATTTTTTTTCAATTATCTTTTTGTTAAGACATAAATTTGATACAGATTAATTTATAAATAAAATGCAGACAAGCTACAGATAGATTTATGTAAGGCAAAAATGTTCAGCTACTAAAATAAATGGTGGATCCTGATTCTGAGGCCAAAATCAAAATTTCGGTGCCCATTTTCCCCCTTCTTGTGTGCTCTGTGGTGGCTTCTCTTTGAGAGCTGCATGACCATGATCCCCAGTTGTCTTGCATGATTAATTACAGCATCTGTCCTGTCAGAAGCTGTAATGAAGAGGTCTTGATAAAAATTGCAAATTACCACTGGCAACAGTCTTAAACTGCTTATGATAAAATGAAAATTAAAAACAGCAAGTGTCAAGCCTGACTAGAATCCTAATCTGAAAAGAATGCGGGCAGGCATGGCAGCGTCCATGGCTACTGTGTGCAAGACGTCCAAAAATAATAGAATATGGATTCCTCAAAGTTGTCGTACTTCAAAGAATATTTACTGTATGTTGTGGGTTATGAATAATGAATTTTTCTTTCAATATTTCATAATCCTCTCATACTCTGTAGTATGTACAAATATTGAACAGCGAGAGATTCTAATTATAAATTTATAGGTTTCTTGCTGTAGAGAAATTTATGTCTAAATTGAAGCTTTTCATAAGATGTATTAGTTGACAGGTATCAGTGTTCAAACAGTCTTAGAAAGATGCCTAACGACATCTACAAGGGGCCAATTGTGCTCCCCAAAGCAGGGATCTGCCTGCAGCAGACCCATCAGGAGCGGAGCCAGTGCTCAAAGGGTCTTTGTGAATGGAAACCAGCATCACATAGCAATAAGAACCATTTGATATTCTGTTGTGGGGCCTTTAGACAAATGTCTTCAACATTAATTGCTAAACTACATGTGACAGTAATTGTGTCTTAGTTCTGTAATTGTCATTTTGAAAACCCATGAAGTATTGGTGGGGAAAAAAATGTCACTAGTGATGACACTTAATTGCGAGTGAAGTCTGTTTGCAACTGTTTGCAGTTACAGGCTGCTGCTGTCACAGCTATTACAGGAGGGTTTTTTTTTTTAATCTTAGATTTTTATCACATTTCATCAAATCATATAAAGCTACTTCTGGTCAATTCCGGGGGAAGAATAAGGTACTTTCTACAATTAGAAAAATTAATCATCAGGCAAAACTGTATATTTAAAACATCAAAAGATTTGAATTCTGTAATGAGTGCCCCACTCTTGTTACCAAGTTGTTTTGATCAGGATTCACAAAACGCCTGCCTCTGTTTACATGCGTGACTGGTTTCTGTCTCTGAGTCGAAGGAAGGTTTTCGGGGACTCTTTCTTTAGTAGGTCAGGAATAAATCCGGGTAATGAAAACCTGTATGAGAAGCATAGTACCTGATTGAGTAGACCCTTAAACTGTTCTGCAGACACTGAGGCGCTCCCAATCCCCACACCCCATCTCCATCACACACACCTTGTCTCTCCCCTGCTGTGGGAACGTTATTTTATTACTCCAGCTAACCACTGAGTTTCCTTTCTTCGTTCACCTGTATGGCCGTCTGATGAAAGAGCGTAAGGACTTTTTCATTTTCAGCTGACACGGGGTCGGTCATTAGTTCCTGACTCAAAGAATAGAAACTTAAATGCCTTCGTGCAGCATAATTTCTGCAATATATTACCACCTGACGGCGGTCTGAAGGCTTTTTCGAGACAGATGGATTAATATCTCAAGTTTAAGTAGGAGTCCTCCGCTGTCCACTCAGCGGGCTCCAGACGTCTGAATGGCCTCTTCCCGGTTCTCACTTCACAGAGCATTTTCAGCTCTGGACTTCAATCTAACCTTTCCTCCCCCTCACCCACCCTCTTTTGTTTGGCTTTTGTTTTGCAACAGCTGTTATTATCGTTTTTGGTCAGCTGTGATTGCTGGAGGCAAAATAGGACCAGATGGTGTTTTGCTATGCATGAATGGAGCATTAGTGGAGCCGGGACTGAATAGGCCAAGTTTGAATGGTGTCTATGCACCACCTGCCTGCCTTAGCTGTGGTGTACGCATCACAGTAGCATGATCCGTCTCAGCCCCTAGTAGAATCGGATGGGAAAGTAGAGAGCTGGGGTGGATTTTTCCCCCATATTTATTGATCTTCCATGCACTAACAAAATAATGGACTATACAGTCCTTTGGAGTTAATTGCATATGACACAGCATGGATATGTAAAACCATCACTCTGGAATTCTTGTTCACTTTAAGGATTTCATTGCTACACACACACACACACACACACACACACACACACAGGTAGTGAGAGAGAATGAAAACAGGAAAGTTAATGGGTGAGTAGGCTCAAGTTTAAAAGAATATTATTCTAAAATAATAGACATAAGAATCTGAGGTTAAGGGTGTTTACTAGAATATAACTGAAAAGTGAATTCTTGTCAGCAGTAACACGTAGTAACAAACCTACCCTTCTGATCCAGCAGAAGTGTAGGCTGTTCCTCAAATACTACACAAGTACTACTCAACCAGATTTGAATTTTTTTAGAAAATATTCTTACTCACATAAGTTTTTCTCTATATCCTTCATGCTAACCCTCAAGGATACACGTGTCCCCTGCATGCTAAAGCTGGTGGCAGAGCTTCATCTGTGGAGACTGCAAGCCTACAGGTGTTTGCTTGTGTATGTTACTGAGGAAACGCTAAGCCACCTGGGAGATGTGGAATCAGATATGCAGGCAGACAGCTCCATTTATTCGCCTTAGGCCCTAATTACTTAAATTTACTTCTGCAGCATGCAGAACCCTGTGATGGGTCCCAAAGGAGAGGCAGAGATAAATAGCACCTTCTGTTTACTTGGTAGATGTTTGAAATTTTTCCTAATAAAGATTTAAAAAATCATAACAGGCCATCCTTCATTGGGGTTTCTTTTTTTTTCCCCCTTGGGGCAGGGAAGGTACTACCACCACCCAGAACGTGCCAACAGGAGACATAAAACAAACATGTGTGATTTCCTTTTAATCCGAGAAAATGAAAATTCTCATTAGGAAAGGGAGAGATTGCAATTGGCTAGGGGTAATAGAGAAAGTTCCCTGAAATTCCGGATGGTTAGGAGCCTTAGGGGCTGGGAGTTTGTCAGAAGCCAAGATGGAAATCTTGACCTAGAAGAGGAGATATCTCCAGCCCAAGGGAGGGCTGACGAGAAGACTCAGGTTGGCAATATAGGCACTGGAAGGCAGCAAAAGAGAAGCTAACGGATGTGAACATGCATTGTTCATGCAGAGGTGAGCAGCCCTGGAAAGGGAGTTTGTAGATGATCTGCTGAGGAATTGTTTAACTGGGGCTCTGAAGGTGTTCACATGAGAAAGGCTTGGCTGAAGACAAAAAGGGCAGGGCCCAGTTGACATGTAAACCTGAAAGAAAAATCCCTATTTGAGAATGTTCTCCAACATTTGGGCTTCCACATTGTTCTATGTCCCCACCCTCACAAGAAGCCAAATCAAGGCCTTTTCCTTTTTCTTGGTGATCACAGTGGACGAGCCTTATTCTTGTATTAGCATCAAGAGAGATCATTTTTCGAGTCTGCTGTAAGGAAAAGAAAAGCTATTTTCACTGCTGGGAAAATGTTCCTCTCAGAGCTTAAACTCCAACAGGACGGAGGATGAAAAGAAGCCCTGGCTTTGTTGCTGAGTCAAACCTCAGGCAGCACCAGGGGTTTGCAGGGAGTGTTGGTTATAGTCTCAATTTGATTTCAAAGAAGAACCTTCACAGGCAGGGACTGGCGTGTGGACGCATACCTCTTAGCAAACGCATGATGCTCTTCTGTGAAATGCCTCATTATCTCTAGTACTTGTATAGCACGCTGGACTTACCAAAGCAGTTTACTGTGAATGACTTCTTCCATGTCTCAGCCGGGGGAGGTAGGAGTTAACGCATAACAAATGAGGAAACTGAGGCACAGAAAATAAATGTACCTTCTTTCCCTAATTATTTACAAGAGGCATAGGCACAAAACGCCAGTGGAAATTCACTCTAGTGTCCTGTTAATTTGACTTGATTTCAAGTACTTGAATACCCATAGCATTTGTATGTTTGTTTATGTATTAGTGTGTAGGATGTGTAACGGATGCTTGTGGGTGTAGACGGGTGACAGAAATCCATCACAACACTAAACAGAGTAATTAATCCATGTTTTCCCCATGGCTAGGCAAGCAGCAAGCGCCACCTAACCCATGTTCTCAATGGGGCACAGTGCCACATGGCACTTTATTTTGGTGTGAATACTTTCCATTCTGATTGTTTTCGATACCATGCTGTCTTTCTGTCATTATTTTGTATTCTGGCAAATGGCTTTGACTTGTGTTCAAGTATTAGGATGCTAGGTGTCATGCCAATGGCAAGGCGAGTATGTATTGCTTCACCTATATAAGAAAGAGGAAGTGTTGAGGAAGATGGTGTAGGATGAGAGTCAAGTGGATGTGCATTATTATGCATGATTTAGGGAGCCCAGAGAATTGATCTGCTCAATGTGGAAGAGTAGAGGAAGTATGTGTCCCTGGCAACCATGCAGCAGGCATCCTGCATCACCCTTCTTGAGTTTCCACTCCATCTCTGAGAAATGCATGCCCTTTCTGGGTGTGGGGAATTTGACCCAGCTACTTGTCAAATGCAATATGTGTCCCTTGTCAACAAATTTTATTATTGTCTTGATTTTAAATAAAGAACTAAAAGTACCTTGTAACTGGTCACTTGCCAAGTTTGAGTAGACTGAAATTCTAAACATACCTACATAGAAGGCCAGCCATGAGCACTCTGTGAGCAAATATCCAGGGCTTTCACTTGCCCAATCTTTGATTGACTTATCTAGACTCAATACCAGAGTGGTTATTTTGAGATCTGGGTCTTGGGTTTATTTTCAGATTCCTGCCCTACATTTTCTTTCCAATCCATTTGCCTTGCATCCAAGGATATTGTTACCAAGAACGATGCGTTTTGATAACATTTCTTGTTATATGTCACTGCTGTCATCCCTCTAACGTGCAGAGAGAGTCTTAATTTTCCTTTTGTCACAATGAGCGGAAATGATGCCACGTCCTAAACCTGCTTTAATTGGTAATTTGCAAATTTGACACAAGATCTTAGTCCAAATTACTCAGGCCTGCTGAGCTGCTCCTCACCCCTTTCTGCCCGTTCTTAATCCTCTCCTCTGTAATTGGTATTGAGCACGTGAAGCCCCTGGGGACAAATAACAGCATCTGAGGAAATTACCTACATACAGTCTGACCTCTTGTGTGCTTTTGGATGCCAAATTAAGACATCCGTCTTTGAGTGTTGGGACAGTTACCTGGAAGAAAAGGCACTATTTTGTCCATAATAACATTTTTATAAACCATGCCCAAGTGCTGGCACACCTAGCTGGCAACTAGTTAATGGTGTTCAGCATTGTCTGGCCAATAAACATGAGTCCAACCACAGTCATTTCCAAAGCAGAACCTGATTCTATGCCTTTGCTCTACAGTCCTTCCAACCCTCCCCACCCCCCCAAAGTAGCTTAACTCCTAAGATCTTGATTGGCATAGAGATCCGGACTTCTGTCAGCGAAACATTACAAGATTTAAATATGCTCAAGTTTGATTGATCGCATTTGCTTCCAGACCATCAGAAGCCCAGAAATAGTTGCCTGAGCTCCAGCAGCTGCTAGACACAAACAGCCAATCCAAACACAATGCATTTGAGAAGAGGTTCAAAGGATCTTTGGTGGATTCAACTGACTTACTTCCTGCTAAGATGTTTCTGTTCATTTGTAGATTGGGTCTACATTTGTATGCTGCTGGGGAACAACTGGTTGTCTGTTGGACAAAACAAACAAAAACAACAACAACAAAAAAGTGCAAGCATTTTTGCTGTTACCCTCTGGTTCCACTTCTTGAGTAAAGATTCTAGTCATCTTGGACAAGAACTTCTCAGAATTTTGTTTAAGCAGCTATACCCCCTCCTTTTTTTAAAAAAAAAAATCATTTTTATGGCAAGGAGCAAGCTGGATCTGAGGTCTTGAAGTACAGCCTTGCCAGCACTCCACAAAGGGACACTGAGGAAGTACTACTGTTGGCTTGTTTATCTCCCCGAATTCTCCCCCCCTTCTTCCCTCCCTTCTCCCCTCCCTCCTTCCCTCCACAAACTCAGATAATTAGCAAACTCTGCAGAACAAAATGCATTCAATGCAAAACAAATTGTGCAAATGTGGGCCAGCATTCTGGGCACCTGGGTCATGGTGCCTACAATGAGTCTTTCTACTCTGGCGCCCAGCCGGTGAGTCAAAGACAGTGCACACACAGCATGAGAAGATCATCTGGGTTAGGTAGCTGGTAAAAACTCAAACATCAGCCATGAAACTGGCTGGCTGCAGAAGTAATAAGCTACATTTGGTAAGCCTGTGTTCTTAGGGTAGCTAAGAGTTTTATGTTTGATACAGATGGTGTTTATGTAGACTTTGCGAGCTCAGTGTGAGAAGCAGTCGTAAAACAGACTGGGGTTTGGTACAGTTAGCACAATTAGTATTGTATAATTGAATGCCATAGCTATTATATAAAAATATTTTAAGAAGTAGGCTCTGCTCATACTTCCACAGTAGTCCTTAATAATAAAAGATGTGATGTAAACATCGTAGCATATTCTATGATGATGTTTACAAACTTACTTGAGGTTTGGCAGAGTTACAAACCTTGTCTGGGCTCTCTTTCTTCAGCTGGTAAAAACCAGTTCCCCTCAGGTTCTGTAGCAAGCTCTGTTTACTGTCCCCTGTGAGACCTCAGAAGCCAGCCTCATCAGGTGACCCAGATGAATGGGTAGATATGGATAGCAATATTTTAGCATTTATAAGACATAGAAATTGCAGACCACTCTGCAGGGAGTGCTTAGTTTCTCCAAACCAGCAAAGGAAACTTAGACTGGCCTAAATTGTAACAGATGTCACATCAGCATATGCTTACAGGAATCTTTCTAGGTAGAGATGGTGAATTTAAAAGATCTCGTTCTTAGATACTTTTCCTTCTAATAGGAGAGTATGGTGAGAATGTGTTCCTCAAGCCCCACCAAGCTTCAAAACAACCCCAAGGAAAACTCACTTATTAAGTTTTAAGTAAAAGTTTATTTTAATTGTGTTTATAAACAGCTCTTTGTTCCTGAACATAGCAAGAGACAGCAGCGCATTGGAACAAATGGCTTCAGTGGTAGCCTTTTTCATTTGTTCACGGTGTGTGCCCAGATGCATGCACACATGTGAGCTTGATGTGCATGTTTGTATAGGTCAGAGGTACAAGTCAAGTGTCTTTCTCTGTCACTTCTTCATTTATTTCTCTTTCTTCTTGAGACAAGGTCTCTGATCCTGGGGCTTACAACCTGGGCAGGGCTAGTTGTCCTGAAAGCCACAGTGCTCCTGCTAGCTCTACCTCCTCATGGAGAGTCTCTCCCCAGGCACAGTCAACAACACTTAGCCTTCTCGATGGATATTGGGCATCCAAACTCAGGTCTTCATGTTTGTTCAAGAAGCATTCTCTTTACCACTGAGCTCCAGTGCCTAGCCTTTTTCTCTAAAATCACATGGATGGGCACAAGAATCCTTGCTGCCTCTTGGTCCCTCTTCCTCAGCTGAACTCATTGCTTGAGACCTAGGACAATTGGTAGGCTTTGACAACTGGAGGCAAACGTTGCCTAACATTCTGATTTTTCACTATCAGGACTGTGGGATGCCAAGTGTATTTACTGTCTGAACATTGCTCTTTTTCTGTGATGTCTGATGCAGAGGAATGCAAGAACCTGGAGAACATTGCTGGTCCCAGTTCATCTCCTAGTGTCCTTATGACAGTACCCTTGAATGTTTCTCTGCGAGGTCTCAACAGGCAGGACATCTTGTGCCTTAGATGTGAGAGAGTGAGAGTAAACTCCCTCCTGATGTTGGAGACCAGTGCTTTATGTTCCAAGTCCAGATGGAAACAACCTGTTTTAGATAGGCTTCCGGGAGAGGATGCTCCCACATGGCCCTCTGGCTCAGCAGGAGGAGGGTGGGGACACATGGCTTTAGTGTCTTTATGGCTGACTGTGTGGCTTTGGCCTTTCAGAGATTCTCAGCTGTCTTCCAGTTTCCTGTGCTTGGAAAAGGGCCAACAATGCTCCTGATTCAAGAACAGTGACATGTACAGAACTTGGGAATCTGCTTCCCCTGAGGAGGAGGGTGCAATGACTTCCTGAGCCGGGAAGCTTGGGGTTTTGCCCAATTAGGCTTTACTCTGATACTCTTTTTTTTTCCTTGCTAGCACACATAAACATATGCATATGTATCTCAGAACTGCTGAATTTGGGCTACATATTGTGACCCTTTGATTATGACTGTGTGGTCCCTCTGCTTCACCAACCTGACTTCATTCTGCAGTACAAGCAGCCCAAGAGATGGCTAATAAAAGAAACAGTTGTCCTCTCTGATGTAACCTTAGCATTTAGGAATTTCTTTCCAACGCTTCAGCTTCCGCCATTAGTCCACTGTGAATGCATTACCTATATAAATTCTCATCTTTCCATGCCTCTTAATATGGTGTCCTCCAAGAAAGTGCTATGAAATAGATTATTTATCTAACTTCTTCCCCTTTATCCCAGCATCTCATTGGCTCATATACAGTCATAATTTTATCCAATTGAATCATTCACTTTTGCATCTACTAAGCAAATATGTGCGTGGATCTCCTTCTTACAGTGTTATATTCTGATGGGGCATGCCATTTCATTAATTCCGGATTTGAGGACTCAGTGAAATGTTATAAATAGAAATAAGCATGAATATGGGGGTACAGAGTTGAGAGCAAGTTTCAATAGGGTAATCAATGAGCGGTTCACTCAAAAAGTAGCATGAGAGAGTGAACAGGCCCCCTCTCTGCTGGGAGTAGAACACTCCAGGCAAGAAGAATCAAGGCTAGGGCTTCCTGGTGTCCAGTGTTTGAGGCTTTGCAAGACAGCCACGGTGACTGAAGGAGAGTGGTGGAAGGAAAAGTATGAGCTCCAGGTGAGAGGCTAAAAAGAATGTGTGGTATTTTATATTATTTGTGACTATTGTGAAGGGTGTCATTTCACTAATTTCTTTTTCAGTCTGTTTATCTTTCATGTAGAGGAAGGCTACTGATTTGTTTGAGTTGATTTTATAACCAGCCCCTTTGCTGAAGTTGTTTATCAGGTTTAGGAGTTCTCTGGTGGAAGTTTTGGGATCACTTAAGTATACTATCATATAATCTGCATATAGTGATATTTTGACTTCTTCCTTTCCTATTTGTATCCCTTTGACTTCTTTTTGTTGTTTAATTGCTCTGGATAGGACTTCCAGTACTATATTGAATAGGTAGGGGGAGAGTGGGCAGCCTTATCTGTCCCTGATCTTAGTGGGATTGCTTCAAGTTTCTCTCCATTTAGTTTGATGTTGGCTACTGGTTTGCTGTAAATTGCTTTTACTATGTTTACGTATGGGCCTTGAATTCCTGATCTTTCCAAGACTTTTATCATGAAGGGATGTTGAATTTTGTCAAATGCTTTCTCAGCATCTAGTGAGATGATCATATGGTTTTTTTCTTTGAGTTTGTTTATATAGTGGATTACATTGATGTTTCCAACTGGAGGACAACATGTAGCAGAATGCAAATTGACCCATTCTTATCTCCTTGTACAAAGCTCAAGTCTAAATGGATAAAGGACCTCCATATAAAACCAGATACACTGAAACTAATAGAAGAGAAGGTGGGGAAGAACCTCGAATACTTGGGCACAGGGGTAAAGTTCCTGAACAGAACACCAGTGGCCTATGTTTTAAGATCAAAAATTGACAAATGCGACTTCATAAAATTGCAAAGTTTCTGTAAGGCAAAGGACACTGTCAATAGGACAAAATGACAACCAATAAAATGGGAAAAGATCTTTACCAATCTTACATCTGATAGAGGGCTAATATCCAATATATACAAAGAACTCAAGAAATTAGACTCCAGACAACCAAATAACCCTATTTAAAAAATGGGGTATAGAGCTTAACAAAGAATTTTCAACTGAGGAAACTTGAATGGCTGAGAAGCACCTAAAGAAATGTTCAGCATCCTTAGTCATCAGGGAAATGCAAATCAAAACAACCCTGAGATTCCATCTCACACCAGTCAGAAGGGCTAAGATTAAAAACTCAGGTGATAGTAGATGCTGGCGAGAGTGTGGAGAAAGAGGAACATTCTTCCATTGTTGGTGGGACTGCAAGATGGTACAACCACTTTGGAAATCAGTCTGGTGGCTCCTCAGAAAATTGGACATAGCATTACCTGAGGATCCAGCTATACCACTCCTAGGCATATACTCAGAAGATGCTCTAACATATAACAAAGACATATGCTCCACTATGTTCATAGCAGCCTTATTTATAATATCCAGAAGCTGGAAAGAACCCAGATGTCCTTAAACTGAGGAGTGGATACAAAAAATGTGGTACATCTACACAATGGAGTATTACTCTGCTACTAAAAACAATGAATTCGAGAAATTCCTAGGTAAATAGATGGAACTAGAAAATATCATCCTGAGTGAGGTAAGCCAATCACAAAAGAACACACATGGTATTCACTCACTGATTATTGGATATTATCCCAGAACCTTGAAATACCCAAGATTCAACTCACAGGTCACATGAAGCTCATGAAGAAGGAAGACCAAGTGGGGGTGCTTCAGTCCTTCTTAGAAGGAGTAATAAAATACTCCAGGGAGCAAATATGGAGACAAAGTGAGGGACAGAAACGGAAGGAGGGGCTGTCTGAAGACCATTCCACCCAAGTATCCATTCCATGTGCAGTCCCCAAAGGTAGACGCTGATGTGGAATTCAGGAAGTGCATGCTGATAAGAGCCTGATATAGATGTCTCCTCAGAGGTCTGCAAGAGTCTGACATACTCAGAGGCAGATACTCACAGCTAGCCATTGAACTGATCATGAGGTTCCCAATAGAGGAGTTAGAGTGAAGACTTTTGGAGCTGAAAAGTTTTGTGGCCCCATGAGGAGAGCAATAATACCAACCAACCAGAGCTCCCAGGGTCTAAACCACCAGCCTGGGAGCACTTAGGGAGGGATCCATGGCTTCAGCTGAATATGCAAAGATGGAGGACCCTGCTGAGCATAGGTGGGAGAAGAGATCCTTGCTCTCATGAAGACTGGTTGCCCCAGGGAGGGAGGTTGAGGGTGGGGAGGTGGGAGTGGGAAGGTAGGTAGGGGTACATCCGCAGAGAAGCAGGAGGAGGGTTGAAGGGATAGGGGGTTCCTGGGTGGTCGGAGGGTGGGGTAAGGGGATAACATATGAAATGTAAATAAAGCATCCACTAAAAAATAATAAATAAATAAATAAATAAATAAATAAATAAATAATGAATAGAAAGAATGTGTTGAGGGGAGTGCCTTACAGGGGCGGACAACACCCTCTCATCCCCCCTCTTTTGGTGCATTCTCATTAAAATGTGGCTAAAAGGGGAGTCCTACATTTTGTGTTTGTGCACGCATGTGTGTGCTTATGTGTTATGTCATTCTATGTCTCATTCTATGTAATGTGTCATTCTATGTTTTTAATTTATTTTTAATTTAATTTACATTTTCCATTGTGAAACCTTTGGTGGAGTGGGGTTGTAGTTGGGATGTGATCTCTAATGATACAACACGGTGAAGTTGGCCTTGAGGAAAAGAGAATGGGCTATGTACTGAGAGATGTGGGGTTGTGTGTCCACATTGCATGTTTTCTTGTTTGTGTATGTTCAAAATTCTCCATGATCATGCCATAGAAACAAATGATCAGGAACCTTAAAAAGATGTAACCACTCCAAGAACAGATGTAATTGGTTTTGAGTGAAGTTGCAGTTTAGGCATGGCTTGTTATGAACCTCTATAAATCCTGATCCTGTGAGAACCTTCAGTACAGACTCTGATAGCCCACTGTTAGGATGTAAGATTATGCTTCAATGAGAAATGGTATCATTGGGAAATAATGAGCGTTGGAATCCTAGAACTGTGCTTGAAACAGATAATTCTGATGTTGGGTGTACAGCAGACCATATAAAACCAAAGCCAAATCAGCAAGTGACAGATAAAAGCAATTTAAAAATCAGCCTGATGAAGATTACAAAAGGAACTGAACACAGAATGGATGGCTGACCATACGTACCCTGAACCACTTACTGAGTAAAGAAGGGCATTCCAAAATATGCTCTGATGGTTCAGGGTGTAAAGATCAGGTCTTTGAGTGACAGTATGATATTGCCTAGAAAATCCCCTACAGCATGAGTAAAGCACATTAAAATCTTTCCTTCCCATTACTCAACACAACAAGTGGTACAGTTAGTTACTCAGTTTTCTCTTTGATTTCTGATTTTTAAAAAAGATTTATTTATTATGTATAGTGTTCTGCTTGCCTGTATGCCTGCAGGCCAAAAGAGGGCACCAGATCTCATTATACATGGTTATGAGCCACCATGAGGTTGCTAGGAATTCAACTCAGGACCTCTGGCAGAGCACCCAAGGCTCTTAACCTCTGAGCCATCTCTCCAGCCCTTGATTTCTGATTTTTAAAAGATGACCAATGTGGGGTTTTTTGTGGTTTTGTTTTTGTAGTTTTCAGTGTGTGATGGGTTTAGGAGGGTGTACAGATGTGCACATATATATGAGAAAGTCAGAGGACAACTTTCAGGAGTGGGTCCTCTCCTTCTAACATGAGTTCTGGGGATCAAACTCAGGTCATCAGATGTGGTTGTTTGAAGGAGAATGGTACCCATAGACTCATGTAATTGAATACAGTGTCCTTTGTTGGTGGGACTGTTCCAGAAGAATTAGAAAGTGTGGCCTTGTTGGAAGAGTTATGCCACCGGAGACAGGCTTTGAGGGTTCAAAAAACTCATCCAATTCACAGTGTTCACACACTCTCTCTGCCTCGTGCTTGTAGCTCGAGATATGAGTTCTCAATTGTCCCTTTGCTCTGCCATTGTGGACCCTAACTCTCAGAAGCCATAAGCAAAATTAAACACATTCTTTTGTAATTTGCCTTGGTCATGGTGCTTTATCTCAAGAATAGAAAGACAAGATGACTCAGCAGGCAAAGCTGAGTCATCTTGCTGTCCCAATTTCTGAGTTCTATTGAACAGGCAAGACTAAGAAAGTTAGGAAAAAATGCTTTTGTCTAATATACAGAAACTTAGCATCCTATCTTTCAATGCCTTGGGAATATTTGGAAGGCTATGGAAATCTAGACCACCAAATCACATCACCGTTTCCAAAGATAATCCTAGCATTTTTCCCAGATGATCGAATCTTCCAAATATAAAGACAGCCTTCCCCATCTTCCTGAGCTGTATCTCCCAATATCATTCCTAGATACTTTCTTCAGTAAATCCTCTTTCATCCACAACTCTATAGTAGGTTGACCTTCCATTTGGCTTCAGGCTGACCCAATGTTAAGGATGCAAACAGCTTTCAGGGTTTTATACACTGTGATCCTCTCTCTTCTTGAGCCAGCCGTTGTACTTCAATGGATTCACAATTAAACATCATTAGACGGCCATCAAGTTAGATGACCATTTAATTCATTGCATTAGTCATAGATAGGGTAGATAGCACATACAGTTCCATGGGATACAAAGTTCAGTTCTCAGATTTGTGTCCTTTTAACTCACGGTGGGTCCACAATGGATGCATTAAGTTGTTTTAAGATTTATGGATTCTTTTATGTGATATCAGTAATGTGACAAGTATCTAGAGAGGGAAGCATTCCTTATCAGCCTTTTAGAGGAAAACGAGGTGACTGTAACTGGTCTAACCTAACCTCAGAAGCATCCAGTCAGCCCTTAAACCCAACCAAATGAAAAGGGTATGAGAAGGGGAAGCTAAATGGCATAGATTTCCTGTTTCCCAGTGGCTCCTGAAGTGATCACAATATTGGCCAAGACTCTCAAGGATGTCTTGACCTTATATACTTAGGCTCAAATGCATCTGGCTAAACTTAGCACTTACCCTCAAGAAAACCCAACCCCATCCTCCCACACTTATCTTTCTCTGTGTGTCATTTCAGCCCCTGTAGAGAGTCCTCTGAGAATCGAAATGCCTGTTTCTGCTCTGAGTTGAAGCAGTTTTATACCTCGTTGCTCATTTGTCTTCAGTGATTTGCAAGGACAATGTTTTCTAATTCTTTAGCAGCCCACAGCAGGTGCTCAATAGATGTTTTTCTTTTTTTTTTTTTTTAAAGAAAACAAAATTAGCAAAACACATTATTCTGTCCATTCCTGTTTTAATTAGGACTCTCAATTGCCAGAGATAAAAACCCAAATCAAATTGGCTTAGGGAAAATAAGGGAATTTATTTGCTTGTATAACTGAAAAGTCCAGGGACGGGGCTAGCTTCAAGCACAGCTGTGCCAACATCACAAACAAGTCATCAGGACTCATTCCCTATTTCTGACTTTGCTCTGACTTCTACAATGTTATTTTCATCCTTGAGTCCCATTCATTGCCTCATAGAAGGCCAGCTCACAATGTCCTATTGCTAGCCTTTCTGACATAAAAGAGGCTGGTCTTCATTTCACCATCTTAGTGATAAACCCACCACTTTAAATTTTGATGATGTCTTGTGCCAAGCATAAGTCAGTGTGCTGGCTAATCTAACATACTGATATGATTGCATAAACTCAAGTCACCTGTTCATCCCTAGAATTGATGATTGACCCAAGACCACCATAGGTGCATGGACTAAGTTCATGAGGAGCTTGTTCTCTAGGGAAAAGTAAAATATTGTTGTCAGAAGGAGAACAAGGAGAAGTCCCTGGCAGTAACCATACATGTGACCCATTTACTACAGAAATCCTTCTCGAACTAATGGCTGATACAAAGCAACTAAAAGGAACCTGGAAAAGGGGGAACCTTGTTTTATGTGTGTGCCAAAATAATTAGTTTTATGACTTTGGCAATGCATTCTCCCTTACTCTCAGCCTGCCTTTCATGGCACCTGCAGGCAACTCCCATAGTCTGTCCACAAGCATAGTGAGGCTATATGACCTGCCTGTGGTTCAGGTTCCTCCTGCCTTTGGTTTTATGCATAAAATAAGAAGATAAATTCTCCTCTACAAAATGTACCAAACGCCTCTGCTGCACTTGCCTCCTCTCGTTAGCTTCCCTGTGTGGCTGTTCAATAAATGAATGAACACGGGACAGCGTTTAATCTTCCCAACAATAGCCCTCCAAACATCCAACACTGTCAGATGCGTTCCTGGCATTTGAAAATATGCCTGCAGCAAAACCATCTATTGAATTTTCACTGTGACTAAGACCTTGTGGACAAAGAAGACTATCTGTTAAGCTGCCATCGTTTGGCAAAAATCAATCCTCCTGGGGCCTCCTGGGGGGATAGCAGAGCACATAGAAGGTAACCCCCAAAGGCCAGCCTGGAGGGGGATGGATGCTGGGGTTTCCCCAGGCTTGGGACTTGGTGCTTTCCTAAGAGCATAGGGAGTCAGGGGGTGGGGGAGCACACTGCAAGCTTGGGACATTTCAGGGTTCAATTTGTGACTGAGGGTGGGGTGGAGGGAAGAGTAACTCTTGGCAGCCATGGAATGCCTGCAGCATGTCTCTGGAAGGCAGTTGGCTGCTTCACACTTATCCTATGTAAACTTCAGAGCCAGCTTGGATCTGTGTCTGGAGAACTTCCTCTAATTTTTCAGAAAAGACATGTTTCCTAATTTTTAAAGATGATTGATACAGTACTTCCAAACTTCAAATGAGTTGTATGGACTGGACAATGAAATCTATATAGTTTTTGGCTTGTTTTATTATTAATAGGCAATAGTACATAGCAGTGGGCTTTGCTCATGGTGATTTTTCTCGCTCTACTACTGGCTCCTGAGGCATGGACTGCATTCTTCAATGTAACTCTTCCAAGTAAAGCTGATGAGTTCAGAACAGGCACCTGTCCCGAGTGAGCCAGTCAGTTTGGCTTACCCTGGAGTTTGTATGTTGAAGCAGAGACTGCCTGCCAGTGGAATAAAATTAATGTCATCACTGTTTATAGTGGTTCTGATCTTTCCAGTTAAGCATCTAAATCCCAGGTTTCTTCCCCCAAAACTCAGGTTCACGTGTTGCGTCAAGGGGCTGTGTTTTAACAGGCACCCCTAGGTGACCCCTCCTGCTACCACGTTCATTTTTGAGAACACTCATTAGAGATGGCCTGGAAATTTCAAACTATGGTATCTTTGTAGCTGGCTTAGTTCTTCCTTCTCAAG
This sequence comes from Grammomys surdaster, assembly GCF_004785775.1. Taxonomy (NCBI): domain Eukaryota; kingdom Metazoa; phylum Chordata; class Mammalia; order Rodentia; family Muridae; genus Grammomys; species Grammomys surdaster. The sequence goes on from NW_021620873.1 coordinate 113,569, forward strand.
TCCATTTGGTGGACAATACTTTCTTCTACATTAGCCTACTGAATTCCCTTCAAAATTTACTGGAGTTGGCTAAGAGTACAGCTCATTGATAGAGCACTTACCTAGCACTTGCAAGGGCCCGAGTTCAGTTCTCAGAACTAGAAAAAAACCTTACTTTCTTTGCCCATACGCTCTACTCTGGGGCTGTAAAACAGGCACAAGCACAAGAGCACAAAATACCCATTTTGAAAGACTGCTTGTCACAGTTCTTACCAATTTGGAGACCAGCGAGTCTTTAGACTAGATGCTCATCAGTGAAGTTCCACTGGACAAGAAAGAAAAGTTGCTTCCATAAACTTACAAGAGGTTGTTTCTGTTGCTTCCAATAAAGGACTAACTTTAAAACCATCTTTGAGTCTCTAGCTAAAGTCTTATGCATTGAAATCAGAGACTAAAAGAAGACTTTTATGAGTATGCAAGGCCTAGATGAGGTAACTGGCTGGGAAGAAGCCTTACTGTCATTTGCATGGGGGAGATGCGTGTCTTTGCTGTGGGGCTCTGACCCTTCACAAAAGTTAGCCAACAGGAGCCACGACTTTTGCAGACTTCTGTAACTTCTTGTATGTCTGATGTCTCTTGCTTTCTATCATTCTATTTTCTGGGATTAGCTGATGCTGTGGGCCGTTTTGCTCAATATCTCTTTTGTGCATAAATGTCAAGCTTGGGTTGTGAGGCTCATTTGTAAGGGCAACATGTATATAAACTGGAGAAGTGACATGCTCCCCTGTTTGACAACTGGGTCAAGAAAATCCAGCAGGTCACACTTTTTTTTTTCCTTGAGAATAGAAAGTTGGCCTGTTTTTATTCAATCTCTTAATGCCTAGCCCCTAGTTGGTAGCTTCTGCCTAACTTAGTGAAGCAAGTTTTCTAAACATACAAATGCTCTAGGGAAGGGCAAGACTCTAGTAGTCCTGTCACACTTGGATGGTCCTGTATCACCTCGAGATGTTCAGTGGAGCCTTGGTATTGGGTATTTAAAACTTTACAAACTGGCCGGTCTCCAAATTGATAAGAAGCCCAACAAACAGAGGATGTTTTAGAGCTCCCAGAGGAGAGGCTATGGGCAAAGAGATGCCTCATCCTTTGATTTCTGCAGCTCTGATATGCCTTCTCTCTGCTCTGTTCCCAAGTTCCCAATATTTGGAATGTGAAGGAGATTCCGAGTTACTTTAGATTTCCTTACAAATAGTCCTTTGGGCTTGACTAAACGATAGTATGACTCTAGGCAGTTCAAGATGATCTGAATCAGAGTACCAGTGTCCACTGGAAGATATCAGACCTTTCTCTTTAATCCTTCATCCAGGAACTGCCTTTGTCCCACCTGATATTGACATACTGCTACCCAGCAGGGTGAGTGCAGCCTGGATATTTATCAGGTAATTAGCTGGCTATAAATCAGCAAGAGTGGCCCTTTTTATTAGGCATGCTGTATCTTGTTAGCACTTTCTCACCAGGGCTCACCAGCATTAAGGCAACTGTACACTGTTAGCATCATACTAATTCTCCCAAGTAATGTACAATTGAGGAAGACTTTCAGTGGGGCCAAGGTCAGTGTCATTTCTCTACTAAATCTTGATATCAATTCTAACCATTTGAAGCTACTGTCAGGAAGCATTGCCTTCTTAGTGATGATTATTTTCCTTGTAAAAGTGTCATCAAATCAACTTGCCCACAAAACACCAGAGAGAATTTCTGCCTATGATTCAGTTTTGAATACTGCGGATTAATCCCAGATCTTGGCAGCCAAGTGCTCTATTGCTAAGCTATAGCCTCAACCCTCTTTTAACCTGACACAGGGCCTCACTAAGTTTCCTAAACAGCCCTTGGGCTATTTCTATAGCCCAGGCCAACCTTGAACTTGTGATCTCCCTGACTCAGCCTCAGAGTAGCAGACATTACAACCAATTTCTTATCTAGCAACTCATCCTGTTGTTTCCTTAACTTGGCTATGGGATGGTTCTTGCTGACTCTGCTTTGGCCTGTGGAAAGACAGGTGAGCAAGAACATTAATATATTACACAGAACGTGGGGAAAGACCCAGTCAGTCTATGAGAGGGAATTCTGGAAGTTTTAGTACCTCTCTTTGAAAACAGGAAAACCCACTCCCTTCCCGCACTTTTTCCCCCTTACATCTTGGGAGTTAAAATAACATTCAATGAAGAAAGCAAAGTCAAGTGGTAGAGAGAGCCTGGGTATGATGACTCGATGTAGGTCCCTGGAAGAATGACTTATAATTCTCAATTATTCAAGTCAACAAACTACATTTCACTAAAGCTATGTGGTTGCAGTTTTTACCACTTGTAGACACAGGCTATGACTGGCACCTGTGTATTCTCCCTCCTGCCCTCCCACTCTCCCTCCTTCTCTCCTTCCTTCTCTCCCTCTCTCCCTTCCTTCCTTTCTGTCCTACTCTATTTTGCTCATTTCCATCAAATCTTCTCACCATCTAAGAGTAAAGACTTGTGCCTCTGTTCCCACACGTATCTCCCCCAAACTTCCTCTAGTAACAGGCAATGCCATTAGTCCTCTTTCTAAAAGTCTCTGTTGTGGTTTTTTATACTCACATTTCCATTCATATACTTCCTGGAAAATCTGTGTCTTGGATGCTATACACATTTTTAAACTGTTCTGAATCACTTGGATACTTTTGGAGGTGATGAACAGCTCCACTTTCTCAAGGAAGGGTGAAATTACCCATGTGTCTCCAAAGCAGCATTTCCTAAGTGGGACAGTAGACTGTTGGTGTACTTTCATAACATGCATTCAACTATGAAAAATGGCTTGTAGTCAAAGAACCCTTGGGGAAATCTTAATTAACACTGAGCTGGTGACTCTTGGAGCCTTAGTCCAGCACAAACTATGTGATACTCGAGGTAGAACAGAGGCATGGGCATGTAAAATGATGTGAGCATCAGTCAGGGTAGGTTGAGAGTCCAAAGCTATATAGAAACTCGAAAAGCAAAGGTTTAATTTAAAAATGATCATTAAGCTGGGTGTGACTGCATACCCCTATAATCCAAGCACTTGGAAAACTGAGTCAGAAGTTCAAGGTCATCCTTGGATACATAATATTTTCAAGGCTAATCTGGACTAAAGAAAACCCTGTTTCAAATAAACAAATAAACAAAATAAATGAATAAACAAAAAGACTATTAACTGGTTTTAGGGGACTGAATAACAAGGGATAATGAGAATTGAGAATATGCATTGTTTTTGATACTGCATATTCCCTGACAGGTAAGGAAGGCGTTCTTGTTAGAACGACCTAAGACAGGCTCAGTCTTGTTAATGAAATAAAAAAGGGGGAGAGGCAGAGAGCATTTGGGGCTGCTTGGCAAGAATCTGACATGGGTCAAGGACAAGGAAATGGGCTGCTTGGCAGGACTATGACATAGGCCAAGGACAAGGAAATAGGCTTCAGGCAGGAATTTAACATTAGGCTAGAACAAAGAAGTAATTTCAGACAGTAATCTAAGTTTTAGGCTAGAACAAGGAAGTAGGCTTCAGACATGAAAATGATCTTGGGCTAGGACAGGGAAGTAAGCTCAGCTACTTTGGTCATCCTGATAAGCCCTTAGAAACAGTGTTCATGGGAGTGTTCACGTAGTTGGGTTTAATGCCTTGCTTTTTCTTTGACTATTTGTGTTTATTGTCTTACTTGTTCCTTGACTATTTGCATCTATTATATTGCTAGACCATCAACCTAGAACTGACCTTAATACATGTATGTAATTAAAATGGTATAAAAGCATAAAGGAGGAGGAGAGATGGGATAGGGGTTTCTAGTGAGGGGAAATGGGGAAAGGGGATGACATCTGTATTGTAAATAAATAAAATATCCAATAAATTTTTTTAAAAAAATTTAAAAAAATACAGTAGAATGACTAAAGAAAAGTTTTACATATGCAATAAATTAGGGATTTGTGTGAAAAAAAAAAACAAAAAACAAAAAACAAAAAACAAGTCCTGGTAATTAAGTAGCAGCAGACCTGTCCAAACTTTTGACAGTATGACATACTGTTGTCAACTACAAAGTTCATGCTCAAGAGTCACATGATTGAATTAGATATGAGAATAATAGTAATTCTCATAATTTTTGTGTTGGACCACATTCACAGATATGCCAGGGTACATGTAGGTGGCCAGCTGCGAGTGGGGCACACCTGAAAGACTTTATGTAGACAGATGTGAACTCAGGCCCATAATCTCAGCCCATGAGAGGCTGAGGAAGACAGATGAAAAACTCATGTCTAGCCTAGGCTATTCTGAGAGACTCTGTTTCAAGAATGTCAAAACAAAACAAACCAACAAATACCTTGAAAGAAACGTTAGAAAACAAAGTCTTTAAGCCTTGGGGAGCAGAACCTATCTTGTTTTTCCTATATGCTTCACAGTGTTTCAAAGAATGTCAGTATATTTTACAATGTCCACATAATTTATACTTTATCCATTTATTTTCATGCATGGACCTCACACATGCTAGGCATAAACTCTACCATGGAGCCACACCCCTAGCCCTATGTGTACTCTTCAATAGTATGTATCTTCTGCTTTGAATAAATTCTTCAGGGGCTCACAGAAAAATTCCAGTTTAAATGGTTGACTCTACTATGAGTTGTAGGACTGGCCAAACTAGACCTTTCATTTCTTGCATATGATTCATTCCTAAATACGGATTTTAAAATTTTGTTGCTGTTGTCAAAACCCAATAGCTTCCTATTACAGAATTGTCATAAGAGAGTGTGTGCCAATGTCTTGATTGTCTTTGTGGTATCCGGGTGACTTCAGTTATAACTTAGTGACAACTTCATTTATGACAAATTACAAACTGAAGCCATTTACTTTCCTGACTTAATGGAGAATTCTTCAGGACAGTGAACAATAGTTCCTGTAGATAGTGAACAGTGCACATACTGTCTATTATGGCTTGAATATGTAATGTTCCTTACAAACTCATATTTTGTATGCTAGATCCTCAGTTGGTAGCTCTACATGAGGAAGATTCTAGAACTTTGAGTTGTGGGAAAGTAGGTCAGTGAGGGTGAGTTCTAAGGTATACACAATCTCTGAGCAATTTGTGTAGCTCCATAGTTCCTGGTGCTATGTGTAGCTGACTGCCATCTCACAGTCTCACTGTAGTGAAGTTTAGTATGTATCATCATGTACTGACGCTATAAGCCAACAAAAGAAACTTGTTCTTCCTCAGGTTGTTTGTTAGGGATTTTGGTCACAGTCATGAAGAGGATTACATTTACAAGGGAAGAGGTAAGGGGCATTAACTAGGTGTAAAAGGGGATCCAGCACGATGGAGGGAGGTGAGATGGGACAGCAGAGTCTTAGGGAGAAGGACAATTAAGAAGAAAGGGTAAGATCTCATACATACAAAGCTGTCTTGATGAAACCCAATACTCTGTATGAAAACACAAAAATAAATGTTTTTAAAAATCTAGAAACTCACTGTAGTATTTATGATATCCAAACAAATCTAACTTTAAAGAGAGACATGATTTAAGAACTAAAGGAACCTGTAAAAAGGAGAAATCAATCAGCATAAACAGGTCCAGAACTGACAGCATTGGTTGCACTGACAGACAGTATTTTTAAGCAGCTATTAAATATGGCCAAAAATGTACAATAAAACATACATACAATGAGGAAAAAAATCAAGACTAAAAATGAAAGTTCTTGAGAAAGAAATACAACACTAGTGTGTTGGTTTATATTGTCAACTCAGCAGGGTCTAGAGCTAACTATGTTGTCACAGCAACAAGAAAGGTGACTAATATAATTGGAAGTAAAAACTAATGATTAACTGATGGAAGAAAAATATCCAGTGGCCTTGAAGACAGCCCAATAGGACCAAACCTAAACACAGACTATAAAATATTAAAAACTGAAGTAAACAAATTCTCAGCATATGAGCCAGTAACATTCCAGAAGAGCAGAAGGAACAGGAAAAATATTTGCAGAAAACTGATTAGAAATATTATTTCAAATTGTCAGGCTTTGTGAAAATTGGATATTTTCAGATTCAGGAAATTCAATGATTTTCAGGTAATCATCTTCATATTTTGTTACAGCACACATGGGTCAATGACAAGTATCAATGTTCTGATGTAGAATCTGGAATGCTTGCTCACTCTGTTCTTAATAGTTTACTACCCATCAGGTTTGGACCTTCCTTGACTTCTCAAGTGAAATTACTCCCTATCATCTTTTTTAAAGATGTCTGATTTTGAGATATATGTATGTATATATATACTTTCAATTATTTATTCACTTACTTTGGTGTGGTCTGTCTTCCTATCACAAGTATCAATTTCCAATAGTTCCTCAGCTATGGTTGGGCCTTAGAAGCTCTTTCCTGCATCTGTGCTGGAATGTTGACTGGGAATATTGTCTTTCTGTAGGTCTTCTGCAGCCAGACACAGCTGATGTGAGAGGTCATGAGTACCATATCCCTGTCATGCTCAGATGACACTATTTTGAAGCAATCTGCCCCAACCTCTGGCTCTTACAATAATCATTCAGCTACTATTTCTATGACATTCCCTAAGTTCTGAGGAGAAAAAGTCTGATAGAAATTATGGGATTTTAAATGGGAATGGTCCTCATAGACTCATGTATTTGAATTCTTGGTCCCAAGTTGTTTGGGGAGGAATAGGAAATATGGTCTTGTTGGAGGAGATGTGTCACTAAGGGTGAGCTTTGCGGTCTCAAATGCTCATGTCGTTTACCAGGCAGCTCTTTTTGTCTAATACTTGTGGACAAGGATGTAAATTCTCAGCTACTGCTCAAGTACCATATCTACTTGCCTGCTGCAATACTTCCTACCAGGATAGTCATGAACTCATGAAACTAAGACCCAATAAACTCTTCCTTTTGTAAGTTGACTTGATCATGGCCTCTTTACAGAAATTTAAAAGTCACCTACAACAAAAGCCTTTACATCTATGTTTAACTTGAAATACTAGGAAAAGCCAGAAAACTGAAAAAGGGCTTTGGTCAGGGGAGAGATTACAGGAAGGAGATGGTAGGACACAGGTTGGTGCAAAAGGAGAAAAGAGAATAATGGGAGGAGATTTAAATGAAGAGGATGTGGGACGACAGGGCACAGGAGTGGTGACTAACTCCAAGGATGTTTTAAAAGTTTATATGGAAACCTTTTATTTTAGGAGCTTTCTGAAAATATGAATCCATATAAAGAATTTAAATGGAGTCAAACAAAACCTCAGGGCCAGGTACAAGATATTTCCTTTCAAGTTGTTTGTCAGAGGAACCCTAGAGAGCCTGAAAACAAATCATCTTATTACTATTGTTTTTGGTTACCCACAAGAAGTTTTTGATAAGACCCCTGTCTATAAAGATACCATATACTCTTATCAGAGGACACGGAGAAATTATGCTGATACTGATTTGAAAAATTCCCATCTGCTGGCTAGCTTTCATACTAGAAAGTGCTAAGAAGGCTACTATGGAGGAACGTCATCAGTAATTTTACTTAGCTGTGAATCCTGTTAGCTGCAATTATGACCAGCCTGGCCAAATATGCCTACGAGCACAACAGTGGCATGAAGGTTAAAGATGTAACCAATCTCTTTTTAAAATTGGATCTAAGGCTTGCTCCACAGGGAGAAACTCATGCCTAGTACTATAAATCTGGCCAACACCCATGGCTGGAGAGTCCCGGGGCTCTAGACGAGAGCTTGCTTATTACTATTTTGCTAAATGAACATGGAACTCAATTGCCTTCTAAGTATGTACTTCTATACACATTGATTAGTTCAGTTCTCAGGCTTTATCAGAGAAGCTTCTTTTGGCAGCAAATAACAGTTGGTACAGAAACTCACACTGGTCACAGTGGAGAAATTAAATCTCTGTCGAGTGCTCACCATAAATGAGACATTTATATCACATTTCTTCCCATGATAACCCCACCTCTCTCATCTATCTATTGATCATAGATTTATGTGGGGCATATCTGTCATGTCCCAGGGATTGAACTAAGGTCATCTAGATTGGCAGATAGCTCTTCTTCTTGCCTTTTTGAATAAACAAAACTAAAGATATCTTAGTTTTTCACCAAAATATGAATTACAATATAAAGAGTATGGAAATGACTAATGGATAAAACAGAGAATTCAGGAGTCAGAGATGTGAAGACAAAGATGCATCGAAGAAGAGAGTCTGCTAACTCCGTCCCCTAAAACTGTGCAAACTGATTTTCGGTGTTTACCTCAGGCTCCCTTTTCAGCATTCTTTTTTTTTTTCTCTATCATCAATCACTGTCAATTTGAAAAAGTACAATACTTAGGGTCATTTATCTAGACCTAGTGGAGTCTAAAATTATGCAGCTCAGTCAAATATATGTGAATAAAGACTGTCATTTCTGATTAATGACATGTGACTTGAATGTCTTAAAAAATCATTTGTGCCATCCAAGCTTTACAGAAAGGTTATTATGTTAGGTCTTCTCTAATGCTTCTGCTTTTCCCTCTAAGAACCCCAGAGGATCCAATTTCTTCATAGGAGAAAACGTGGGTGTTTAATGATTTCAGTTGTAATTGTTACTTGGGTCTTTGGTTTGCTGAACCAAGAGGGTTTTTCAAGTTGAAAATTCTCTTCCACTGGATGGTTAGGTAAGCTTGTGATGTTGCTGTTTTGCAATTTTTGTTGCCAACACAGCCTTCTCTTTTATTGAAAAAATAATCCATGTAAGACACTAATCTTATTCAGTTGATGCAGAAAAAAAAGTGAAAAATATGCCAATTCTTTGTCAATTACACTTTCCATGATTCATCAACTCTCTTTTCTTAAAGTATAAAATTCCACTTCAGCATAGTCCCCAAAATAAAAACAAGAAAGAAAGAAAGATCAGGAAAGAAAAACTTTGAAGGAGAAAAGGCTAGGACTGAAATAATGGTAGAAACGTATCCTGTTAAATAGCAACTCGTCCATTTCTCAAGTGATATCACCCAGACTCTTAGTCCAGTTGCATGCAATTTCTGGGAATTCTTTTTTATTGCTGGAACTTGAAGAAGTAACGGGCGACTCAAGTGAGTGGCTAGGGGTGTGTGTTGAGGCTTCTTTCCAAAGCCTCAGTGTTTCTGTTGAGGCAGAGGGAATTATTCAGTGGTGCTATTTAAAATCTTCCCATCTCTGCCCACTGATTGGGGATGTAGGGTAACAATGTTTGATCAAATAGGAAGGGAGCTTGTTCAGTGTAGTTCTGTCTACTTTCCTCTTGGAAGTGATCTATCCATAACAAGCATAATGTATGTGTCTCTTACCCTTTACTCTTCAAGGGAAGCTTCTGTGGTACTTAGCCAAGACTAGACAGCTAAGTCTTCCTGTTTTGAGGTTGTGCTTGTAGGTTCACTTGAGTATAATCCCAATGGATCTTCTATCCTGACTTTTGTTACATTAATGAGTAGTATTTTAGCCTTCATCTTGTTTCTTAAGTATGTGTGTATGGAAGTTGACTGGGACTTAGGGTCTGTATTTTTGGGGATTTGAGGGATTTCCTAGTCTCAAACAGGCAGGTAGGTGAGAAAACTGATTTTATGCTTGAAAACAAACAAAAAAATTAGTCCATTTCCTTGGACCTTATGTATGCATAATAAGTGTACCATAAGGTAAGGAGTTTTTAGATGAGTATAAAACACCCATGAAACATGACCTCAGAGAGAAAAACTGTTCTTAGGGTTGAAACATTAAAAATTTAAATAGTCCATAAATTGATGAAATTATATGCAAGATATGGGTTATGGAGAGGAGAGATGAAGATAAAGGATGAAGAGGAGGAATAAAGGGGAAGAGGGGGAGGGAGGACTGAAGCTATTGAAGAAGACACTGTCAAAAACATGTGACCTGAACCTAGCCATTAAGGATGTGTAAAATAGAATCATGAAGAAGCCAGGCAAACCACGGTTGTCTTAGTTGTAAGTGATAGAATGAGGTTCAAACTGGCTCAAGTGAGTAAGGAAACACCTGGGCTCACAGCTAAATGTCCAGATGTCCAGAAGTAGCACTGGCTTTGTGTGTAATAGGATCTGGGATAGCGGGGCCTTCCTTAGTGCTAGGTCTCACCTTCCCCTCCTTTTGGCTTACATTGGCTTTGCCAGTGCCTTCTTTCCAGGCTGGATAGCTCTTTGTGGTCAAACGACTGCTGGAATTTTTCAGGGTTAAGTCTCAATGGTCAACATATATGGAAATGGAATTCTCTTTCCCTGGTAGTTTTAAAAGTCTTAGAATTCTGCCTCATGGACTTTGATAAGATTATTTGTTCACCCCCGAAGCAGCCATTGATGCTGTTTGGTCCTAATGCTCTGTTGAGATTGCTGATGTCTCGACTGACTGCATGCTCGTTTCTCCATGGAAATGTGGGTTGCATCTGCAAGAGCCATAGGAAATGGATGTTGAGGAGGCAAATGTGAGGCATGTTCAGGCCTATCATGCAAGCATAGAGGGAAATGCTGCTTATAGGATACTCCTTAAATGTAGGGAATCTAGGGGTTGGTATGGGGACAGAGTGAAGTAAAACCTTCCTGAGGGCAGAAAATGCTGTGTTCACGGAACAGGAGAAAACAGAGCACTTAGAGTGCAAACTTTTGGAAATGGTGAATAATTAAGACTAGAATAGCAATTTGAACCAAAGCACCAAGCTGCTAGAAGTTAGGTTGATGCTAGTTTCATTTTATGCAAATCCAAAAGAAATGTTAACAGGCTAGCTCTCTTGCAAATACTAAAAAGACCTTTTGGAGGGAACATCAGTGGGTTGACCTTAGGCATGTCAGGGTTAGTCCTGTCCCCTTGACCTATGATGGATCAGAGGAAGATACCACTTAATGCAGCTCATGGAAGCCAGAGAGAAATCAATGAGAGAATGTTTTCAAATTCCTCTTTTCCAAAAAAGGGTTGCATGAGGGAACTCTTCTATGGAAAGCTGGCATTGTTACTTAGAACTGTTGAGTTTTTAAACTGACAGTCTGAGGTGGGAACTCACATCAGGGAGATCTAAGAAACTGTCACCTTGTCACCTAGTGGATCCTGAGGTGTGCTCTAGTTTGTACTTTCTGTTGTATAAAATTATTAATCCTTTCATTAAATTTGAATTGTCTGTTCTTTACAGCTAAAACTAACTCTTTTTCTTCTAAAAGTTAGAAAACTTATGTTCTCTTTTCAAAAACCAACTGAAATTCAATCATCCTGAATTTTCAAGAATGGGCTATTTTTGACATTTTAATTATCTGGGTATTGAAAAGTATACCCTGTGTATTGAAACTACAAACACAGAAACTCTTATTTTAAAATTAATTCATTTATTCTTCTGTTATCTGCACACTAAAAGTCTTAACTGAAAAACAAAATAAATACTCTCATTCTAAAAGCTAAGGCGCAAAAGCAAGCAAGTGTACATGTGTGTGCATGTGTGTTTGTGTATTTGAGTGTACACTTGTGTGTGAGTGTACATGCATGTATGTGTATATGCATGAGTATGCATGTGTGAAAATGCATGTATGTGTATATGTGTGTACATGCAAGCATGTGTATGTGTTATGCATACACACTATAGCCAGGCGAAGGAAAACTTTGGAAAGCTGTAGACTGAAATCCTGACAGTCCAAATAGTTCTTTTGAAGGACAGAACTATGGATGAGGTGATATTTTTCTTCTTCTTTGTAGTTTTGTTCCAAAGGTTTTATTGGAAAATCTGATTGCTTTTCTTCTACAAGTTGGAGAACTTAAGTTCTCTTTTCAAAAACCAACCCAAATTCAATTACCCTGAATTTTGAAGAATGGGCTATTTTTGACATTTTAATTATCTGGGTAATTCAGAACCCTTTCTCATTTCAAATGTTGTGATGAGAAATTGTTCCAAAAATGCATGACTCGCTCGTCTATGTTAGTAAATTGTGTAGTAACCATAATGGAATTTTTCTTTACTGATGGCAAATGTCTCAGGCTGTAGGTTATCTTTCTGAAGGTCAAGGCGTGGAGAGGAAAGCTGAGCCAGGGCTGGAAACAAGGCTTGATGTACACTGACCGAGTCCTGGCCTTGACTGAGTTCCTGAGAGTCATCTGCAATCTGTTATTTGAGTGATTTATTAAATATTTCTTTTAAAAATTGGCTTACTCTTCTCTGAGAAAAAAATTAATTAAAAGAAGAATTTATATCACCATCATATAATGAAAATGGGTGCAGCTCGACATAAATAAAAGCATCCTATAAGCATAACCCAAATGCAAGTTTAATTATATGACTCACATTCTCCCTTGATACTGTTGAGAGCTACAGATTGTGAGCCTGGTAGTGTTTGCTGTGTCTTTTTGAAAAGAGAGATTAATGAGTGCTAGAAAGATGTTAGAGAAACTGTAGCATTAAACTCTGTCTACTTGAATAGCAAGATTGGAAAGGAGTCCCTTTCTTGCTAATAGAGTCAATATTATTTAACATTACATTGTAATGTCATTTAACCTCACATTTTGAAGACCATGCAAAATGACCCAACTACCACTAACTACTTAAATATGCATATGACACTGGTGGTACTTGCTGCATTCACATCTTAGGAATCGAAGAACTACCCAACTACATCAGTGGTGACATATTCTTTCTCAACACCAAAAGCATCTGTGGACAGATACACACACACACACACACACACACACACACACACACACCACCCCAAATGTGATCATGCGCCAAAAGAGCTTCTTGAAGCATAGTTTGGCAAAGAACTTCAACATCTGCATTTCTTACAAGATCCCAGGTAATACGGGCACAGCTGCCGAGCTCTCACTTTAAGATGAAGCCCACTGAACAGCCCAGAAGTGTGTGCATATATGACGTGATTCCAGAGGACTCTGCCTTCTTGCTTTGTTGCTGACAATACACGTTGTAGTTTACATACAGTGAACAGAAGATCAGAGCTGAGCTGCAGTCCAGATGAATTAAGATGCACATGCTTCTTAACCTTTACTCCTGCTCTGAGTACATCAGTTTCTACGAGTTGAACTACATTAGAAAGTAAATAGACGTGCTCTGGGAAAGGTCAGTACACATGTTCTGCTACAATCTAATTTCAGTCTATTGCCCTGTGCCCTACCGCTCACTCTGGTGCAAGAGATACAATGGTGAAAAGCTTGAATCTAATTGTCTCTGCTATACTAAAAGCTTCTCGGCACACAGAATATTCATGAGAGCTAAAGAGAACTGGGAAGAAAGACAGGCTTATTCAGACATCTTATCCCATGCATCCTTTCATCTCCACACCAAAAGAATGTGTTTGGGAAAGGCCTTGTGCACCTCAGAGTGGTCTCTTCTCTTGGTGTGTGTCATTACCAAGGCAGACACTAGGAATTATTTGGGAAGCAGCTTTGAGTAGTCTCTGTCTGGGGCATGTTAGCTGTATACCAGCTCTTCGGCCTATCATGGAATTGCATTTAGTCTCTATGACTTAATAATTACTTTAATTTCACTCTGCGCTGTGCTGAAGAACTCTTTCTGAATGAAGGGCACTTACCATATTCCTAGTGCTTTCCTGGAACAGACACAGCTAATCAGAATGTGTGGAATTAAATAAAAGAGTAATTACGGGAGGCTGTGATGTGTTATAACAGATGAACCAAACAGGCTCCGTCAAGAAGTCTCTGCACAGAAGAGAAATAATTTATTAAGACTGTTTCAGCGAGGACCTTCCAAGCGCAAGTAGAAGCATTTGACATAGGGAAAGAGGTGGAGTCAGATGCTTTAGAAGTATGGGACTGAGAAGGGAAGATTCTTATTATTTATTCTGTGTGCTAGTCCTCATTCAGGTGCATCTTCTCATCATCCTCAGTGCTGAATATTAGTTTTGAATTTCTGTCCATGGTAACGGGCCCCTTTGTGGTTCAAATGCCCACAAGACTTAGACCACTAGGGTAGAGAAGCCACTGAGTGCTGTCCAGAAGAACCTAAACTCTGAGGACTAAGGATAGCTTTCTCTTCACCTAGGCTGCTTGTTGGCCCTGTCCTTTCTAAATTGGCTCAGGGGGTATGGGCAGAAAAGCTACTCCCTACAGGGGCTTGATCTGGTGGGGTCCTGGTTCCCAGGTCAGTCAGCTGTCTGTCTAGTCTCATGCTACACCATGCTCTTAGGGAAGGGAATGTTTTTCCTAAACGCTACGTGGTTAAAGCAGCTGGGTATATAGGGCTCATTACCTAAAATAGGTTCATTTCAGTATCAGTCTTGTACTCAGCCTTTGCTGAGGATACAAACTTTTTATGGGTAGGAGAGTGGTAGGAACAAAAAGGTAGAGAGCAAGGTTTCTGACCTGGCAAGCAGATCAAGGAAGAGAAAGACTGCACTGCTATGAGTTTGAGAAAGTTCCGTAACATCATGAAGTAATTGCTTAATAAGACATCTAACCATCCACAGATGGCATAAAGGGTAGAATTTGTAATGCCTCAGGAGGATGCGTGTCTTGACCTCTCTTAGAGAAAACCCTCAACAAGAAGAGAATGGCAAGGAAGGCTGTTAAAGAAAATTCTCTTAGATACCTTCTTTCCACTGATTCCCATAATTGCACCAATTATGTAGAATTCCAGAGCAGGAAGTATAGTGTCACTTTCTCCTTCTTTTTAAACCTAAGTTCTTTCATCTGTCTCTCCCTAGATACATTCATTCATCCATCTAAATTTCTATAAGCTTCCTTTCTGAAGTTTTCTTTCATGTACACAGTTAGACCTCAAGATTTTGAGGCTAAAGGAACATGCCTTCTTCATCTATGTGCGTTTCTAGAGTTTCTAAGACAGTTTGGGGGGTTTTAAGTTTGTTTTCTTCTCTAATAGATACAGGAAGTGTGTAAGTAGAATGCAATTGGTCCTGATGGGGGTCAGTCACTAGTTACACTATTCACAGGCAGGAAAATGAATTAAATAGTTCTTTCCTTTGTTTCATACTTAAATACTTGAGTAGTGAAAGATTGGACAAGAGGGACGGTGATCCACAGAATTGTAGAAGGTCAGTCAAGGCAACCCAAACAAAACCACCAGGATGGACACGTTCTTCAGCTGGAAGACAGCAAGGCTATCCTGTGTTCGCCTGGCCCCTGTGTGTGCTTGCTGAATCCCACAGATATGCATGGTCTGGCTCATGCTCTCAGATTGCCCTATTCCCAACCCAGCCCTGATGAGAGCTTGGAAAATGTTAAACCTAGCTGCTTCTGCATACAGAACCATCTGCTGAGTTCTGCCTTTGCACATCCCTTTCCGGTAAGGACACTTATTTTCCTCACCTTATTTGCTCACTATTTTAATCCACGTGCGTCTGGAAGCATTAACTACTCAAGCTCCAGGAAAGGTCATATGACCCAAACCTAGCCAATCAGAGAACAGTTAGTCTTTCTGTACTTGTGGGCACTGGTCCCTGGACACCCAATAGATACCCTGATATCCATAGATGCTCAAATATCTTATGTAACATGACATAATATTTGCATAGGACCTATGGTCTCTCATAGACTTTAAATAATCTCTAGGTTTCTTAGAATGCCTAATATAATGCAAATGCTTCATCATTTAAGCAAGAATGACAAGAACAAAACCTCTCCATGTTCAACTTAGGTGGTGGTTTGAATGAGAGTGCCCCCCATAGGCTCATATGTTTGAATACTTGGTCCCTAGTTGGTGGAGCTGTTTGGGAAGGATTAGAAGGTATTGTTTTGTTAAAGGAGGTGTGTCACTGGGGTGGGCTTTGATATTTTAAAAGCCCAAACTATTCCCAGTTAGCTCATGCCCTCTCTCTCTCTCTCTCTCTCTCTCTCCCCCTCCCTCCCTCCCTCCCTCCCT
>NW_021620873.1:129839-145059 GCF_004785775.1 Grammomys surdaster
TCGATCTAGTTCTGCTCCGCGCTCAGCCCTGCCTCACACTCTTTCCCTTCTGCCCCTCTCCCTTTCTCTCTCTCATCCCCCTCCCTCTCTCCCTCTCTCTCTCTCCCCCTCTCTCTCCCTCTCTCTTTCTCTCCCTACTATTCCCCTCCCCTCCCTCTCTTTCTCTTTTCTGCTTCCTATTTGTAGATCAGATCTAAGCTTTCAGCTGCTGCTCCAGTCTGTACCCACCTGCCTGCTGACAATCTCTCTGCAATGGTTGTCATGAAGTCACCACACAAAAATAGTCAACTGTTTCTTCTATAAGTTGTCTAGGACCTGGTGTCTCTTCACATCAATAGAAAAGTAATTAAGACAGCCTCAGGTGATTTGACTTGGGTAACGTGCCCATTGGAGTCAGTTGCTTATTGAGGACAATATCACATAATTGGCCCTTTCTGTCTATGGGTTCGCCTCTGTGGACTCAACCAGCTTCATGCAATGCTACCTCATTAGGCTGCCAACACTGTACTATGTATGAAGAATAGCTCAGAAAGGTCAAAGGACCCTCAATAGTACTTCTGTCGAGATCCTGAATCACTCCAAGTTATAGCTGTTTTAGTTTCTCCGTATCCCTGTTGCCATAGTTTGTTTACATCACTCAGGAAGACAAGAGGCCAGAGACATTGACAACATTTGAGTGTCATTATCTTTTCTACCCTTCCCATCACCCCTGACACCACAATAGCTTCCTCTTAAGAAAACTATTCTGTGAAACTGTCATGCATGTATACAATGTATCTTGATCGTATCTATTCTGTTTCTTCCAATACAGCTTCTTCTCTCCTAATATATCTTTCTCCCAACTTCATATCTTCTTCTTGGTTCTCTTATTACCCCCTGATTTCAACTAGTGCTGCCCTTGTATACATTGGAATGGGGTGATCGGCTGAGGAATGGTCAACCCACCAATCGCTACGACCCCCTAAAGAAAAGTGAGTCTCTGCCCTAGCAACGAACAACTGCTAATAGCCCCTCTGTTAGGGTGGGGTTTTCTGCTTCTCTACTGGAATTAACTGGCTTAATCCCATGCAGATAAACACAGCTGCTATAAATCGAAGTGTGCGAACACCATGTGTTGTCCGGAGGGCAGAATTTCAAAGCATTTCTCACACTCTTTACACCTCTTCTTTCACCATGTTCTCAGACCCTTGGTTACAGTGTGCATATGGGTGTGCACGTGCGCATGCTCATGGACGCATGCACATGTGGGATCTGCAGCCGAGCACTTAGAGTCACCCATTCTCAGGAAGGTGGGCAGCGATGAATCTCTGTATTAACTGCAAGAAGCAGCGACTCTGACGGGGGTAAGAGCAGAGCAAGTCTATGGATATAAATATTTAGAGGCAGTTTGACAACATGACCACGTAGAAAACAACCTCACTACTCTTCACTGCTGTGACAAAATTAAGGTCGAAAGGGTTTATTTTGGCTCACTGTTTGAGGGTACAGTCCACAAAAATGTTGAGAAAGATAACATTGTTATGTAATTGGTGGCATTGTATTCAGAGTCTAGAATCAGAGAGGGGGTAGGATGAATGATTGTGTCCAATTCTCCCTTTCCTTCTGATTAAATCTAAGCCTCCAGTTTTGGGGATGGTATTGGTGGGACAGCTCACAGTTGGGGTGAGCTTTCCTCTTCAGAAGAATACCCTAAGAGACATGCCCAGGGGTATGCATCTACAGTAATTCTAAAACCAGTCACATTAATAGAGAAGGTTGACAGTCAAGGAACCTGTGATCACAGAGTTTGTCAGAGAGAAGGCCATGCTTGGTAGAAACGTCACCAGATTTATCATTTCTTAGTTTTGAAATAATTTTTCTTTCCATAATAGAAGCTCCCGGGTCAGAAGCTTGGGATCGAGTCCAGCCCCTCCCCCCTCCCATTGCTTCGTTTTCTTCTTTCATTTCCCAGGGCATGCACTGAGCTCTGTTGCTGACCTTGCTGTGGAAGTTTGACCCCGTTGAGATCCAATTTAACATCTTTCCTTCTAAACATGTAAACAGAACTCCTCGCATGTCCCTCAGTACTGACCAGCCCTGACAGTTCAGTGGCCTCAAGGAGGGGCTGTGCTTAGAATGACAGGCACTCTGGGCTCTTGAAGCAGAGTCCCTCCCTCAGCAGATAAGTTGTGATTATTATGAATGATAAAAACGTTTGTTGCTTTATTATGCTTACTTTTAAAAATTCTGTAGCAAATGTTTCTCTCTACCCTGTAACTGATCATTTTAATTTCCTTGCTTTTGCTATAATAAAAATTGACGTTAAAGGATGCCTGAGGCACTATAATGAGAAAATGAAATTAGTTTTTCAGTTGACTGATCAAAAGCATTTTATATGTGATAATAAACAGTTTATTTTACTCTTTTGCTTATGACATAATTAATGACAAAAATATTTTCCCGAAATTCATATTGTCTGCTGAACTCTTTTTTCCAAGTTCTGGGAAAGATGATAGTTTTTGTAATTTACCAAACTGGGCATATAAATAAACTTTACCATCCCCTGCTGAAGAGAGTTTAACCCTTCATCATCTGTGGACCCTTGAAGTCACTTAAAAGTGCTCTCTCCTAGGGACAGCAGAATTTTTGTATGGAAACCATGCCCTCTTTCTCAGTGGTCTTTAAAAAAAAAAAGAAAAAAAGCCTGGCCAGCTCAAATTTGCTGGCAAGAGTAAAGAGTTTGAAGTAGGAAAAAAGATGTACCCTTGGAACCCGAATTTGAATTTCTTTGATTTTTTAACTTTGAAACAAACAAACAAACAAACAAAAACAAAAAAGTTTTCTCCATCAACAAGATAATTTAGTGATGACAGATTTAATCAGATTTTTTAAAAAAAATTTTTATTGTGATTTCATGGTTTGATTAGTTGGTTGTTTTCTTTTGGATTTGTGTTTTATTTTTGTTGTTGTTGTTGGCTTTTTTTTTCTAATCAGAGTTTTTCTGTGTAGCCCTGGCTGTCCTGGAGTTAACTCCATAGACTAGGCTGGCCTCATAGATCTGCCTGCCTCTGTCTCTCAGATGCTGTGTACCTGGCTTGAATCAGGATTTGAAGGGCTGGTTACTAATTCCAAAACACTCCTTTCCCTTCTTGAAGTTAGTATTTTAGTTTAACATAGCCGGGTGTCAGTTTCTCCTCTACAGCTTCCTACTTTACCTTAACGATAATTGTGCCAACATAAGAGGCTTGCTGTCAGGCAGGTGGACATAGCCATTTCCTAAAACCCTGGGACCAGAAACCTGCTGTCACCATGTCTGACTTAGTTTTCCCTGCTTAAGAATGACTTCAGACGTGGTGGCTTAAACAATAACCATTTCAGTTAGTCCTGCCTCTCTGAGTTGGCCAGGCATTCTTTCCACCTGAGGAGCTTGGCTGATCTAACTGGCTCTATCATCTAAAGTCAAAGGTACTGCGGCTTCTGGATGCATGATCTAGGAGAACCTTCCTCGTGCATCTGGTGGTTGAGTCAGCTGGATCATCCTGAGGAACTCTAGACGGGGTAGCTCCTTTCTGCCCCACAGGGTATCTCATGCTCTACTGGACTAACCTGAGCCTGCTTAAAAGGTAGTTCCAAGGTTACAACAGCAGCAAGAGGGAGATAGAGCCAATGTGCTGCAATAGTCTATGATTGTAGCAACAACTGCTGTTTTGCAATGGCCAAATCAAGCTACTTGACTTAGCCCAGAATCCATTGAACATCCATGTAGGGATTTATAGAAAACATGTGGAGCCCCTGATGTTCCTGTAGGCTTTGTGTCGTGCAAGTAGACTCCAGAAAACTAGATGCTCTCAGAAATTGGGAACCTCAGTTTAATAACTGCCTCCATCAGTTGGCCATGGAAAGTGTGTAAGGTAGTGTGTGTGTGTGTGTGTGTGTGTGTATGTTCAACTCATGCTGGGAGGTACCATTTCTAGACAGGTTGACATGGGTGTTAAGAAAGATGGCTGATGATGAGCCTAGGAGTACACCAGTAAGCAGCATTCCTCTGTGGTATCTACGTCAAGCTCCTGCCTTGACTTCCTTTGATGCAGGATTGATGCCGAGCCAATACAACGTCATCCTATCCCTGTCAAGTTGCTTTCAGCTACTGTTTTGTAACAGCAACAAAGATGTTCACTAGGACACAGTGATGGAAATCCCACAGACTAAGAGACAAGAATTTTTGCAGTCTCTTTAGTAGACAATTTACCACTGACCCTAAACGACCATCACTACCAAGAGTGGTTGATTCAATTAAAATTCATTTCTGTTTGTACACAGTCTTTGCAGAAATGTCCCCTTCTGGCCTTTTTAAAGTTTTTTTTTCTTTTTCTTTTTTTTTCCCTAGCTCAAGAAGGCTTCCCTTGTTTTTTGACCAGGACAAAATCAATTTTCCAACTTGTAGCCTCCAATCCTTTCGATATTCGCAGCATTGCATCCATTTTCATGGTTATCTGAGGAATGGCAGACATTCCACTCCCCGAAAGTTGTCTTTATGCATTCATGTCTCCTTAGTCTTAATAGCTGAACTACTAAAGCCATGTATGAATAGTAATATTTTATATTTTCATGTTTACTCCTTGTACTTCTTATTTTCTTGTCTTGGACCACAACCAGAATGTTAAATAAATAATAACATTAGGGATCAATATATAGTTTATGAACTCAGAAAAGGTATTATGTAATTCACTATGAAGTATGAAACTGGCTAAGGATTTCTTTTTAAATGTAACTGTTGGGGCTGAGGAGATGGATCAGTGGCTAAATCACTCGCTGCACTATAGTCTATGAAGTAACAATGTTTATTAAGGAATTGTTTTTAGGGCTGAAGAGATGACTCAGCAGTTGAGAACACTGGTTGATCTTCCAGAGGCCGGAAGTTTGATTTCCATCACTCACCTGGTGGCTCACAACCATCTGTAACTCCAGTTCTAGGGTGATCTGAAGTTTTCTGATCTCTGTGGGTACCAGGCACTCAGGAAGTACACAGCTGGACATACAGGCAAACACCTATATACCTTTTAAAAATCTAGAAAAAAGAAATTGATTTTACATTATTTCTCATTTCTTTAAATGTTATACAGTGTTTATTATGAAAGTCTTGTCCTCCAATCCATTTTTTCCTTATGTGGTTGATATTTCCAATCCATTTTAAAAAATTAGTTTTGTTCTTTGATGGCTGGCACATGTTAATCCAGTTGAGTTTGTATACTTTATATACCCTAGCATTATTTGCTAAATTTGATAATCTTAGAGAAAGATGTCACTATGTAGCCCTCACTGGTCTGGAACTCACTCTGTGGCTGGCTTTGAACTCACAAAGGTATGCCAGCCTCAGTTTCTTCCTGAGTGCTGGAATTAAAGATGTGTACCATCACACCTGGCATCAATCTCAATCTGATACTTAACTGCAACATTTTATAGATACCTTTGAATTTTTCTTATATGAAGTTGTGTCATGTATGAATAGTAATGTTTTATATTTCCCTTTTTACTCCTTGTACTTCTTATTTTCTTGTCTTGGACCATAACCAGAATGTTAAATAAGTAATAACATTAGGCCTTACCATATTGTTTATAAACTCAGAAAATGTATTATGTAATTTACTATGAAGTATGAAACTGGCTAAGGATTTCTTTTAAAATGTAACTGTTGGGGCTGAGGAGATGGATCAGTGGCTAAATCACTCGCTGTACTATTACGAGAGACTAAATTTATATCCTATAACCCATGGACATGATTTCCGGGAGCCCAAGGTCCCAGAAGGTGGGACTGAATATCTGAAAGCAAGAAAGTCCTCCTGAGGCTTGAAGGCCAGCTGACCTCTATGCTGTAGAGAAGATCAAAGACAGTGTGTCAAACTCTGTGGAAGGTGGAGCAACACTGGAGGGTGTCCTCTGATCTCCAAACATCCACTGTGGCACATGCACAGCCCCACAAAACAAAGCAAAACAAAACATGATAAATTAACTTTTACAGAACATTTCTGATATACATTAAAGTAAAAAGAATATATCTTGAGCTCTGTGTACCTATGACCAGGCTAGAACAACAGCTCGGATTCTCCTGTTCTTGTGTGTGTCTAGCCTCACACTTTTTAATCTATGTGAGAAAAGTAAGTACACTTGGACTTAATAAATTAAGGAATTCCGTGAACTTCTGTGTGACTATTATATATGAAGCGCATCAGCTTGTATTGACATGGGAGGTTGTGTATCATGTGGAAATTGAATACATATACTTTGTGTATTTGCCTTAAGACTATATAGGTATTAGAATATATGTATACACATATTAGTAGGCACAAATGAAGGAAGGATATACATTAAACTTTTATCAGTGGTTACATTTGGGAAGTGAGAAAGGAAAGGAAAGTTAGATTTCAGATTTCTTTGTTAAAAAGATGTTTTTGTAGATCTTCTTCTTAATCTTCTTCTTCTTAATCTTCTTCTTCTTAATCTTCTTCTTTTTCTTCTTCTTCTTCTTCTTCTTCTTCTTCTTCTTCTCCTCCTCCTCCTCCTCCTCCTCCTCCTCCTTCTCCTCCTCCTCCTCTTCCTCCTCTTCCTCCTCCTCCTCTTCCTCCTCTTCCTCCTCCTCCTCTTCCTCCTCCATCGCCTCTTCCTCCTCCTCCTCCTCTTCCTCCTCCATTTCCTCTTCCTCCTCCTCCTCCTCCTCTTCCTACTTCTTCATCTTCTCCTCCTCTTCCTCCACCTCTTCCTTCTTCTCTT
Organism: Grammomys surdaster; assembly: GCF_004785775.1. Classification (NCBI taxonomy): domain Eukaryota; kingdom Metazoa; phylum Chordata; class Mammalia; order Rodentia; family Muridae; genus Grammomys; species Grammomys surdaster. The sequence continues at coordinate 136,587 of NW_021620873.1, forward strand.
TGAGAGTGTAAAATTTCATATCTTTTTAAAAAGTCAAAAAATTTACAAATATGTATTTATTTATTGTGCATATGTGTGTATGTACATATATATATATACACATTTTGGAAGTCAGAGATGGTGGACATCAGAGATCTTCTTTTGGTGAACATACATTGCTTAAATAGGGAAAAACCAATGAAAGGAAAGCAAGTTATTAAACATCTTGTTAGCATTAAGTAAAGAATGCAATGATCCAGGAGCCAGAAAGCTATGGAGAACTAATGTTATTTTGTTCTCTTTCTTCAAAATATAATTCTTGGAATAGTAGTTCAGAGGGAAATAAAATAGATTGATATGTCTTATGTGCTTTGGCCTGGTTCAGTTGTACCAGTTGGGAACACTTGAGGCTGATAAGCATTCTTTCATCATTGACATTTATTGAGAGTTTATTATATGGATGACATTTCTCTAAGATGAACATGAACTAAACAAGATGGAAAAGATTTTGGTCTCTGAAGATCTTCTGTTCTGGAAGTCAGGGAGGTGGACTCCGTGGTCAAATGAACAATTGCATATAATCACATCAGTTCCTCTAACGTAAGAAATTCAAGTGAAAGACGGAGTTCAGACAAATGAGTTGGGTCAGGGAAAGATGGCTAAACCTAGGATCTGAAAGCTAAGGAAAGCCAGACAGATAAGAATAAGAATGAATCATGGAGGGCCTGGATTATAGAAATTCCAACAAGAGGGAGTAAGCTTGGTGAGTCTGAGTAACATTGCTGCCATGTTTCTTCCATGGTAGACTTGTCACTCTGGAATCATAAACCAAAATTTTCTTCAATATGTTGTGTCAGGCAGGGTGTTTTAACACAGCAACAGAAAACTAACCAATACACATGCTTCTATTATTGTCATTTGTTGTAAGCAGCATCCCACATGAAAGAAAGCACATTTTGTGTTTGTGAGATGAAGCTGTTATGCAAGCAGCTGCTGCAAACTAAAGCAAAGGGAGAAGCCTCATCTTTATTCAGACCAAGCCCCCTCCCCTCAGGAGAGCACTATATTGCCTGAAGCTGCAAGTCCTTTCTGCAAAGAAGACTGAAGCTTTGGGTTGCCTATAGATGTAAAAGGAACAAATGTTATGGTGGAGAAGTTGTGACTGTCGACTAAGGTTGGATTGAAACATGAGCCCCTAGAATTAGACTAGGAAGATCTTTCTAAGGATGTGATTTCTGGGTAGAGACCTACAGGAGGCAAAGAGGGAACCAAATTGGTATCCAGGAGGGATTTCCAGATCCCAAGAGCAGCAAGTGCAAACCCTACATAGATGGATGCTTGGCTGACACATTAAAGGAACAGAAACGAAGTAGTATGGCCCCAGTGTTGTAAACAGAAGGGGAAAACCAGAGAACGCAAGGTAGGAAACAAAACAGGGAGCAAATCATGCAGAGAGCCTGCAAGATCTTTGGTCTTTACACTGAACGGAACAAAATGCTCTTCAAAGTTATAAGCAAATCATGACTAAATGTAGCCCAGGACCATTAACAGCTTGTGGTTCTTGTCAAGACTGAACCAGCCCTTCATATATTCTTTAAAGCAATTTAACTTTTAAAATTTTATATGTATGGATACTTTGTCTGTATGTGTGTCTGCACATTTGTGGTGCCTGCAGAGGCCAGATGAGGGCATCAACTCCTGTGGAACTGCAGTGATATGGAGATGTTTGTGAGCCATCATGTGGGTGCTGAGAATCGAACCTAGGTCCTCTGGAAGTCTAAGCCAGTGCTCTTAGCCACTGAGCCATCTCTCCAGCCACTCTTTATATATTCTGATGCTTGTACCTTTCCCTTCTCAGGGCCTATTTTTCTTCTTTTAAAATATTCTATTTTTAAGTATATGCATGTATCCACACATAGACAACAAATTTGTATGCATGGGCCACACACTCTCTGGGGCCAAAAAAGTGTCAGGCTCCTTGTAACTGGAGTTATAGAAAGCTGTGAGCTTTCAGACATGAGTGCTGGGAGTTCAACTTTGATCCACTTAACAGGTGAACAATTCTCCAGCCCATTAGAGTCTATGTTTAATTTTTGTATCATTCTTTCCCCCAGTTCTCCAGCTGTTACTTCCTCTGGCCTCTGCTCAGGTTCCACCTTTAAGAAGACTCACGAACCACAGTGAACTTCCTTCCCATGTTAAGGTACCCTTCATCACAAACCCATTTTATGTCCTTCATAACACATTATCATCAGCATTGTAGTATTTCATTCTTCTGGCGACTTTTAATGTCTCTTGTATAAGAACTGAGCTCTGTGAGAGCAGATACCATGTCATCCTTAATTAGTGCTACATGTTCAATGTCTAGACGTTGGCTAGCACATAAAAAAATGCCATATTCTTTTCTACCACTGTGACAAATACCTGAGAGTGACAGTTTAAGCAGAAGGAAGATTTATTTTGGCTCATGGTGTCAGTCTCTGGTTGGTTGGCTCTTTCTTCGAGACACAGAGAGGTGTCAAGAATATGGGATTGAGGTTGACAAGAGATGCTCACTTCATGGTAGTCAGAATGGAAAGGGATGGGGAGGAGGCATAACCCCCAAAGATGGATCCTCAATGACCCGCTTCTCCCAGCTGGACCCCACTCCCTATAGGTTTTCTAACTTGCAGAGTAGAGCCATAGCTAAGCCTTCAATATATGTGTCTTTGGGGGGTATTTAATAAACAAACTATGACACATGCTTAATATATTTTTGGATGAAGAAAAATAAGCATGCTTTTTAAAATAAACAAACAAACGACATAGCTCATTCCTGCTCTTCTTTCCTACCTGGCTTTTCAGATTCTCTGAGCCTCCTAACTGTCCACCATCGGTCAAAACATAGCAATTTCTGAACTGTAGTTGTGGAAGTAGAGAAGGAAGCAAGTCAACCATTCTGAAGGTATGTCTGAAATCTGTCATTGTGTTCCTGGGAACATGTGGGAAATTGACTAGTGTGGTTGGAGCATCACAGCTGCTCCAAAAGGATGTGTTCTATCCAAATGTTTTGTAGGAAAAAGAAAGGGTAGTGAGTAATTAGATTCTATTAAAGAATAGAAGTTAAGGGTAAATGTATTGAATAGTAAATCCTGCTTCTCTCCATACATATTCATAGAGTAGTTATTATGTACATGGAGTTTGACTAAAGGAAAAGAAAAGAATGAAGATGTATTGAACATTTTGTATTGTACTGGGAATTATAACAGATGTCTTACATTTCACTTAATCTTAAAAACAATCATAGGAGGTGGGTAATAGTCCTCATTGTAAATGGTTGAAAATATTCCCATTCAGAGAATCTGGGTAATTTGCTCAAGGACACAATTCTGTCTTTATTGGTAGCATCAGCAGCTGGCTAATTCTGCATACTTTTAATTTCTGATTTAGATAAGGATAATTTGAAAAATCTCCTTGCTTTTCGATTTTTATGTTTGAAGAAGTTTTTTCTAAATACTATGAGCTATTTCTACACCTTCTCAACTCTAGGAGTCCTCGTATCCATGTGCTTTTCAGAGATGGGTCTCACAGGGTTGTTCTACATTCACAAAGTTGGTAATATATAGTTAAAAAGACTTTATATCTACAATTTTCACTCAATAAAGCATATTTATGAGAAACAAAATTGAACTGAGGCATGGTTGCACACATGCCTGTGATTCTAGCACCTAGGAGACTGAGGCAGGGGTTTTTTGAATTTAAGACCAACTTTTCTACATTGCGAGACTCTGATTTTAACTAAAGGAAGAATGGATAGATGCAAGGAAGGAAAGAAAAGGAGAGAAGGGAGTGCAACGAGAGAGAATATAAATAGCAGATAAAATATTGCCCATAGATATCTATAGGGCTCAAGAAATCACGCAGTGGTAAAAATTCATCAGTGTGTACAAGGCTCTATGTTTTATCCTCAGCTTCATAATACATGGGTAATTAATGATAAAAAAGCAAGTATAAGGAAGAAAAAGAATGACCTACATACCAGCCCTCCTATGTTTCATGTTCTATTCCCAATAACCAAGAGCCTTTCTCTATCAGCTTATGAATGAATAGGGAAAATGAATATAAGACCAAGTATGGTAGCACATGTCTATAATCCTAGCACTTGGCATATTGAGGTAGTGTATACTAAGTCTTCCAGGGGTGAAAAAGAAAAAAAGAAGGAAAGAAGGAAAGAATAGAAAGAGGAAGAATGGGAATAAGAGAAGGGGGAGTGGGGAAGAAGAAAGAAGAAGAGAGTATGAAGAGGAAGAGGAGGAAGGGATGGAGGAAGAAGAGGAGAAGGAAGGGAAGGAGGTGGAGGAGGATAGTGCATATATGTGATGAAATACTATGCTGACACAATAAAAAGGAGATTGTGATGGGAGAGCATCATGTTAAATAAGAAAATCTGGGGGAAGAAAGATAAGTACCATATAATGTCATTCATAGGTAGAATGTGAAGGAGTTGATCTTATAGAATTGGAGAGTAGAATGCCTGCTTGCAAGATCTTAAAATAGCAGGGGAGATGGGAAAAGGGTGGCCAGCAGCACTGTGTATATGAGGTAAGAGGAGTGTGATACACAGCAGTGTCACCACAGATGGCAGTAATGTACCATACATTTCAGAGAGCTAGGAGAAATTTTACCAGGAAGAAATGACGAGACAGATTTTTTTTTAAACTCAATTCTAACCTTTTATAACACCTCACATTGTGTCCCACTCATTGGTACAATTTTTATGATTTTTATCCACCAGTTCCAAAATGAACTTAAACAATAAGCAAGTTTCAACAGCAAGACCCTAGACAGGTCTATTAGCATGAAGGAGAAGATAGTCTGTTGACTATCACCATTGACATTTAGTACTGGAGAACCTTCTTGGTTAAACAAGGCAAGGAAAAACACGAAGGATAAATATTGGTGAGTATATGGTCATCAATTTATGTAAGACTCCCTTCATTAAAAAGTTCAAAAATAAAGCAATGAAAAAATACCAATAACAGAAGCATAAAAATATTATCTTAATATAAAGATCATCTTGCCCTTTTCAAAATGGCAAATGTAGTTGAAACGATCAACATCAGCATAGATAATAAGCACCAAAATTAATAAATATGCAAGCTACTTAAGACATGAGGGGGCAGGAGAGATGGCTCAGCATTAGGAGCACCTGCTGCTCTAATGGAGGACCAGAGTCTAGTTCTTCTCCACTCACACTGAGCAGTTCACACCCACTCTAAACTCCAGCTCCTGAAGGAGGCCCTCTTTTGGCCTCCATGGGCAATGCATGCTCCTGAGACACGTACATACATGCAGATTAACAGTCATCCACATACAATAAAAATAACTACATTTCTTTTGATGGCTGGAGAGATGATTCAGTGGTTAAGAGCATTTGATGTTCTTGCAGAGGACTGGGGCTTGATTCTCAGCACCCACAAGATGGGTCACAATTATCTGTAACTCCAGTTCTAGATAGCCAGTGTTCTCTTCTAAACTCTGTGGACAGCAGTCACACATGTGGTATGCATACACATATGCAGGCAAAGCATTCATATAAATTAAGATGAATACTGTTTAAAATATTTGAAACATTTTCAGAATTTCTAAGCAAGTAAAGTACATTTCAAAATATAAAATTAATAGAAAAGCATAACATTTCATACCATTGCAACTTTGAAAATTTAAGAACATTTAAGTAAGAGAATGCATTATACCTGACTTGACTCTTCTTTTAATGACAGAGACAAGGTATTGTTAAGTAGCTCAGGCTAGCCTTGAATTCCTGCTTTCTTTCCTCTAGTGCTAGAATTAGTGCTCCTGGTTTCATAACCCAACTTTCTGGTGGAAAGATCATAATTGAGAATCATGATGAAGAGAGAGTGTCATCGATACTCGGTCTCTGCAGAAGCTTTCGGCAGAGGTTGCCTATGCTGTGTCTGGAGAAAACAACCTACCAAGACAAACGTGGAAAAATGGTGGCCAGTCAGTGTTGTGGTTGCCCCTGCATAGCTGCATACCAGGAGTAATAAAAGCTGTCTCACACAGGGAGAAGAAAGGGACTCTGGAGCTTGTACTGGAGGGATTGTGCGAATGGCTCACTCTACTTGATGGCTTATTTTAGTCCTTGCTCCCCTCCATGTTCATCTTTCTTCATGGCCCCATGAGTCAGAATTTGTAGGATGTGTCTAGTGTCCTTGTCTATTTCATCCAATCTCTCAGCACTGACTGTGGTAGAAGAGTAGCTAGTGATTTGGTGACAAGCGTTCATTCCTCCACCACACACTGCAGTAATAGGGACTGGGAAGGACACTTAGCACATATTGCATCTTTTCACCAAAAAGTCCTGTTCTCACTAAGAAACAACACCCCTCACTAGTCGCCTGGAAACTTCTGATCTAGCTTCTGTGTCTGTAAATTCTCTATACTTCATTCAGGTAGAGCCAGATGGCATGCCCTATGGAGACTTGATTGTTTTGTTAGCAAAAAGTCTTCCAGGTTCATACTACTTGTGTAGCACATGCCATACTTTCCTTGGCTTTCCAGGCTGAATGATATTCCATCATTGTGTGTGCTCATGGCACTTGGCTTACCTATTTATATAGGTATGCATACTCAGATGTGATTCGTTTTGGTTTATTTACAAAACTACAAACATCCAAAAAGGACCAGTTATCATGTTGAACCTGTTTTATTTTCCCTAAAGCTAAATGAATGTCATCAATCTGAATGCAATGATGTTATTTGGTATAATATGCTAAAATAATTTAATGTAGATTCTCTAGAATTACAGTTCTTAACCATGCAGAAATTAGAGTGGCCTTGTCTACTACCAACAAGGGACAGTATAAAAGAGAAGGCACAGTATAAAAGAGCTGTGTCGCCCTCAAAGACTCCTCCAGGTCTGTGATTCTGGAGGCCACAGAAGTGGAATCCTGCGTCCAAAGTTTGCTGTGTGACCTTCTGCTGCTGATTATGTCTTTCCTCTAAGCTTTGGTCTTACTGTCCAAGACTCAGATCTGGCTGAATGTCATAAGCATGTTACCTTAATGATGCATAGACTTCACTCAGTGAGTGCTTTCTGAGTACCAGGAGGAGCAACAAGGGGCTCCTGACCTCAGGGAGCCCCAGGGCCCCTGGACAGTGCATGTGCTGTGGGCTCTGTCTGTGGTCTGCTCCTCACCCTTCAGAGACCACACTACTCAGCTCCTAAAAGCACAATTAATTTCCCCCCTTCCTCATTGCAGTTAAGTGTCATCTGTCATTGAGACCACACCACTTTGATGAGCTGCAGAAGTTCTGGGGAGGTCAGAGGTCCCTGTTAGGTCACAACTTCTGCTTGGGGGCAAAGACGGGGTGGTTTGAAATTCCCATGGGGCAAAGAAAATGGATGAAGACTAGTGTTCAGGAGAGCGAGATTGGAATTTAAAATCCTTCGGAAATGTCAACAGATCCATTAAAGTCTCTGCCCAGGGCTCTCTGAGACACACCTGGAGGGAATCAATTCCAAAATATCAGTGAGCACTAGGTGCTTAGAGCTGATAACTATAGGTTAATGAACCCCACTTAGTTAGAGAATGCTGTACATACAGCCATGTGGATTTATCAGTGGAAGGGGAGAAGACATGGTCAAACCACAGAGGATGAAAATTCTCCCTCGTATGTGTGTCCAAGCTTACCCAAGTAGTATGAAAAAGCAAATCTGATGAAATACAAAATTACTTCATTTGGTCAGAATTTCTCATGCAATGCATATTAATATTTGCCTTTTTTTCCCTTTACTTAAGTGTTTCTATCATTAAATTTTCAATCACATAACTACTGGGTATGCAAGATATAAACCATAGGCAATTAAATGATAGCTAAATAGTGGGACTAACTTGATTAAGCTGGTCTGTCATGAAGAATACAAACAGCCTCTCTAGTCACTGAATGAAGTATTCTCTCTGGCTGACGACCCTCACCCTGCTATTTCCAAGAGATAGGAAGTGCATTGGATACTGGGAGACAGACAGCCATGCTTCTGGAAAGGGCTTTGAGGGACATCCTCGGATTCCCACCTTCTGCCCTGATGTGTACTTCATTGGAGCCTATCTCAGTTACATTTCTCATTGCTACGATAGAACTGTGGAAGCAACTAAAGAGAAGAAAGTACGAGTCGGCTGACAGGTCGGGACATGGCCCTTCATGACACAGTATATAAAAGTGCCGGAGAGTTGGTTCAACAAGTCAAAGCACTTGCTCTTACAGAGGACCCAACTTTGGGTCCCAGCAGCTATGTGGAAATGGCTCACTACTGTCTGTAACTTCAGATCCAGGGGATATTATGCCCTCTTCTGGCCTCTGGAAGGACCTACACTCACATGTGACTACTCACATAGACATATGACACATTAAAAAAACAGGTAAACCTTTAAAAGAAGAGAGAGAGAGAGAGAGAGAGAGAGAGAGAGAGAGAGAGAGAGAGAGAGAGAGA
>NW_021620873.1:145069-218165 GCF_004785775.1 Grammomys surdaster
AGAGAGAGAGAGAGAGAGAGAGAGAGAGAGAGAGAGAGAGAGAGAGAAAGGGAAAAACAGACATAACACAGGCAGAATGTGAGGCAGCTAGGCACCCTGTCCGTGCAGTCAGAACTGAGAAAGAGGGGCTCCACTTGTCTTCTCCTTTTTGTTCAGTCCTAGACCCTGTGGAATGTGCCTCCTAGTATGTGTGATGAGTTTTCCATCTCAATTAAGCCTGCCTAGAAACACTCTCAGATGTACCCAGGAGTATGCCCACAGATGATTTAACATTCGGTCAAGCTGTCAATCAAGATTAACCACCACATAATCTCCCTAACTTTATGTTTCTTAGATGAGCTGATTTGAACATAAGGAAAAGATGAGGGACCACAAACATCCTGAATGGAGTTGGTTTTGTCTTATTTATTTATTTATTTAAAAATTTCCTGCCTTTTTGATAACCCTTTTTCATTTTCTTCCAAGGTTCTTTTTCTCCTAAGCCTTGGCTGGAGACTCCCAAAATTTCCCTCTCCTCATTCTTGCTTGGCAGCGAGATTGACTCCATTTCACTCAGGAAGTAGATGTAGTGCCAGTTGGCCAAACTGAGGGAGTCAGGAAAGGTGACGGGTTATAATAGGAATGGTAGAGTTATAAAGTCAAAACAGGAAGTTTAAGGAACCTTGTGAGCAGAAACATCAGGAAACACCAGAACTGTGTTATAAGTGACAGTGGCAAAGATGAGCTGGAGCTGTCCATCGGAGATGAAGCTACACAGAGACATGACCACTGCTAGACATGTCTCCGTAACTGGTAGGGTAGTGCTCATGACACCTAACACCACAAATACCAGTAGGCAGAGACAGGAAGGAAATCTGTAAGTTGTGCTTTACTGAGAGACCTGTCAGTCTAAGAAAGCAGTAAGTCCATACTTTAGAAAATAGCTTTACACCTTGGCCCTAGCCAGCAGGTTACATAGGGGACAGGGAACAAAGGCAGTCAATCTTTCCAGATCTCAGCCCTACCCTCTTGTCATGCCTTCATCTTGTCCCTGAGATTCATTGCATTGGTGTCTCTCTATCATCTCCAGCATGTCTTCTGAACAGCTATGTTTGGACACTCCCAAACCAGACACTGGTTTTAGCCAGTATCTGCCCATAAAGGTCTACCAATATCAATCCTACATTGCATCAGATCACTATCTGGTCTAGGAAGTTAATTCAGAACAAGGAAAACATTGACTTTTGTGTATGGGCTGAGTTGTTTACAATGTATGTGCACAGCTTTCTTTCTACAATATGGAGTCCAAATGTGTCCTTATAATGTAGTATATAAAGATCCCCATCCGTCCATCTTGTTCCCTGTCATCCTTGCAGGCAGAAAAAGAGAGTTTTCTTTCTAGTAAAATGGATCCTTTTATTCAGGTGAGACGTTATTACTCCCCAGATGCCCTCCTATGATGAATGTGTTGTTGGATACACTGATTATTCTGGAGATTATTAAGGATGATAAATATGCTAGGATACCCAGACCAAAAACAACTCACGGAAGAAATCTTGGTTTACTTTTCTAAAGGGAACGAGTCCCCCATGTCAGGGAGGACATGGCAGCAGGCAGGGGAGGCATGCCAGTAGGAGCAGGAAGCTGGGAGACTATACACAGAAAGCACAATCTAAGAGATCACACAACAGTGCATCCAACAACACAGGGAATTGATCCAGGCTATAAAACCTCAAAGCTTGCACCCAGAGGTATTTTTCCTTCAGCCAGACAAGCTTTCCTAAAGGTTCCAGAACCTTCCCAAACAATGCCACGAGCTGAGAAGCAAATGATAAAATACTGTGGGAGACAGTTCTCATTCAAACCACCACATTCAATGAGAAAATCACTGACCATATTTTCTAGATAAGTAAGTAGAATCATAGAGTTCAACCATTCTTCCGATGGCTGAATTGGGGAAGAGAGGAATCCATATATTTTGGATGGAGATAATAGTATGAGGGTCAGATGGGGAAGAGGGATCAGAAATAGAAACTGGAATGTGTGTATGTCTATTATTTAGCTAAAATTTTTGTGAGAAGGCGATTGGTGGCAAAAAATAAATAAATAATGTTCATTCAGGGGATTGTTTTGTGTGTTTCTTGTAAATGAATTTTCATTTGTTTTCTTCATAGTTTTGTAGTAGAAATGTAGACATTTTGACCTCTTTGGACTCCCAACATCAAGACTGTCGTGCAGACCAGGAAAGCTCTGGAGTGCAACCCATGCCTTAGGATTGACCCACTTGCTTCCTGAAAGTGGAGACAATGACCTAGTACAAAGCATATTATGCTAGCAAGGTTGATGGATATATGTTATAGAGGTCATTACACACACACACACACACACACACACACTCACATCTAATACACCAAAAAAAAATCAACCATCTTAAAATACATAGTTAAGTATTATTAAATACATTGGCCATATTGTGGAACCAGTTGTTTCCAGATCCATTTGCGTCTTATAAAACTAAAATGCCATATTATTTAAATAATATCTTTCCATTTCCCTATTCCTCTGCTCCTTGGCAACCTCATTCTGCTTTCTGTGTCCACTTGACTACTCTGCTTTTCCCAAATAAGTGGAATCATACGGGATTTGTCTTTGTGACAAGCTTACTGTAATCCTTGTAATAACCTTACTGTTGCTGTGTTTCTGGATTTCTTGTCTTTTAAAGGTATACTGTTCTGTTGTTGTTATTGGCTGCATGCTTTTTGTTCATCCATTTGTTATGGTTGCTCCATTATTAAAAGCTATTATGAACATTGATGTGCTTTCAATTCTCTGGGCATGTTGCACAGGAGCAGAACTGCTGCATTATAGGTAAGTCTGTTTGTAAGGCTTTGAGGATCTGGTGGCTGGTTGTACCATCTTATAAATCTCCTCAATGGTTGCTATGGTTCCAAGTTGGCCATATTGTACTAGCACATTATTCCTTGTTTTGTTTTGTTTGAGAGAGTGGCCATCCTAATGATGGCTATGAGATAATATCCTATTGGACTCAACTTTGAGCATCTCTAGCCATTAGTGATGTTGGACATCTTTTCATGTGCTTGTTGACTATTTGCATATCTGCTTTGGAGAAATGTCTAATCAGGCTCTTTGGCCATTTTTCCCCTTTGGGTCATTTTATTGTTAAATACCGTTATTTCTTGTCTTCTTAGAGTTTTCAGTGGGCATGTTTCTGTCTCATCCTTGTGCATGGCTGTGTGTGCTTCTAGGGGTAAGCAGACTCCTGAGAAAGACAGTGCATATAGCAACATCTCCTCTCTCTCTCTCTCTCTCTCTCTCTTTCTGTGTGTGTGTGTGAAAGAGAGAGAGAGAGAGAGAGAGAGAGAGAGAGAGAGAGAGAGAGAGATTGAGTATGTAGCAACGTGTGTGTGTCCCACCTGCTTCATCCATGTAATCTCTATCCAGTGGCCCTTCAAACAGAGTGATAACTTCTGTCAGAGTAAAGGATAAAATGGGCACATGAATATGAGAACAAAAGTTTGAAAGATGCCTGTTCTCAAGACTCTGTCACTTCAGAGTCACTTTTCTATAGTATCTTTAAGTTTGGGGCAGCATATGAAGATTAAGTCCTTTCACCTGCTCAGGACAGGGGGACACATGCTTGTGGTGTGAATATTTTAGTCTTTGGGTAAAATAGGCTAACAAAGCCTGCCAAAGATTTGATACAAAGAAAAGGTAGTTTAGGAAGAAGAGAGAAAGCTGTGGGAATGCAGGAGAAAGGATCTCAAGATTTCTGTGTTTGTGTGAGCAGAGAGAGTCTGTGAATAAGCTGAGAAGTATGATCTGAGTGTTCCTTAGGGGCAGCCTCCTCAAGAGCTGGCCAGGCCTCAGAGGCAATGACCACACCTCTTTAGGTAGCAAGGAGGAAGTTCACAGACATTACCCAACTGGCTCAGAGATTTCATGGAGTGAAAGTTGGAAGATACAAGTTTCTAAGACTCCAGGAGAGAACAAAGAACTGTTGAGTAGAAAGCAGAGTGAGCAGAGACAGAGCTCTGTCCTCTTTTTGGTCCATATTCTGAATCGTGATACAATTCCTGCAAAGATAGAAGGGATTTCCCACCTATTTCCTACAATGGGAAAAGTAAGAAGCCAATGAATAATATGCAGAATTGTGATAGACATTGACTGTCTGTTTCAGGACCAAGAATCAAGCCCCTGATGTGTGCACAGGTGCTCCTCAGATAACAATGGGACTGCAATAAAATCACTGTAAGTGGATAATTCTTAGTACATTTAAGTATGTGTAGCCTATCACCTTCAAGTATGCTCAGAACATTCATTTTGACTCAAGAGTGGGTACCACCAGGAAGTGTTGGCACTGCTTTGAAACTACAGAGCATTATTCTTACATGAGTAATCTTGTCTGATCATGAAGTCAGAAACCTTCAGGTTGAAGCATCATACCTGAAGAATCATGTATATTTAACAGAGCCACTGTCAAGAAAGGGTCATGGCCTCTGGTTTCATGCACAACTGAAGTCTCTAGCTCTGATGCATTGAGTGACACTGTTTATTCATTAAAAAGAAGTCTGTCCAGGAATTCGAGCATTCTGTTGGAGGGTTCCCGAGAGAAAGGTAATCTGGGAGCCTTGGGCTCCTTACTTGGGGAGTCAGCGCTGAGGAGTGTCTCTGTCAGGAGTGGCAATGCCACCATCTCATTTAAGGGGCAATGTGTATAGGGAAAGGTTCGGTGGCCTCCATTATTCAAGGAGCTACATGTGCCTGGTAGCAACAATTACCAAGTCACATAAATACAACAAAGTTAATTAAAATGTTAGCTGATATAAATAACCTAAGGTTATTGAACATTGTTCCATTTTAAATTAATAAATACGCAAAGGTAATGTTTATAATTAAAGCCATAATTTATCTTCATGCTCCGTTTGTTTAATAGCAGAGGTAACATAACACTACATGCAGAAATGCAGTAATAGATTTGTTTAGTACTGACATTATAAACAAATGTTTCAGTCTATTTATTCTAAGTTATGATACAGATTCCTTCCACATGCATCTGATGGCCTTTAAACCATTTAAAATGAACTGCATTAATGTAATCTAATCTTGATACTGAACATCACATTTCAGTTTGAATTATCCTGAATCCATGATCCATTTTATTACTCACAAAGCGTTTTACACATTTATGATGATGGCAAACCTTGCTCTGTTATTTAAATCCCATTTCAAAAGGGACGTTATTTTAAAAAAATAAAAATAAAGAAACGCCACACATGTGGGGTGGTAAAGTGCAAATAAGGAGAAGTCAGTGCCCAGCAAGCCCTTTAACAAAGCAAACAATTCAGATTTTTATGACATTAGCAAATAATAAAGGAAAGAACTGACATTTACAGTTGATGAAATTTTACGTTATAACAGATGATGAAAATGGAATGAAACACAGGGAAAACTTGCGAGGCTTGGCCACCCCAAGGACAGAAAGCTCTACCTGACATTGCCTTTGGGGACCTTTCTCTCACTTCAACCTTTATTCAACCCCTGCAAAGGTCCTAGGTCTTCCCTGGGCAGAAGGCTTGCTCAGATGCCTGGCTTGGGAGACATCTTCCCATCCTTCAGGTCTCCTCCGCTCCTCCCTCCACCCTCTGTCTTCATTTTTCTAGTCTCTCCACTCCCCCCACACCAACTGCCCTCCCTCCATCGTGGCCTTAGGAGAACATGTGTTCTTCCCCCCTTCAACCTATATTGTAATAAACAGGCAGCCTTGTGCCCAGGTTAGAGGAGATGGGAGGAAAATCCTTACGGCTTTCTTGTGTCCTTCCAGGTGTTTTCCCTTGGTATAGTATCTCCCCTCCCTCCTTCATCCCTGTTTAAATAAATGATTCTTCTGGGGTTCTTTATAGTCATTGATAGGAGTTGTGCTTTCTTCAGAAAGACTGTTCCACTGTGTGGCTTAGAAACGATTGCCTCTTTAGTCGAATAAACAACACAAATAGTTCATTAGAATAGATATTTCTTTCTTTTTAAAAGAAAGTTAAATGTATAAGTGGCCCTATTTTTGGAGATAGAATGGGTTGGAGATTTTATTTTAAATTCTGAATAGATTATACACTTTGAAAAAAAATCCTAAAAGGATTTTAATACTGGAACCTCTGAGATTCAGAGAGATTTAAATTTAGGATTATGTACTATCCTGCTATAAAACTCTCCTGTGCAGCCATACATGATGAGACAGAGAATTGTGGCTACCTCTCAGCCTGCCTCTGTTCCTCATGCGCTGAGTTAACAAGGCATCTGTATGGGGCTGAGGTGAATGTTCCAGAACCAACCCTGTAGCTCTGGACTGCTGTAAAAGGCTCCAAGCGGCCAGGGAAGAAGAAATTTCACCAGTGTTTGTGGAATGTTTGTCATTGTAGCCAATGACATGGGCTACACATTCTGAGGCAACAGCTGGCAGAGTGGAGAAGGGGAACCCAACCCTCCATCTTGCCCTTGCTGGCTCTTACTGTTCCTTTGAATTCAGGCCTTCTAAAATGCACTTTATTTTGGGATGACTTCCTGGGGACTCCCCAGGGAGTAAGTGGCTACAGGTAAGGCAAAGAAAGAAGGATGGATCAAATTCTTGGCTTTCTCCCAAGTCTTACTTGCAGTGACTGTTGAAGTATTTCTGTTTATGAGGTTGTTCCTATTTTGGAGATTTAAAAAAAAACCTATTAGAAATAGAAGAATTCATTGGGGCTTAAATAATTGTGATAATAAAAATGTGTTTGCACATTATATATTTACATGTATGTATTTTTATATACACACATACATGTGCATGTGTACATATGTGTGTGTGTGTTACACATATACACACCTGTTTGATTTTAAAACATTGTTTTGGATGGGGAAGAAATTTAATCCATAATACCATAATACATAAAGCCAGTGTGTAGAAGGTCAGAGGAAGATCCCTCCAGTGAGTGTAACATCTTGGGGTCAGCCTGAAATTCCCATTAATGTTTCTTCCTGCTAGGTCCTGAGATACAACTCGGGACCCACATAACAGAACAGTGGTTCTCAATCTATGGATCACACCCCCCTTTGTGTGTGTGTGTGTGTGTGTGTGTGTGTGTGTGTATCAAATGACTCTTCCACAGGGGTCATCAAAAGCACAGATATTTACATCATGAGTCATAACAGTAGCAAAATTACAGTTATAAAGTAACAAAAAAAATAATGTTATGGTTGGGGTCACCTCAACATGAAGAACTATAAGGAGAGGATCAGAGCATTAGGAAATTGAGAAACACTGAGTAGGAAGATTCCAGATCTGGTCTAGCCTTAACTTTTTCAACTGTTTTCCATGGAATGAAAGTTAAACCAGGAATCATTTCTGTATCAGGACATCCACAGAACATGTCTGGTAGCAGATCTGAGCCATAAACCCATGTACTCCAACTTTTGTGTTCTGATGCCTTTCCTGAAGACGGCCACTCAGAAATGTACAGTTACTCAAAGTAAGCAACGGTTGCAAGTTGGCTTAAACATGAATTGAGCAATCCAGGAACCCCAGGATTAGTAGCAGCCGGTCTGATGGGTGGGTAGGGATGTGCATCTTAGGATTGACTCTCTGGAGAATACACAGGGACCTGCATGTGGAGTCATGGGGTGGCTTAGTAGGGGTGACGTGAAAACTGGAAAGAGGGAAGACAGGATGGTAACTGGGCCTGCGTTCAAAGCTTTAGAGTGAGTTTGCCCCTGATGCTGGTTCCGATATGGGTGTGTTGTTAATTGTCAGTCATTTTATAAGCTTACAAAGTTCTGGAGAGTGTCTCTCAACAGGGGTCACTGTGATAACACCCCCTCCCCCAGGGGAGAGTTGACAATATCTGAAACACGGTTACATGTTGCTAAACAATGTACAGCAAACAGGACAGCTTCCCAAACAAAAACTTGTCTGAATTACCATAAGGCAGATAATGCCAGTGACCACCTGGTAACAAGACCCTCGAGAATCTATCAATAGAGCTCAGACACGTGGGCTCATAATGACCCAGCCCAGACACTTCCTCCTTCCCATTTTTCAAAATAATTCAGACACAGTGCTGATGGCAAATGTGTTGAAGGCTCAGAATGGTGTCCCATTCTGATGGGGGAGACAGGTAAACTGGATGGCAGAAGAGACTGTCACTACAGGCAGGGGAAGAGCAGACAAGGGCATCTAGGCTTCTGGCTTCTAACCTTCAGAGAGGATAGTGTGCATGGCCACATTACATTGTGAGTTTTGCTAGGAACAAACAGTTAATCGTGTGTCTATGGCAGAAGGATGGAGGTGACATTGGGTGAAGCAGGGGAGTTGCCTTGAAACAGCACGGAATCGGAGCAGTAGAACCCCAATGCCACATTCACAGGGAATGAAAACCCCAAGCCAGTTAGATGCAACCTCTCCTTGAGAACAGCAACTTTAAAATGTGGGAATTCAAGAACTCCAAACAGCCCGCACCTTGGATCTTATTTTCTAAAAGCACTGCCCATTGCCTTGAAAAAGGAGCTTTCTCTTCTGCCAGCCCAGGAGACAAAGAGCATTGCTTTGCAAAATCCATAAAACAAAAGACTCCAACAGTGTCAAGCCTCTTTAAACAATCACTTGCGCTATGAGGCAAAACAAGGGAGAGACATCCGGATAAGGCTGTGGTGGTATTTTTCATGTTGATTGCAATAACACCATCAAAGCCATGCACATTCTGTGTAAAATCAATGTCTGCTTGTTGGAAGGGGAGGGAGAAGGGGAGAGGCCTGGGGATTTTATCTTGTAAGTCAGCTTTGCAGATAATCGCATGCCTCGGGCTTGGAAAAAATTGATGGCAGATCAATGGTCAGGAACATGAGCTGTGCTTCTCTTTGACTATTTGCTCCTGTTGGTGCTGAGTCTCAGGACCATGGAGGGGCTTTTTAGTGGGCAAGTGGAACTCTGGAATGAACTGGCGAGGTGACCAGGGTGACTAGAACCACACTGGGAGAATCTGGGTAGTAGCATCGAGAACTGGAGGGGGTAAGAAATGTTCATATTTGAAATCTATCTCTAGTTAATAAAAGGGTCACATGTGTGGACAACATCAGGGTTTATGTTAAAGAAATGTTCACGAAGTATAAATGTCCTAATCAGCGGATATTTGTTGGTTTGTTGAGATATGTTTCTGCTCCCAGTTAAACAGGGTTAAAAGGTCGTTGTGGGGGCTCCTTTTACTGGGTGTGCCAGGGAGGAAGATAAGAAAGAGAGGGAGTGGCACTTTCCTCTTCTGTTATTTCCAAAGATGAAGGAATCTTCATGTATTAATTTTGACCTCATCTTTAACTCACTCTCCTGCAACAAATGAATACCTTCTCTTCCATTGCTTTTTTATTTTTCTTCCTTCCCTCCCTCTCACTCACCCTTTTTCTGTTGCTCTACTCTTTAAGTATCTCCTTTTATTATTCTTTGTGTGGGTATGTTTTGTACATGTATGGCTATGCACCACATTTATGCAGTGCCCTGGAGGCCAGAAGAGGGCATTGGATCCCCTAGAACTGGGGTTATGGATGGATGGTTGTAAGCCACCATATATGGGTGCTGGGAATTGAGTCTGGGTCCTCTGCAGGAACAAGTGCTCTATTCTGCTGCATCCTCTCTCCAGTCCCAGTCCTTTTAGGTCTCTTGCTTGCTTGCTTTCTAGTACCCTGGGCGTCATGAGCTCTGAGAAAGGACTCTACCATTAAACACTACCCTCCACTGATGCTTACTGTTCCTTTCTTAGATGACGGCATCCCCTTCCCATGCTCTTCTGCAGTGTGACTCTGATCTCCTTGAGGATGGTGGCTCTGCTTTCCCTCTACCCATGTCCTACAGGGTAGCCATTAGTTTCTGGTTTCCAGGGATTTTGAACATGTCAGGCTACTGTGTAAATCACCCTTTCCCCCTTTAAACTGTTGAGGATGCTTAACGATCTTCTACCTCGTTAAACCCCTTTTCTTTCTTGAGGCCTGAGATCCCATAGAAGCATACCCATCCAGACCTGCCACCCTTCGCGCCATCCCTCTTTGCTTGTTTTAATTATTGAAACATCTGCTGTAAAGCTCTTGCATTTACAAATGAGGCTATTTACAATTTATGAGAGTAGGCTTTGCACATATTCTCCGAAGATAGATTCTCTTTATTTTTAAAGAATAATCACCACTATGTATGTCAAAGAAAAATTCTTCAAACATTAGAGAGATGAGATGAGAGGAAGAAAGAAAGAGAGAGGGGGAGAGAGAGAGAGAGAGAGAGAGAGAGAGAGAGAGAGAGAGAGAGAGAGAGAGAGCACATATAATAATACTGGGGAAGGGTACAAGGTACAAGATACTCAGTCCTCACCCCAAATTAGAGGTGACCTCTGCACTGCAGCAGATCTTCAACTGAAAGGTTCCCTTCAGTTCCTATTTGGAAAATGCCAGGAAGCAGGAGTTTGGCTTTGAATCGAAGATAAATTGGGACATTGGGACTTTGTGTCCAATGAACAATGCATGTAACATTATACAAATGAACAGTTTATGTATACCTGGGCTTCCACTTTATCAGAGCAGGAGGATGTCAGTTACAACTAGCTTATCAGATTCTTGGTGTGCTTCCCCTCTGACAAAAAGCTTCGATTAACAAAATATCACAATTAGAAATAAAGACAAGGTTAGCTTTTGCTTTATCCTCCAACATAGTTGGCATGGCATTGCTATGGGTCCCAAGAACTTGGTGGCTAAGGTACAGTTGAAAATGATTACTCCAGAATCTTAATCTTGTCCAAAGAGAGGCTATCTGGCCTCTGCCCTCAGGAGGAGTCAGGGCTTGAATGTTCTTGAGAAAATCCTTCAGGAATTTCGTTTCCTCAAGTCTTACTTTGTCCTGGAAAAGGTGAATCTTACAGAAATGGGTTTCTGTTGGTCAGCTCTTTCGTTGCTGACCCAAGAGGCCCAAGACAAATAACTGAAAAGAGGGAAGCTTCCTTTCTATTCATGGTTTCTGGGTTTTGACTCCCTAGTTACTCGACTCGGCTTTTGAGCCTGTGGTGAACCGGAATATTACGGGAGAAAAAAGCTGTTCACCATGTAGCAGTCAGGATCTAGAGTGGGGTGGATATCTTCCAAAGGCGCCCCTCCAGTCACTATGTCCTCACCTACCCACAGTCTATTCAGCTTTGAACTAACGGATCCATCCACTGATGACCTCGGCGCCCCCACGAGTCATCCCCTCTCTACAGTGTCATGAGCAGGGGACTAAACCTTCAAAGAACCTGCCCTTTGGTGGGACATTTCCTATCCAAACTGTAGCAGAATCAAGTCTGTTGGACTGTATGGCTAGCTGATGTCATTCTACAGGCAGACCCTGAGGCTTAACTACTTCATCAGACACGGAGTGGGGAGCAACAATGAGACTTGTCTCTTTCACCCTTGCAAAGCTTGAAAGCTTGTCTTGGAGAAGCCAAGTCTTCAAGAGGATGCAGCTTGCAATTTCTCCCTTCTGAGATACCTTCGTGATATACCTAAACAGTCATATATGGGTAATTATGAACCGAAGCCAGGGTGAGTTATGATTCCCAGTGATAGTTCCTCCTGATTTGTTGCTATGTAAGAAGCAGTGATTTATTGTGGCTCTGCTGACGGCTTGCTCTGTGATGGATCATAATAGTAGATCATGATAATTATGAAGTCAGCACGGAGCTGTTTTCCCTCCTGTAACTCAATTGTAACATGGCCGCCCAGGCTGCTGAACATCACAGCCTGTCTGCCGGATGCTGGATGGTGTTCAAGAGGGGGCATTTTGGTCAGTCATGATCGGCACAGCAGTTCGTCTCTAATAATTGTCCAGGTGGCTGTACTCACCCAGGTTGATAGCATTTTACTTGCAGATTTTTTTTAATTTCAGATGCAAATTAAGTTCTCTGGTTTGTCATTCCTAGGCAAGAGAAATCAACAAAGAATTGGAGGTCTGCAGAGCCAGAACAAATGACATAGCCCAGATCTCTCTGGTCCTCCTCCCCTGGCTCCAGCCTGGGCTGTGTCAGGCACACTGTCTCAGTGTGTTTATCAGTGTTTCTGACTTATGAGGAGAACTTTTTCTCCAAGGAACATCGAATACCTGCCACATGGACTCTGTTTTAAGTAACGCTAATCTACAGAAATCTTGGCCATTTAGAACAGTCATTTCTCAAAAGGAACGCACAAATGCCAGCTCGCTCCAGCCACTCTGGGAATGAAAAGAGTACTTGGGGTCAACTAACTTTGGAAGAGTCCGGGTTCATAAAAGTGAAAAATTGTGTACAGAGAAAAAGAAATGAAGTGGACTTTGAAAGTTAAGGGAAAATAATATCTTTCTTATAAGGCTTTTTCAAGGCTTCACTTTGGTAATGACCACGGCTAATTCCTAAAAGAAAAACAGGGAAGACAGTTTCTCCTTGACTAGTCACCTCTGAGTGGTGGGCAGGATGGCTCTCAAGTCTTTGCTCAGATTTCCAGCAGGCTGGAGAATCAAGGCTCCCTACAAGTAAAGCTGAATTGGCCTTTGACTTCTGAGGGTAGAATGTGACATAAGTGACATTTGCATGGCATTAGTGACCCAATACATTTCCTTCTACCTTAGTTTGCTTTCTCTTGCTGTGATAAACACCATGATCAAATGCAATGTGCAGGAGAAGGGTTTATTTCACCTTAGCTAAGGTAGTAGCTCAAGGCAGGCACCTGAAGGCAAGAACTGAAGCAGAGACCATGGAGGTTACTGTTGACTAGCTTGCTCTGCGAGGCTTTCTCAGCCGGTTGTCTTATATAACCCAAAGACTACCTACGTGGCAGTGGCATCACCTGGGCTCTCTCATATCACTCATTAGTCAATTGTTAATCAGTAAAAGTGTTAGATGGACTTGGCAACAGATAAATCTTATGGAGCTAGTTCTTCAACTCAAGTCCCCTCTTTCCGGGTACTTCTAGCTTGTATCAAACTAACAAAAACTGACCAGGACAAGGCTCTTATGGGACCCTTCCTCTTACAAGTAGCTATTAGGTGAGGGTCAGAATTCAGATCTGTGCCATGTTATTTCCTTTGATGTTTCCAGCTTCTTGCTGGAATGGCCTTTTGGTGAGAGATGTGATGGATTTGATTCAGGGATGCCCTACCAAATTGGACTGACATGTTCTCAGCTCCTGCCAAGGATCACTGAATGATAATGCAGCAGGGAGGTGATGTCACATTACAGGATCAAGGCTCAGCTTTGCTACCTCCTATCTTTGGAATCTGGGGTCTGTTGTATCATGTCTTCGAGTGTTGTCTGTAAAATAGGAGTTCTAGGGCTGGATGGCTCAGTGAGTAGAGACAGATGCTATCAAGCCTGATTACCAGAGTTTGATTTCCAAGACTTACATGGTGGGAAGAGATAACCAACTCTGTCAAGTTGACCTTTGATCTCCACATGTGTGCTCTGGCATGTGTGCCACACAACCCCACCTTCAGACACAAAATGAATGAAGGAAGGAAAGAATAGATGAAAAGTGGGTTCTAGCACAGACACATCAGAGGCTGACTGTCAGCTTTGGGGAAGATGATGGGAAGAGAAGAACACTGTGATCAAAGCATATCATCACCATGGACATAGATATTGGTTAAATGTGTTCATGAAAGCTTAGAAAATGTATCACCTTGTTATTCTCTTTCTTGTTCAGCAGGTTTTCTGTATCACAGGTGATCTAAAACTGGTTGTGAACTGGAAGGAGACCTTGAACCTTTAATCCTCCTGCCTCTATGCCAAGTGATGAGATTTCAGTTTTGTGTCACCACACCCAGTTAATGACATATTGGTGACTAAACCCAGGGCTTCCAGCATTTGAGGCAAGCACTACTATTCCCAGCCTTCTTGACAGGTTGTCCCTCTCATATTTGAGGTAATGAGTTAAGCTGAGGAACAGACTTGCTCTCAGAGAACAGAGTCTGGATCCAAAAGTAAGGATGGGAGTGGTTTTCAGGACAACCTGAGTTCTGGGTAGCACTGGGTCAGAGATTGTACTTCAGCAATGTCTGGCCTAGCCTGAGGCAAGCTGCCAATGAAGCCAGCCTATAAACCTAACTGTCAGAGAGGATTCTGGAGTTTTCCAAAGAAGTGAACATAGATCATTGTTTCTCGATTCCAGTTAGAGAAGGTGAATCTCCACTTAGAGTGGTTGGATATTGGGCTCTATAAGGTGTGAATGGAGCCAGAGCTGTTCGAGGAAGACATGCTTGTCAAGATGTTGGATGGAGACAGCTTAAGAGAAAGGATGGCTCCAGAGGTACAAGGTGAATTGGCCTCCTTTGTAGTAGACGCAATGCTGAGTGGTGTGTGCCTACCATCACGAGGAGCACAGTGCCCTTCACAGGCACCTCTCTCTCTTACTAATTTCACCTGAATTCTTCAGTTTGCCCTTAGAGCTGGCAGTGCTGGAGATGAATCCTGGACATAGTGTGTGATAGCATGAGCTTGTCCACCCAGCTCCATCTCTAGCCCTAGAAATTTCTCTAACCACCCCCAGGCACGCTCTAAGAAGGCTGTGCATCTCTTACTCTTCTCCTATCCCCAGGAGAGCAGCTGATGCACTCGAGATCCCGACTGATCATCTCTCTTCTATGCAGGATTTTAAGGAAGCTTAGTTGCATGAAAACCCGGCAACAAAAGCAAGAAACAAAAGAGCTGTCATGAAGAATCACATGGACCCCTGAAGTCACGCTTTCATAACTGAATAAATAACTCCTCGAGCAATAATGTGTTTGCAAGCTGTTAATTAGCAGCATAATTAATTTCTGTAGATTATAAATAACAGCACAAAGTGGCAATCCCAGGAGAGCCAATGAAAAATTACCCAGACCATTTTAGGAACCAAAAATACTTCTTCATGTAACAGATTTAAATGGCCTCCAGAACAGGAGAGAGGTTGTTTTCTTTTGTTTCCTATAGGCTTAAAAGAAGTAAGCTTGTATCTAAAGTCAAAACTTTATATGGTGAGAAGCAGTTTCATTAATCGCCTTGTTCTCACTTATGCCTGGCATGTTGAAAAGGAAAGAAAAAAATCTGTTTATCCCTGCTTCAAACAAACAGCGGAGGTAAGTAGATTATTCCCAACAGAAGCTCCTCCTGCACACTAAGCTCAGAGCAATCATTCACTGCTCTAAATGAGCAGTTACTTAAAATGTTAAGAAGGGATGCTAATTAGCTCAAGGAAGAGCCTGCCAAGTATTTAATTTTCAGAAAATGAAATGAAGACAGGAGTGGAGTGTCACCTCTGTAACCTGAGAACTCTCACTTTGTACCCAGTCACCAGGGTTCCAGTGTCCCCAGTGTCCAGTGTCACCACTGCAGCTGCCTCCAGAGACCAAGGGATCATCTCTTGGTTTAGAGTAAGCAAGTATGCTTTGAGAGATTAAGGGTGGGGGCTGTGGGGGCGGGGCAGAGGAGGTCTTAACTTTATTTGTAACCTGGGATCATTTCCCTTTTGAAAGAACCTAAGGGACTTAACAGAAGATTCAGAAAAGTCATTCCAGACAAAAGAGAAAATGAAACTAAGAAAATCCAAGGTCCATAGAGGCCAAAGGGACACTGGTCTAAAGGAAGTGGAACAGATATTCCAGCCACAGTCAATTGACCGTGATTTGGTACCATGGGTATTGAGCTTCCTGGTAGCCAAGGGGAGAACAGCATGGAGCTAAAGTGCTTATGTTGTTTGAGCAGAGGAGTCCTGAGAGTCTGGACAGAGTGGGGGATGATTAAAGCAGCAGGTGAAGGAGTGGCAAGGTGATGTCATCACATTTAAGGCTTATGACTCAAGCTACTGAGTCTCACTTTGTCTTAGGATTTGGCAAGCCAACCAAGCAACCAAGCAACCAAGCAACCAAGCAACCAAGCAACCAAGCAACCAAGCAACCAACCAACCAACAACTTTATTGTGATATAGCTTAAGATTCGCTGGAAATTATCAGAGTATGGTATATACCTATCATGCTAGCACTAGGGAAGCTGAGCAAAGAGGATCAGGAGTTCAAGGTCAGCCTGGGGTACATATAACAAAACCTTAGTTCAACACGCCTCCCTTCCCAAAGTAGTTATCAAATGTTCCCCTGCAATGATAGCTTCTGTACAACCATGCAGCATCGTCATCATCACCAGGAACTGACGAGGTACCACGTTACTCAGAAAACTGTGAGCCCAGTTCAGAATCAGCTGTCACTAGTGTGACCTTTCAG
Organism: Grammomys surdaster; assembly: GCF_004785775.1. Taxonomy (NCBI): domain Eukaryota; kingdom Metazoa; phylum Chordata; class Mammalia; order Rodentia; family Muridae; genus Grammomys; species Grammomys surdaster. The sequence goes on from NW_021620873.1 coordinate 161,322, forward strand.
AAATCACACACAGAATTCGGGGTTACATAGCACAGTGCGGATGACCCACTTTGTATCTTATTGACAGTGACCATATCTTACCCATTCAATAAATGGTGGCCACTGCCATCCTCTTTAGTATACAAACCAATGAGGAGAGAGTTCCACTGTGCTTCCTAGACAGGAGCCTCTGCACATCTTTGATGATCAGTCCAGCTTCCCACTGGGAAGAGTATTTATTGGGTAGATAAGATGGGCTAGACTAGACTGGAAGACTGGTCATTTAATTGGAATTCTCATGATAAAATGGATACTCAAAGCTTCTTCGCTTCTGTTTCAGACAGCGATTTCTTTCTTGCATCCCCAGCTACTCAGCAAGTAAAAGCTCTTTTCTTATCCTCTGATATAAAAAGAACAAAAGCCTAACTATATACATGGTACTTTTCTAAGAGCTGAGCCAAGGCTTCAGAGGAGCAGGCTGCCAGTTTGCAGTTTTATTGTTTCTTCATGCCCATGTTTGAACATTGTTATAGCTAGCTGGGTGATTCTGTCGAATTCCATTCCCTCACAGCTAAGCCTTGCCATGTCTACACACCTCAAGGTATTTGTATGTCACCATGAGAAACATGACACTGAAAAAGAGACACTCTTTACCCCAAAGCAGCTTACAATCCAGTGACAACATCATGAGCACCTATACTCTAATATTAATACCCAGAAAATTACCAGCTGCTGTGTTGAACCTTTGAGTAATTGCTGTCTCAGAAACAATAAAGTCACTATAAGGGGGTGTCTGCTCTTGAAGCTATTGTCCTGAAGCTTCTGATATTATCAGAGGAAACGGGAAACAGTATATATTCAGTCAGCAAACATTTATTGAGCACTTATTTGCTAAGGAATGTTCTATGTCCTATGGGTACAACATGGAAGTAAGATGCACAGATTCTTTTTAGAATGTAGTTTACCTACCAGTAGGTAGGTAATTCATTAATTCATTAATGATGAATTAATTCATTAATGATGAATCAAACAGAATGGAGCAAAGCAGAGGTCTGAGAGATACTATTCTTATGTGTTGCTTATACTTCTTATTTATAATATTTAATAACAAGCATTTATTAAGAGCTTGCCATGTGTCAAGCAAATTAAATGGTTTATTCTTATCCTCTCATTATTGTCCAGAGTTTATTCTACAGCTGAAGGAAACTTGACTCAGAGAACTTCAGTCATTTGAGGTGACACAAGTGGCTGAGCCAGGACACGAACTCTCATCTGGTCTCTCTGACCTTCCAGTCCATGGTGTGTTATATGAAGCTCTACTGGAGACAAGCGGTTGAATTTGTATCCCGAGTCTTTCTCTCTGATAGCCCAGAGCATATGGCAGACGCTGATTATCGTGCATGGAACAGCAAGAAAACATCATGCACATTAGATCACTGTAACGTCCTCATCAGCAGCAAGGTTATCTCACATCTCTACCATCGCCTAACTGAGTATCAGCCACAGTGATGCTGAGATGCTGGTCATGGAGCATGCCAGAGAGCCAGCCTCGGCTTGGTAGAGGAAATAGGCATACTAAGCTTTTTGCAAAATACTAAGGATTTTGGCAGTCAAGAATGTTACTGAACACTTCTGTCTACCGACCATCATGGTTTAGACACAAGGCATTGCTAGCATGTTGCATCTCTTGTACACTTTATGATTCCATAGCTGCCTGTAAGCCTTGGCTCACTGCCACTGCCCAATGTCATGAATACCCTGAAAAGATCCCAATTCAAAGATTTGGAGTCTGGTTTCTATTGGCTATGCATTGCTTTTGTATCATCAAAAGGTGAAAAAAAATCATATATCAGATCATGATAACTCGGGTATCACCCTGCATGACTGCTGTGCGAAATATTAAAAAATGCAACCCATGCTACAACAGAAAGCCCCGGTGGGTTGGCCGGTCAGGCACTAGTGGGTATGGCCAACCTGTAGTCATCTTGCGGAGACTCTCCGACTCAGAGCTCCAAAGTCTCCCCACCCAGCTCGCTAAGTTCCCGCTGGTGGGTCGCTACCACATCAGTCCCATGTTTCAGAATTCCCATGGCCTCTTGAAGAGCACTTCTTGCAAACCCACACTTTGCTACTATACCTTTCTCTCTAGAACCCAGTTGAGCCACAGCGTGAAGGAAAACACCACATAAACTTAGTTCAGAATCAATCGTAACTCAATCGCTGGGTGCGACAACTAACATTCTAATTTATAAGACATTCTAAGTTAAATCTTCTGGTAGTGGATCCAGAAGGATGCACCACCTGAAACAGGGTCTCCGCTATCTACATTTTTTGCCTCATCTCCTGTCCTCCAGCCCATTCTCTTCTTCTTTTCCACTGTTTCTCTGTCCGACCCGGAAGTCTCGCCTACTTGCCCAGTGATTGGCTTCTTTATTCATTAGAAGGGTCACATGAAGTCCTGAGTGATTCACTCCTTGTTTCAGGCAGCTCTTCTTGGGGAACTAGCGTCAAAATACAAACAGCACCAGGGCTATCCACAACACATGACCCTCTCCCACCCCTTCCTCCACCTGGAACAAGTTTTCTTAGGGTGTGCAGAAAACGGGTCCCCAAACACACTAATCACATGACAGAAAACATACGCCATGTCTTTACAACGGTCATTGTTCCTGATCTTCAGTGGAAGTAGCTGATGAGAACATGAAGTTAAAGAGAATAGGGGTAAAGAAAATATGGGCGTGGCTTTAATTGCGAGATTTCCAGGGCCTACGTGGGCATCATTCAGAGCCCAGTCACAACTGGAGCCATGATGTTGACTCTCTATCTTGTATACTGGTGCTGTCATCTCTAAAGAAACTTGGCCAAGAGAATTCTGCCACAGCATGCTCAGGAGATCTGAGTTCTGTTCTGACACAACAATGTGCAAAGCAGAAGGTACTGCACCTCAGTTAACTTGGTATCTCAGTTAACATAACTCCTCAGCATGATGCCTCGGTTAGCATGGTGCCCAGTTAACATGGCATCTCAGTGTTAGCATGTTGCCTCAGTTAGCATGCACTTCTGCTCTCAATCAATTGAATGCCTTTCCTTTTCCAGACTCTCCCTGCCTCACTCTCTTGGACTCTACTGCTTATTACTAAGCAACCTAACTCTTTCTCTGAGAGTCATCTTTTAATCTGTAGTTGATGTTGTTCACAAATATTATATTGCATTTGTCTCAATTATCAGCTTGAATTCATCGTTAAAAGGCAATTAATGGCAGAAAATTAGAAGTTGTACCCAGGCTCAGTATCAAATTCTGTGACGGAATGGAGATGTGTGCCACAGAAAAAGAAAGACTAAGTATACACATGTATAACAACCATACTGTCATACTGTTATCAAAGTTCCTACGATACCAAATGCCCTCTGATTATGTGTCTTCAACCCACTATGTGCAAAACAAAAACACCCCAAAACAAAACAAAACAAAACAAAACAAAACAAAACAAAACAAAACAAAAACCAGGCTGAAGCACTTCTTTACTGTGTGGATTGCATGCTGATCATTATATTTAAGAATAGCATGTTGTTATGGCAACTAAACAATATAAGACTGACAATGACCACAGCTTGGCTGTTGAGGCAGGGAGTGGGCCAGGCTCTCAAAGGCATCACCATCAGTTCCCCTGTGTCTCTGGTCTTCTCACCAGCTGTACTGACCACAAAGGCACTGCATCTCCCAGGGGATGGAGATTAGACCTCTGCATGGTATGGGTGAAGAGATGCCCCATTATGGCTAAAAGCCATGAATAACATAAGAACAGAGAAAAGGGGGGGTGGTAACCTTCATTGGGCTGACTCAATCCTACTTCACTATTATGTAAAGGCACGACTTCTTTTCTCTGGTGTTTTTTCCCATTTTTCTTTTCTCTTCTTTTTTTTTTTTTTTTTGAGAGATATAATTCTTTTCAGATATGCTGTATATGGGAGGAGGGGTTACACATTTCTCCAGTACTTACTTTTCTTATTGGTGTTACCAAGCACTCAAACAAGAAACAAGTTAAAACAAGAAGAGTTTGTTTGGACTTAAAGTTTAAGGGGGCAGTCCATTATGCATGAGAAGGCGTGGCAGCAGGAACTTGGAGCAGCTGGTCTTGCTGCATCCCTAGTCAATACGCAGAGATGGATGGATTCTGGAGTTTGGCTCCTTTAATTTTTATTTTCTCTAAGACCCCAGTGCATGGGATGGTACCAGCTATACCACGGTGAGTCTTCCCTGTTCAGGTAGACAGTTCTTGGGACACTGTCATAGAAACTCCCATGTGTACATGTCTATGATGATTTTAAATCCAGTCTAATTGACAATCAATACTAACCACCACACTTTCTAGCAAATTGACAAGCTTGTCGTTTGTCTCAATGTCTTGTCCAAGGGTAAAAGCTTGCGATCACAAACTTTTTCGATTCTATTACAGATTTTAACCCCCTAATCACACACATATACACGCGTACAAGGTTCTTGAAGATTGTCCTAAAACAAAAGGTGTCATGTGATTTTTTGATTGTATATTATACATGATTAAATTATTAATACAAATACAACAGTGCCATAGAAAAGAACACAACTAAGTCTATATGGAGGAACAGACTCCAAATGGCCAAGAAGCATATGAAAAAATGCTTAACACTGATGCTCGTCAAGAGCAGTTCCAAGTCAATACCAAATGCAAACTTGTGAGTACATTAGCACTCCGTGCTGGTAACACGCCAAGAGTGAGTGTAAGAGGAGCTCACACACTACTGAAGGAGTTGGAAATCATTTCAGCCTTTGGAAAACAAGCTGCTACTACTCATTTTGAGCAAACCTGGCTGATTTAAAAAAAAAAAAAACGCAGCGGCATCCCATAGTACCTTTATTCTAGCATGGTTTGTATTGAAAGAGAGACCAAAGAAACAAAGCCAAGCAGTGGTGGGATGGATACCTTCTGGATTCACAGCCTTTTTTTTTATCATTTGTTTTTAGATGATTGCTACAATGATGTGAGAAAAGCTGCACACAGGGAATATGTCATATCCCTAGTATCATCTTGTGATATTATTCCTATAACAGTAACAGTTGCAATGTAATTCTAAGGGATATGTTGCTGGCTGTATGCATTTGTTTGATCCTGAAGGAATGTCTAGAAACAGAAACACTTAACCTTTAATTTTTGCTGCTGGTGTGTAGAATGGCGAAATAACATGTGGGAAGGGAAAGAGAGACAAAGAGGCATGTTAATAAAATTATACCAGAGAAACCAAAGAAAATGTTCATAATAAAATAGTATATACTATTCTACATAGGGGGTAACTGTGCATGTGTGTACCTAGGAAAGAACATACATGAAAAAGTGCTGACATGAAGACTGAGATCACCTGTAAATGATGTGGCTTCGGGTGATATCAGTGTTTGTTGTGCTGACTTGTTTTTCATAGTGTGTGCACAGATGGTGTTGTCAAAACTGATCATCCGTTTTCCATCTCTGAACTCTGCCTTCAGCTGGTCTCATTCTCAGTTAAACTGTTCCTCAGGTGACACTGGATAAAGCAAGCTAGCCCAGAATTACACTCTGTCACTTCAGCACCATACTCATAGTGATTTTAAACTAAAAGTCTCTGACATATTCTCATTTGTCCAACTTCGTATCACAACCTCTTCTTCATTTGATTACTCTTGCCCTTGGCTGGGGGATTTGCTCATTGGTCAGGCTTGGGTTACATACCCAAACTTCTTGGACTGACAGTGAGAGAGACCAGCTTTCCAAAGGAATGAGCATAGGCAAATACTAGGAGGCTGTGTCTAGAATGTTCTAAAAGGAGAGGAAGAAATGGTTGATCAAGAACATTAAATAATATGGTGAAGAAAGTTATAAACTGTGTGGAATAAGCAAGCATGGGTGAATGGAAGATCAGGAAGGGTTTGCCAAAGAGGTATTACAGTTAGGACCAAAGTTTCTGTTTGTGTGGCCACGCTTTGCCTTATAAGGGTGAACGCTTTAGCAGCTGACAATGAATCCACTCCAATCCAGTAAAAGATCAATGTTTGTTTAACATCTGGAAGATGTGGAAAACTAAGTATGGATGCTGCATACCAGGAAAAATGACCCATGGCTTCAGTTTCTTTCCAGCTAGAACTCTGCTTCAGTCACTGGTTTTATTATAGTATTCTTGGAGCTAGGGACTGAAGAAGATAAAAGTTGGTAAAACTGCCACAAAAGAAAACCATGCGGAGGAAAGCCATAGGATATTTGCTAATTCTTCAAGTTAAGGCAGTTGGGCATATGGGTTTCCTTAAAGGAACAAGATTGCTTCTAGAATCATAAGACCTAACAAGAGTGAGAAATATTTGCTTAACTTTGTAGTTCTACTATAAGGAAGGAATTGAGCAGTAGAAGGTGTGTGTGTGTGTGTGTGTGTGTGTGTGTGTGTGTGTTCCTATCCTGTCATTACACAATATCATACCTACTCTTTGTTTCATTTAAACCCAGAACATAAGTTGCTGTTAATAATATGCTTTTTCTGAATAAAATATGAATTGCTTATTAAAAAGCTAAAAATTAGTTCAAGAAATGCTTCAGTGGGTGAAGGCACTTGCTGCTAGGCCTGATGATTTGAGCTCAAGCCCCAGAACTCACATGGTAGAGGAAGGTAACCAACTCTGACAAGTTGTAGTGACAATTTTGGAATTTTGGTTTCTTTAAAAATCACAGAAATAGAATATGTTATTGTTTTATTCCCAGGTGTGGCATATGGAGCTGTTTCATATTATGTCTAGCAGGTGACTATGATTTGACTCATGCTTTTGTGTTGGAGGGTGAGTGTGGGGTTGATTATGGCAGCTGCAGTTTCTGCAATTGTGTGACATTTAGAATTCTGGGGATTTTTTCAGAAGGTATATAAGTGTTAGGGCCCCAAGCATTGTTGGTTGGTTGTTGGTCATTGAGTTATTGTTGGGTTGTGGTTGGTTTGTTGTTTGTTGGTTAGTTGCGGTTGGCTGATGTTGGTCACAATGTGTTAAGTAATTGGGTGCAAAAAAGAAAGAAGAAGGAGAAGAAGAGGAAGAGAGGAGGAGAAGAAGGAGAAGGAGAGGAGGAACAGGAGGAAGAGGAGGAGGAGGAGGAGGAGGAGGAAGAGGAAGAGGAAGAGGAAGAGGAAGAGGAAGAAGAAGAAGAAGAAGAAGAAGAAGAAGAAGAAGAAGAAGAAGAAGAAGAAGAAATTAGATATCCTGATGGTGAAGATCAAACTTACCCCAAGGAACTTGACCCTGCTAATCAGCAGGAAGTAGTGTATTGATAACCTTACCTCTTTTTTTTTTTTTTTGTCTCCTTTTTCTCTCTTATCTAGTGTAGAGGTTGAAAGGGTGGAGAAGGGTGGAAGAAGAACACATAGAGGAGCAAAAGACAGCTACAAGTTGTTCTCTGAAGTCCAGAAGTGCACTATGGCACATGTTTCCCCTCCCCATAAAGTAAACAAGTAATATAAAAGGTAAATAAACAAATAACAAGTTACAAGGCTAGTTAGCTAGCCCTCACTTTCAAACGCAAGGCTCAAATTTCCAAAGCCATTATATCCATCTTCAAACTATTTTTATGTGGTTTTAATTTTATCTTGATATTTACATTCTATAGTGCCATTGTGTAAGTGTGTGTGTGTGTGTGTGTGTGTGTGCACTACAAATTGATTCTAGTACTTTGTTCACATAGGTAAGCACTCTACCACTGCATTCTATTTCTAGACCCGATAACATAATTATAAAGAAAATCATCATGAACTATGGATAGGCAATGTTTGAGATAAAAAATGAAAATAAATTTGGTTGACATAAATAGACATCTACATGCCTGAGCAAGAAGAAAGTGTATTTAGCCCCTTCAGTGTTTGCTTCTACAATAGATCATAACATTTTCTTCCACCTTGCAGACTCTAGTCTCCCGCCTCCCTCAGAAGCCAGTTCATTGGGCTCATTTGGTGGTCTTTCACTCCTTCCCATTTCTGCTTTGTTAATGACACCAGTTTAGGTTTCTGACATTTTCCATTTATTTTTTTATCATTGATAAAAGATCAAAGAGATGTCTTTCTTTTTTAAGTTGCAAAAAGAAGTCTCACCTAGTATTCAATGAATTGATTGTGTCCTTTGTAGAGGAAAACATTCCTCCCCCGTGTACCAAAATTCCCCAGCCAGCAAAGTCCAATATAAGAGAAATGTAGATGAAAGTCTTTTAGGTTTCTAGTTGTGACAATAACAAATCTCTCTCCATCATGTCAATTTTTCTCCAGCACCCATGAGTGAAATGGCGTCATCATATTCATCTCTTTTGTGTTCAGAACATATGTAATTACATGGAATAATTACCTAGTCTTTCAAGATGCTGCTTCTGACAGCTGGTACTCTGGTAGGCCACTCCATTGTTTTACAAGGAGAGTAACCTTTAGGTTATCAGGAACATAGAACAATAAGGCAATATCATGAGTAGTGGAGTCCACCTTTCTATTTGCTGTTCAGTGAAGAGGCAGTGTTGTCTAAGATGCCATGGCTGTAAGCAAGGCATTTAGTTATTCTGATGCCTAGAGGGACTGGAAGGTATTGTGAAAAATTAAATAAAAACACGTTTAGAGAGTAAATACCCTTTAAATACAAATATCTGCCTTCCATGAAGGAACAGGTCCAGTGTAGTTCTCTGTCACCACTTAGCATCTGGTCCTGAGAACACATGATGCAGTGTTTTGGACTCTGGTACATTCACCGTGATGGTATCTGTAAATGACATTGTTATTGAACCTTTACATCACTTCTATGTTTGTTACGATGACCTCACTGTCCACAAACCCATTCATGGGGAGATAATGATGGGCATCCACAAGTACAATTTGCACATGATCCTGAGAGTTTTTTTGGATGATGGGGCCCTTTGTTGAACACTCACATGGGAAACAGGCCCCTTTCTGAAACCTGTTTATTACCTATCCTTTAATCTCATTTCTTAAGTTCCTGAACTTTTGTAATGAGAATGAAGATTTAGAATCTTACACAGTGAACAATTCTCTTTTCCCCAGTTGTTTTTCTAGGCCATCCTTGGATGAAGCTCCCATATAAGAGCAATCCAGTTCACAATGACACAGGGCATCGGCTTTGAACTTTCTTATCAGTCCTGGTACCACAAAGTGCTGATCTCTATGCTGAGAGTGTGAGACTCCCACCAATAACCTGTGTGTGAAGGGTCTCCTTGAGCCCAGTTCTATACACACTTCACTGATGTAACAAGTTGTTGTTTGCAGGGTTTCCTGATGTGGAGTGATGGGTCCAACACCTCACACTTTATGAAACGTAGCTCAGTTTGTACAATTTCTTGTGAACTTGTCAGCTGCTTTGAGAATGAGCTGTTTCTTAAAGGGAGACCATCTTACTTCTGAAGAGAGCGTGGCTTTGTTACTAATCCTTAGGGATTGGAGCTGTGATTCCCCCGATTTCCTCTTACCTCAATCCTCATGTAGTACTCTGATCAACTACAATCAAACAGCATCAGGCATCACGGGATCAAAGGGGATCAAAAAGGTCAACTGGCTGAGCTGGATCAGCTGGAGAGCATCCTCTTGCTCTGGGTATCCTTCTAAACTGGCAGCTTTATGGGTTACTTAGTCATTCTTCCTTGTGTTTTTAGATGATTGCAATGAAGCAAAATGCATTAGATAAATCAATATCTGTACATTAAGTGCCAGCGTCTGTATTGATTCATCCCACTCAAAAGAGTAGTTCTTACTTTAGTCTGCTATAGCAAATGTACCAATGAACTGATGGCTTACACAACAAACATTTATTAATCACTGCCCTGGAGGTTGAGAAGTCCAAGGTCAGGTGCTCTCAGATCCAGTGTCTGACAAAAGCGTGATTTCTGGCTTGCAGACATTCACCTCCACACTGTTCATCTTGAGATATGAGGTCTGCCCACGTGGCTCAGAATGGGCATCCAAATTGCTTTCTTTTCTCATAAGGACACAAATCTTACAATGTGGACATCAGTCTCAGGACATCATCTAAACTTGATTACCTTCCAGGGTACCACATCATAATGCTAATCTAGCTGAAGCTGCATTTTGGATGAATTTGTTGGACAAAAAGGGACAAAGACATAGTTTGTAATAACATTTATTATCAGTCATTCAAATTTCAATTTTTCTTACATAAAAAGATATACCTATTTTATCCCAATAGTACCCAGGAAATACTTTATCCTGTTCTAGTACTAAGTCTAGATCTTAAGTTCAGAGTCTCATGAATACCATGTAGCTCAAATAGAGATGCAACATAATTTATTGTCAGGTAAGATGCTTCTCCAGTTTGGAGCTTACAAAACCAAACAAATTGTATGCTTCTTAGATGTAATAGTTGACCAGTAACATAAATATTCTCAGTCAATGGGGGAAAAAAGAGAGATGAGTCACAGTATCAGTGCCAATCCCATCGAAGAGATGAATTCTCTTTGGCCAATGCTGAACCCGCTGGGACAGTGACAACGTTCCTGAGACATTGCTGTGTGGGGTTACATGTCTGTGGCTCTATTGGGTTTCAGATTGTCATTCCAGGCTCAGAGCAGCCCTACCTCCATGTTGCCCAGTGTGGTGATTTGAGTATGCTTAGCCCAGGTAGTGGTACTATTAGGAGGTGTGGCCTTGTTGGAATGGGTGTGGCCTTGTTGGAGGAAGTATGTCTTTGTGCCAGTGGGCTTTAAAAGAGCTTCCTCCTTGAAGCCAGTCTTATTGTACTTGTCTTCAAAACAAGATGTAGAACCCTCAGCTCCTCTGGTGCCATGCCCGCCTTGGCACTGCCATGCTTCCCACCATTATGATAATGACTGAACCTCAGAACCACTAAGCCAGCTTCGATTAAATGTTGTCCTTTGTAAGAGTTGCCTTAGTCATGGTGCCTGTTCACAGCAATGGACACCCTAAGATTCCCAGCAACTATCATCTGGCCTTTTAAGAATAAAGTGATTGCCTTGAACATAAGACACTGCTGGGTGTTACTTCTGTCTTTTAAAACTGAAGCAGGAACAGCCTTACCTGCTAGGTCCATACATATTAGGCTTATGCTGAGAGAGGCCTTAGTAAGAGGCTTTGAAATGCCTTCACCGTTATTCTCTCGTTCAGAATAATAATAGACATTTGCAGCCAGTGCATTCCCTGTCCCCTTTAGGTCAATTGGACAGTGTCTTTATTCTTTACTGAGATCATTCTCTCTTTAGTCCTACTCTGTTGTGTTGGCTGACACAATGCCTATTATGGCTGTGCTGATCCTAAAGTTCCAGTTCTCTCTCTCTCTCTCTCTCTCTCTCTCTCTCTCTCTCTCTCTCTCTCTCTCTCCCTCCCTCTGACAAACTGATATTTACAGATTTAACTTCCAGTTTGCTTAATAGTTCCGTCTTGACCTCTCTCTCCTTGTATCTTGCTATGGTCAGGAGGAAGCAAGCAGCTCCATGTTTCATTAACCCCTTTTATCAAATCTCCTCAGCAAAATACTTATTTTCCCTTTCCTTCCATTCCACAACATACCTGAACACCAACACAGTTTGATCCTTTTCTATGTCACTTTATAGCAAGGGTTGTCTTTTATCCGTTGTCTAATAATTCATTGTCTTTACTTACATCTGAGACCTCAACAAAACAGTCTTCACCGCCTTTATTTCTACCACTATTATGCCCACACTATTCACAGTTTTCTGGAGAAGACTAACTGACATAGACTAGATCTGGAATGGAGTTGTAATCGAAATCAACACCAGTGATGCTCAGACTACTCACTGTAATTCTCTAAGATGCATCCTTCTATCTCATGCACAGGTTAACCTGTCAAAATAAATGGGACTATAGCAGAGTGATAATTTAGCTGGTAACATCAACCTCTTCACTTCTGCAGCAGTAGTAATACTGAGGGTTTGCTAAGTTTTTGTTGCTTAGTTGGTTTGGTTTGATTGGTTTGTTTTTACATGGAAGAAAGCTGCAGGAATTTTTCCTTTGGTATTTCTCCCATAAGCCTTTCATTTAAGGATATATGGAGAACATATTTTTCACCATGAACTTGGGAACTAGCAAATCACCTTACTTGGAGGTCTGTACCAGCATGGCTCTGACTGTATCTCATTTACTAACCCCCATCTAACAGTTGCTTTCCAACTGTGTCCTCATCTCTTAGAATTTGTGATGATTCAGAATCACTTAGCCCAACAATACCCATGAAGCCTATATTGTTTTTTTTTCTCCCAAGTATATAGCCACTATGCATGGGCTTATAATTTTCCTTGGAGGAAGGTAAGAAGAAAGAGCCTAGCAGTGCATGCTTGTGATGTGGTTGCAGGCTTTTTCTTTGAGCCATTTGAGTATCAGTTAGTCAAAGGGTTCTTATTATGAAAACCAAATAGAATCTCTGAATTGTATCAGAACTGTGATTTGTCACACTGACACAAATTAAGCTTCTGCTTGCAAATCTAGAGATTGTTTTGATACAAGCCAGGTTTGAGCATGTGAACTAGCTTAAGAGCCCTATGGTCTATTAGCCATTGCTAGGGATTCCTGTGGATCAGCTGACCACAGTACCCATGACTATACTCATGCTGGATTATCTTGTATTGCTTTCCCACCATAGCAGCACCTTGCATTATTATGTTTAGCTTATAGAGTACAGTGAATATGATGCCTTTTTAAGCTTTGATGCTTCTCTCATCAAAGTATTTCTCAGAGTTTTGACGAAGAGAGTGCGGTGGATTAATAGGGTATAATCAACTTGCTCAAGCACTGCTTATCTCTGTAATGGTTGATCTTGACTGTCAGTTTCACTAGATGACAAGACATCCCAATAGCTCAGAGACCAGAGAAACACTCTTCAGTGCCTGAAAGACATTTTTAGGATGATGGGGAAAGATATGTTCTGAATGAAGTTGACATGATCTAGTAGGTGACTAAAAGAGTGCCTCTGATGAATGCCCTTCCACCCTGTTCCTTGTCTTCCCCACTCTCTCTGCTTCTTGGAAATCATGAGGAAAGAAATTTTGTTCTGACATGATATTCTATTATGACTTTACTTCACTCACTATGATCCAATAACAGTGAAATGAGCCATGGATTGAATCCTTTGAAACTGTGAGTCAAACATAAATCTCTTTTTCCCCCCTTTCAAATAGCTTCTCTTAGGTATTTGTCATAGCAAGGAGAAGTCTACTGGAATCCTTGCATCTTTGGAGTCTTCTTTTTACATTTTGAGAAGGGAGTATATTACTATCAGATGCATTAATAATAGACCCTTACTGAATCCATGATTCCAACATTCGTTTAGAACCAGTCTCAGCTGCTTGAAGGAATCCATCCATGTTAGAATCTTTGGAGGAACGTCAGTAAATTCACCTTCATTCAATTGAACTCGTCAAATTATTTCCTCTTTAATCCATGGTTTTCTCAAATATTTTTTCCCAAGTTTCATTGACTTCATTTACTGAGCACTTTAGCTCTTTCAATGTATTTCTGTTTTTCAGATTCTCTCCAGCTATGCTCTGGAGCATGCTGAGTTCTGACTGACTTTGTACTTGTAGCCTTGTAAGAGCAATGCATGGAGGGAGGAATGGTTCTTGTGGTGATAACTACCTTAGATTTATATTGTTTATTGCAAAGTACAGGGTCTGCTTCATCAGACCGTCAAAGGGAGACTGCTGCAGTTCATCAAAGACTAGGGGTGTCTTGGTCAGTGGTCTACTGCTCTAAGGAGACACTGTGACCATAGCACCTCTTATTTGGGGCTTGTTTACAGTTTCAGAGGTTTAGTCCATTATCAGCATGGCAGGAAACATGGCAGCATGTAGACAGACATGGTGCTAGAGAGATAACTGGGAGTTCTACATATGAATCCACAGGCAGCAGGAAGTGAGAGAAACTGGGTCTGGCTTTGGCTTTTGAAATCTAAGAGCCCACCTCCAATGACTCTTCCCACAGCAAAGCTGCTCCTACCCCAACAAGACCATATCCACTCCAACAAAGCCATGCCTCCTAGTAGCGCTACTCCCTGATGACAAAGAATTCAAATATATAAGTCTATGGTGGCCATTCTTATTCAAACCACCACTTGGAGTTCTTGGAACTTTCAGATCCTTTCAAATTACATGACTCTTGGTCTTAATTCTGGGCTGCCACCTAAAAATCTGGTCCTGGAAACCTGACTAAGCAATGTAAAATTTAGAAAGACAGATACAAATATCTTTAAACTATGATTGACTGAGCTGGACACTCAGATGGAGATGCACTAGCAGTTCAGATATTCAGCAGTTTGTTATATTCACCATTAAGGAAGAGGTAGGTTAACTATCTCAGTTGTGGGTCTCTGCAAACTGCAGAGGATCAATTTTAGGGCTTTGTGATATTGCAGTCACTGAGGACTAAGAAGCTATGGTCTCTACTTTTTGAACATGCTATCTTTAACTAAAGTTCAACAGTCCATCAGCATCCATACGTGGACCAGGGAAAGCTCTTGCCAATATCATGTACCTGAGGTATTAGCATCCTTCACATGGTTTCATACAATGGTACACTCATTTCCCACAATTCACAACATCCTTTTTCTTCCTATTCAGTTCTCAAACTGGTATTCAAGACATTTGATTAGGCTATTCATTCAACCTATGTAGAATTTTGGGCAGACCACAGGATCTAAATTCAGGATCTTATTTTTATTGCCATACTCTTTTAAAATAATCACAAATCTCTACGATTTTTCTGACTATACCTTGAAAAAAGTTTTGTTTGACCTTGCATGAACTTTGTTTGTTTGTTTCTTTATGTAGCTCAGACAGCTCAGAACTCATGTTCTTTCTGTCTCAGCCTCCTAAAGGCTAGGATAATAGCCACTCTGCCCCCATTCTTATCATGTTAGTTCTTAAGCTTACCACTGTAGTTATTGGTCAATTGTTTCAGTTATGTATTTCTGTATAAAAATAGAGTGACTTAAAACAGTAACAATTGCCATCATATAAATGTATATTGACAAGATTTATTGACCACTGCTGAGACTATAATTATCTAAGGATGACAGGGCCTATGCTATTTAAGATACATGAAAAATGGCTGGAAGTTATCTCTGGGTATTGGTTAAATATTTAATTTTGACCATCATCTAAGGACACTATGATTGCTTATCTTGGTTGTCAATTTGACTATCCTGGAATCAACTAAAATTCAAGTAGCTGGGCATACTTGCAAGTGATTTTTCTTGATTAGATTATTTGAGGCAGGGCGATACAGACTCAATCTGGGCTGCACCTTCTGGTGGCAGCTCATATTAAAGGACATGAAATAAGGAAGCTCCCGCCCCCTTTTCCATACATGCCTTTACTCTTATGGGCAAATTCATCTATCTTGTCACTGAGGCATTCATTCTCTGGTATTGCCACCTACGTCTTCAGGATTCCAATATAAACTAAAGACCAGCAGTTCTCTAGGAATCCTCCAGGGCTCCACCATCAGACTGGAACTGTTGAGATATCCAGTCTTGGGGATTGAACAGATCTTTACTTCCCTTCCTTTAGGATACATCCATTGTTGGATGATGTAGACCAAAACCTGTAAACTACTCTAATAATCTCCCCCACTCTGAGTGTGTGTGTGTTTATGTGTGCACACATGTGTGTACATGTGTATGTAAATACATAAAACATTTATTTTATCTGACATGTTACTTTAGAGAACTCAGACTAATACTAGTACCTTAATTTAGCCTCTCAATCTAGCACCTTCAGTTTTCTTACACCATGGTGGCTGGATCCAAAAGGAAACATTTCAAGAGGCAGAGTTGGACATGCTCTCATTCTCTGATGTTATCTAGGATCAATTGTGCAACATTTTTTTCATTGACTCAAATAAAAAAGAAAAACGCAGGCTCAAGTTTGAATGTGGGTATGTGTGGAGAAGGCAGTATGGATGATTGCGAGACAAACAAAATGGTTTGAAACCACCTTCGACCCATCATGCCTTCCTCTATACCTTTATGTTGCTCAATGCTATAGAGAAACAGCCCATTTACCTTCAAAAACCATCTATGGGTTCTATCTCCTAATGTTCAAACTCATCAATCCATAGTCCAGTTTTCCTCTAAGATTAGTTCTCTTCAAATAACTACCAAACTATGTGTTGGGACCTTGATTGCAGACAATACAAATTAACTAGCTGGAGCAGAAAAAGATTATTATGGGGAATTAAGTCACTTGCAAAAATTTCTACATAGGTCATAGAAGCAAAATTGAAAGTACACAACTGAGAGGAAAGGGATAAAGAGAATGATCCAGTTACATGCAAAATGGATAACAGCCAGTAGGAACTTGATGAGCTACATAGCATTTGACACTAGGAAGTTATGCACAAACAGTAGAACTAGATTTACCCCTTTGGCAGAGAGCTCAACCCCTCTGCCTATGTGTTTATAAGAGAATTTACAACTGAGGCTGCACATATCTCATTTCTGACTTCCTGTGAAGTACAAGTAGAAGTCTATTTTAATCCCCTAGGAAAAGACTCATAATTTCAACACTAGAGAAATTTGAAACCAGATTCTTCATTGCTGGGGTACAGGGAGGCTCTTGTATGTAGTATTATATTGAGATGTATCTATGACCTCCATTTTTAAGAAGTCACTAATATCAGCTTTACCCTAGGCCACAGCAATCAGAAATGTTACCAGTCAACCATTGCAAAATATCTCTTTGGAGGCAAAAAAGGTTTCCACTTGAGAAATACTATTCTAAGGGAAAGAAGAGCATTATGGCGTGGAATAGGAACAGGGCTAATTAAGCTCACACTCAAGAAAATAGAATAATCAGTGTTAATATATAAGAAAAAAGTTCCTTAACATCTGAATAATCATTGTTATAAACACCACTTAGATGAATTAATTTCTGCAGCCAATATGGAATGAAACAGCTTAATAAGACAGTGGGAAGTAAGATAGAAGGAACACAGAATTATTGTTTTCTCTAACATTGACAATTAGAGTTTTGAATAAGAGATTTTCAACATGGTTTTTCTTCTATAAACTTTTCACAGAGTCTCTCTCTGCTTAGTTCTGACAACCTGGCAGGGATGGGTTTTATTGCATATGTGAATACATGGTGCCATTAATCTGTCAGCATTTCTCTCCATAACTGCTTTAAAATCCTTCCCGTGAGTGCTTAAGTGCAATAGTGATACTGGTATCAATAATTCCTCATAGCTTTTGCTCCTCCAGTCCAGGTTCCACTGGGAGCATTTTTTAAAGTGTCAGGAGACTGGCAAACTAAAGGAAGAAGGCAAGACACTGTGTATCATTGAGAGCCAAGATTCTATTCTGTGTAGGAAGCATCTCAGTCTCATAAGAAAGTGTGCTTGATACAGGACTCCATGGAGAGACAAATACAGAAGAGTGAATGCTACGCTCTACAATAATGCTTGATTAGAATGCAATCGGTCCTCTAGTGCTGATCTCTGTATTAGAACAAACACTGGTAGGACAGTTACTCCTCATTTCCTCTGTTCAGGGAGATCTCACAACAGGCCTGACACTGGTAGAACTTCTTTACCTCCTTCACATAAATTTGCACTCGTCATTTCCACTGAGTAAAGTAGAGTAATACTTGAGCCCAAAGAAACATACTTGAGCTAGGAGGACTGTGTACCTGTGGATCGTTGTGGCTGATTTTGATTTTCAGCTTGATTGGATTAAGAAATGCCTTACAGATTAGTGACGAACACCTCTGAGGGTCATTCCAGAGAGTTAGGGACCTGATCTAATGAATGGTTTAAAGCATTGAGAGATTATAAATTTTAATTAATTATTGGGAGTTGGTGGATCTTCCTGCCTATTTGGAGGAAGTAGGCTATTAGGGACATATATTTGGAGCTATGTCTTCGGTTGGCCTTCTCTTGTATATCTTTTCTTTGCTTTCTATCTGCTAAGAAGTGATGAGCAACCTCCACTATGCACTCCTACCATAATGATACTCTGCTCAAATGTATGGGGACAAGTATCTGAAACTATGTTCTTTCAGGTATATTGGTCATAGTTAAATACAAAGTATTCATCATAATTACTGTGTTTACTACGTGAGCCTGCACTCTCTAATCTCTAGGTAGCCTCTCTAGAAGTTTCAGGCATGGATTTCTGTCAATCATTCTCTATTTCAAAATTGTTTCTACAAAAATTCCCTTAATTAGTTCTGATGGATGGTTGGTTTTCTTTTGAGTAAGGGTCAAATAAGAAGTACAATGGTGAGCCTAACTGTTCGCATTCAACACTGTTGAGGCTGAACTGGGTAACATGAGCAGAAGCTAGTCAACTTGTGTCTTCTACTTTCCTCAAAACTGCTGTTAGTAGGGTTCAGGGGAAAGGTGAACCACCATTCTCAATTAGAGCAAGAAGAGGAAGCAAGGCGGTATAAACCAGAGCTAGTCAGCACTTGAGTGTCTGGTCCTTCCCGTTGATTCTCTACTCCCAATTTACACCAACAAGATGAATGGGGTACACAAGGGGGGGACAGGTGAGGCTTTATCTCTCCCCAGACAAGGCAAGCAGTCAAGTTGGCTTTTATTCTTACTTTGCTACTACCAAGTGAATAAGTAAGTAGCACTTACTTTGCCTCTTCTTGGCCCCAGAAGGATCTGAGCTTATAATTGAACTTACAGATGGTAAATTAATTTGAGGTTGATACTACTTTTTCTAGAAAGATCAAGCTCTGAACAGACTGAAATCCTGCACCATGCATCTGCAATGAGGTACTGGAAGTCACCACTCCAACACATCTGGAATGATGTCAGAGGCACCCAGTAGGAAGTCAAACAGAGACACTTAGGTGGTTGTTGTAGTACAACACAAGAAAAAGAGTATCCTGCTTTTTAAAAGATAATAAAATATGGGTTAGTAGGATGGCTCAGAGGGTAATGTTGCTTGATGCCAAGCCTAACTGCCTGAGTTCAATCCCTGGGACCTACATAGTGGGAAGAAGACTGACTTCTGAAAGTTTTCCTTTGACCTCCACATACATGATGTGGCATGAGTCTCCCATTTTATAAAAACGTTCCTAAGCTTCATAGTATCATATAAAAATATCCATAATACAAGATAATAAATCACTCATCAAGATATGGAAACTTACAAATTGTGTGAAAAAGACTATCAGTAAATATTAAAGCCAAGATGACTTATATCTTGGGTTTTAGAGCAGACATTTTAAAAATGTTTCAGTAACAATTATGACTTTTCTTGAAACAAAGGAAAAGGTAATAGATCACATTAAAATTAGATTATACAAAGAATAGACTGGAAATTATACAGTTAGTATCTATAACTGAAAAAACTCCCTATAAAGGTTTAATAGTAGACTAAAGATGATTACACACACTTGAGGACTGATCAGTCCAAGCAAGCAATGGGGCCTATCTAGACTGTGAAACGATAACATATATAATAATAACAAAATAGCAGACATCGACATCATTGGAATATCAGAAGGGAAGGCAGTACTGAAGAAGAGTTTGAAAAAAAAATGTCTGAACCTTCCACATTTGGTAAAATTTGGAAGCCAAGATATTTAAGAAGCTCAGCTAATTCTAAACAGGATGAATACTGCGTTGGTGTAGTGGTAAGCACAACTTCCTTCTAAATGGAGTAAATACAAAGAAGTCTACAGCAAGGCCCATCACAATTAATGTTTGAAAACTAATGGTTGAGAAAGACCTTGAAAGCAGCTGCGGACATGCAAGGCATTCTTCAAAGGGTTGGCCAATGTGAATAACATTTCCCTTTGAGCTAGTGGAGGCCAGACAGATGACACCTTTCTCAAATACAGAAATAAAAGAAATATCAGCTATGAAGTCTATATACAACAAGCTATGTGGCCTGGAGAACAGAAGCTATTTACAGAACATACTGCTCACAGAAGGTGGGCAGCACTGGGAGATGAGATGTGTCCTCGTAAAATATAAGTAGAACCATTAAAGCATCTTTGCTTTTTAGATTTCTTTTCTTATTATAACTGTCTTGCTAATTGTTTGTAGAATGAATTTTGGATGTCTTCCATCACTGACAGATCTCAAAGCTCTTAAGAATCCATACACCACTTGTCATTGTGATGCTCGGCCTTCTCTGTACCTGCTACGGTGCATAGTTTCTGATCCAGGATGAATAAGCAAGAGATGGGAATAACAGGATTTTTTCTTTGGGGTACAAGAGAAGGCATGGGGCGGGGGGTGAAATCCTTGAACTCTCTTTGTTAGGGACTGTGATAGAAAGTCAAGATTCTCTGAAAGAGAGATTGAGCTGAGTTGGATTGAATTTTCATAATCAGAATGCCAAAGTCACATCAAGAATAAACTGTCATCACTCAATGCGAGTAGATATTTGTTTACTGAACACAGAAACACACACACACACACACACACACACACACACACACACACACAGAGAGAGAGAGAGAGAGAGAGAGAGAGAGAGAGAGAGAGGGAGGGAGAGAGACAGAGACAGAGAGAGACAGAGACAGAGAGAGACAGAGAGAGACAGAGAGAGAATAGGAAGAAGAAGGAGAAAGAGGAGGAGGAGGAGGAGGAGGAGGAGGAGGAGGAGGAGGAGGAGGGAGGGACAGACAGACAAACAGACATTGGCTTTTTTGAGCCCTATAATTCAAGAAAACTAACAGAGGCAGGTATGAGAGGAACCAGGGTCTCTAAACACAGTTGAGGACAAAGGACAGAAGCTTTAACAGGTAGAGACCACAGATGGCTCCAAACTAGAACATAAGTTGAAAGGTTCCACCAGTGCCTGCACTCAGTTCCATGTACCTTCCCATGTGTTCCATGATCTCTGTCTCCTCTAGTGCATCTTGCATTCCTTAAGCCACACATGGTCACTGCCATTGCACAGATGGAAAAATCATTGCATGATTTTAAAAGATATAACTAACTAGCCTAGAGAACTTGACCAGGTTACATGGCCACTAGGATTCCTGTTTAAAATGAGCAAAAGTCCCTGCATATGTCTCTGCAGAGGTGATTCTGTTAATAAGATGAGAAATATATGCTGAAAAGTATTTTTAATACTTAAAAAGTATTCAATCTGGTTCATGGATAAGAGTGCTCACTGCCAAGCTTAACAACATGAGTTTGATCCCAGGGAGACACATGATGCAAGGGGGGAAAAAGACTCCTGTAACTTGTCCTCTGATCTCCCCACTCGGCACTGTGTTTCTCCTGACTGCCCCTTGGACCTCAGCTGTAGATTTAAACCTTCATGAAGCTTAATCTCCTTCCCCATCTTGGTCCCTGTCCAGCAGAGGGACTCCAAATAGACCATGTCACTCATGGAGGTAGTTCTGTCATGAATAAATGGATCTTACAAAGAATCACAGGAAAGAGATCCTTTTCATTTGGGAAGACACAGCTTGAAAGCTCAAAGCTGTGAGAGAAGAGTGAGCTTTCCCTCGGACTTCATCCAACCTGCCAGGCAAACTGGAAGTAATTATTTTATGTGGGATGCTCACCGCCATTACTGCAGCAGGGACTTGATCTCACCATTTAGCAGAACCATCTGTGCCTTCCTTGGCAGGCATTTGGATCACATCTCACCTGGTGCCTTGGCATCCTTGGTCTTGATGCAGAGCATGCCCGAGGCTAAGATGTACAGCATAGGGAGGAGAGAAGATGTCTCTTCTACCTGCAGCAGAGTTGGTCAGACAGGGATAAATGATAACTATCATACCCAGAAGCACATTAATATTAAAGTTGATCAAGTAGCACACATTCTACAATGCCCCATTGTCCAGGACAGGCCTGGTCTTATTACTTGTTACCTCTGTGATCTTGAAGACATTAAATATTCTCCAGGGATCTCAGTTTTCTCAATGAAAAATGACTACAATAATATTTACCTCACTGAGATGTCAATGCAAATCGCCTCACTTAGATATTAGCAATAACGACAAACTGTTCCGAGGAAGGAGCAGGCTGTGAAATTAAGAATTTTCTGTATTAGAAACACGGCTTCTTTTCTGCTCCATGCTCACCTCAGTCTGCAGTTGTTAGTTGACTACCACACTAAGGGCTTAGCCAGTCATGATTCTCTCACAGAATTGCTGAACAGAGGAAACCATTATGGCTTCCTTTAACACACTTCCCCTAAAAAGGCTACACCTCTTCCAAAAAGGCCACACCCCTAGTAGTGCCATTTCCCATGGGCCAAGCATATTCAAACCACCACTCTTTGTTCATGAGTTTTTTGGTATAACACCAAGATAATGCCTTTCAACACCCATAAAGAGAGTAAATGTTGCTGACACACTACAAAATACAGACTCTAAAACTAAAGATGCCTAGCCCTGGCCAGTTCTGCATTGCTCCCAAATCTTGTGCAGATATTGGACCTTCATCTGATTCCTCTATTGTCAAATGAAATCTTCCATGCACAGCAGTCTAGAGACAGAAGCTGCTTGCTAATACAGTCCACCCCAGGAAAACTCCTTCCAGCTGCCAAATGGGGGGGATTCAGTACTTTTCTGCCATCTGTTCTTTAATGCCCTTTGTATTTCTTTTACATTTTATAATTTCATTCCTGCGTCTCTGTCTAAATGCAACAAATCTATATGACCCAGGCAGCCATTCCTCAAGATGTGCTTTGCTAAGGAAATGGCTTTGCAAGGAACTTTGCCCTCATCTACTGGGAAGAGACTCTCCTGCTCCCCCACTTGACTCAACCATTCTAAGGCACCAACTTGGCAATGGCTCTGTGTAGTCCCTTTTATGATCAGAAAAGCTTCCCCTTTCTTACTCCCAGACACCCAATAAGAGCATTGGCAAAAGAAAGAAGGCAAAAAACCTGCCGGGGCTCTAATTTTTCTCTTTCCCTTTTCTCTTAGGTTTTATGTTACTTGAACGAAGGGGCTGTGTGCTGACTGAACTTGCTGTGTTGAGCTATTTAAATGGACAGCTTCCCTTTCTTCTCTTGCCATGAGATATCTGTTGGGGGCTTGTACATGCTCCTCTTCTGAGACAGAAGGAAGATGCTGATACTCAGGTCATGCAGAGAGGTGTAGGATTGCAGGGGCTCCTGGCACCACTCTCCTGTGAGTGACTCAGGCATCTTGTTCTAGGAAGCCTTCACACAGATGGGTAGTTTTTCATCTCATGCGCAGTCTCCTTTTGCCCAGACATGAAATGAGGCAGAGTGGGGAGGCAGAGTAGGGAGATGGCCTTGTGGTGCAAGCATTGTCACTATTGTCAGAATTCAGGTGGACTTCCCTTCCTGGGACAGATAGGAAGAATGCTTGTAAGACAGAATGACACTGGTGAATAGGTACTCCACGCTTCCTCCAAACACTGCTCTACCTTTGCTCTTCCCTAAACTGAAAACCATAAATGCAAACATTGTGTATCCTTTTTACATGCCACCCAGTCCCCAGCCTGAAAAGATGTGGGCTCAGTAGAACAAACAAAAAGCTGTTGGTGTCACTCAAAATTTTCATCTGAATAATTACACCTTGAATCATTGTTGGTATTATCTCTGAACATTGAATTATATTCTAGAATCTATAAAGAGTGTTTTACATGTACTGTCAATGATCCTTGCATCCCATGTGATTAGACTCCTTAGTTTGTACACAAGGAGAGGAAGTGCTAAGCCACTTAATCCCAGAAAGCCTGAAGTGGACTCAACAGTTTTAAGCATGACATTTCTACACACCATATACAAAATTGCATAGCATGTTTGTGCTTGTCATAGGAATATCAGGAGTGTGATCTTGACTCTCATGCAGTTCTCTTTCTCTCTCTCTTTCTGTCTTTCGTGTGTGTGTGTGTGTGTGTGTGTGTGTGTGTGTGTAGGAGGACAGTAGTCAATGTCAGACGACTTCTTCAATCACTCTCCACCTTACATCCTGAAACACGGCTTCTCACCAAACCCAGAACTCAAGGAGTGACTACAATAACTCGTGAGCCAGTGGAAGGGATTCTCCAGTCTCCACCTCCCCAGGGCTAGGATTCCTGTGCACCACCTTTTAACTCAGTGCTGAGGATCTGAAATGAAGCCTTCATGCTTCTGTGGAAGGAACAAACAATGAACCATCTTGCAGATCTTCAGGAGAAAACTCCTATCTGTGGAAGGCAAAGCAAAAGGCAGTTTCTTTTTTTGGACGTTCTGTGTGTTTTCCTCCATTCTCATCAGGTTTTTTGGCTCATGACACCATAATGCCAGGTAGAAACCCTGAGAGGTTTCTTTGAAACAATACTGGGAATGTAAAGACTCCTTTTCACATCCCAATGACAGCTCCATGGAAAGACCCAGAGTTTGGATATTTTGCGATGATTGTCCAGCACAGAGGGAACGTGCAATTCTCTTATGAACCAATGGCAGCTGAGCTGACCTTGCCTAGGTCTCCTGGGAGTGTGCTGGACAACATGACACATGTGGAGAGTGCAGTTTGATCCTTGATTCCTGGACCTTATATCTTAGGACAAAGTCACTAATGGGTAGTACAAGCAGGCTGTTGTAGAAAGTTTAAATCCCAACCCAGGGTTTCTGTCCTGCTTCTGACTATAGGTCCTAGATAAAAGACACACACAACCTTTATATTTTCAGTCGGCACAAGAGCTGGGCAGATATCTATCCTCTATGATATTATGTCTATTTCACATAATAATCCCATTAAATAATTTACCATGTTTCATCTGGGCTGCTCTTAACTCCAGTTAGCCAACACACATGGCCATCATTTATGACTTACCTAACCCATAGCGACTTCTTCCTTTCCTCACCTTTTTCTCTTCCTTGTGGTTTTCCTCTGACCCCAAGCCTCAGTGCTTTAAACCTGCCTAAGTCTTTCTTACCCAGCTATTGACTGTTCACATCTTTATTTACCAATCAGAAATAACTTGGGGACAAGGTCACATAGCGTTGCTTGGGTCTATGTGCAGACCCTCTAATCTCTGGAGCAACTAGATCTTGAGATCCTGCACTTAGAATCACGATACATAGCAACAGATTAAACCTCAACAGGTGTGGCTTCAGGTCATGACAAACCACTGCTCTGCATAGTGAAATAATGTCATGATACAGACAGACTCATTGGACTGGATTAGATGGGAAACTGACAGACAGGACCAGCCAAGTGAGATGTGGATGCTACCCTATAAAAAAGCAGGAATCCAAAAGGTGAGTTTGACTTGTCTAAGAGGCAAAAGAGAGGCCGGAGTGACTGCAGAACAGCCAGAGAGGAAGATGGAGAAAGAAAGTGCTAGCTTAACAGACCATCACTGTAACTGCCCTGTTTAAATGTAGAGATGGCTGTGAGGGTTTGGAGCATAGATTTTTGAGGGATAATCTCAGTCGAGATGACTGTCAGGAGATGTCATAGTCTGTTCTTGTTAATACAAAAAAAAACACTTCTGATTGGGAAACATTTATTTGCTTTTAATTTATTTCATTTCTTCTTCTTTTTTTTTCTTCATAATTTCTTTCAGTGCTGTGAACTGGACCCAAGGCCTCACACAAACTAGGTAGTTCTCTACTGCTGAGCTGCATTCCCAGCCCCTTAAAATATTAATGCATATTAACTGTGAATATTAGTGGTTTTCACTGTGACATGGGTACAGTTGAATATATTGTGCTTTGTATCCATTCTCCTCAGTGTTGCTTCCTCCATCTCTCCTCTTCTGGATCACCTTTTTCTTCCTTCTTGTATAGCTACAAAGCCCAATGTCAAGGCACCAGCAGATTCAGTGTCTGGGTGTGTTTGTTGCCTCCAAGATGGGGCCTATTGCTGTGTCCTCATCTGCTCTCTTGGCATCTTTTGATAAGGACATCAACTTCATTTAGGTGAATGGAGTCAGCATGACAAAGCACACTCCAGTGACCTCCTCTTTTCATACTGGTAAACTGGGGATTAAATCTCTATACATGGGCCTTGGGTCCCAACATTTAGATCATGACTGCAAGTCATCAGAACTGGTGAAAGGTGGAGAGCACCCTGAATCAGAAGTGAAGGTGCCAGGTATGTGCACTCTTTTGCCTGAGATTTATTATTACCTTAAAAATTACTGTTCTGAGAGAAATTTATTCTAGATAAAAATCTTACATTGCACATGACTACCAATCTCTTTCCCTCAGCTTTTTTTTTCATTCTCTTTTTTATCTTTCTTTGATGAACAAAGGTTTCTATTTTGAGGAGGTCTAATTTATCAATATGTCCTTTGGGTCTTGCTTTTAGTATTCTGTCTAAAACAACTCTCATCCAGCTCCCACGCTGTTTTCTCCACACCATCTGGTTTTAGTATTCATCTTTTACTCTAAGATATAGCTTTAGTTAATTTTACGTATGTTGCATGTTTTACACATAGGCTATTTGTTTGGCATGTGGATATCTGATGCCCAAGACAATATTTCCTAAAGATAGACCCTACGTTTATTGAATGTCACTGTCATTTTCTTTAAAAATCAGTTGTCTGCACACAAGCAAGGACTTCAGATGATTCCTTCTGTCCTGTACTTATTTGTCTTTCTTTGTACGGATGCCCGGCTGTCCTGAGGATGCCATTCTGATGAAGAGTACTTGAGATGGGTGGCCTGGATACCTCAACTGCTTCTTCAGATTCAAAAGAATGACTTAGAGTCAGTTTCTGAGGTACAAGAACACTTGCTAGGTTGTCATCGGTTTGTTTTGGATGGTTTTTATATTTCAGTCAATGAGATTTTTTTCACCCTAACCTATAAATTCTTCCAATCCATGAACCGTGAGCACTCTATCCATTCATTCGGGTCTTCCTTAATTTCTTTTCAACCATGTTTTGTGGCTTTTTAAAAATTTCACAAGCCTTTTGCATCCCTCATAAGATTTATCTGCACATATTTGCTAAGCCCTTCTAATGTTGTGATGCCATGGTAAATGCTATTATTTTTCATTTTTAGGTTTCTGACTGATTATTTTGGTAAAAAGAAAAATTTTGATTTTATCCATATGGTGTAGTTCCTGTCTATGGCTAATGTGCTGAGAGTTACTAGGTCTGAGTGCATGACTTTCGTAGCTTTTTTATTACAATATATTAAGCTGATTATAGACAGTTACAATCTTCACCATTGTAGTATAGTTCATTGTATCAGTTGTTTTTCACAGAGAAACCTAGATGCCCACCCCTGGGAGCACTTTTACACCAGTTTTCAACCTGTGGATCATGACTCCTTTGGGGTTGCACAGCCCTTTCACAAGGATAACCTAAGACCATCAGACGAGCCGATATTTTCATTATGATTCATGTCGTAGCAAAATTACAGTTATGAAGTAGGAATGAAAATAATTGTTTGGTTGGGGTCCCCAACCAACATGAGGAACTGTATTAAAGAGTTGCAGCTTGAGGAAGGCTGGGAGCCACTGTTCTATACAATCATGCTGCAAGTATCATCTTTGTGTATTATTCAACTCCACTTGGTAAAATTAAGTAAAAATGGCGTGTGTGTGTGTGTGTGTGTGTGTGTGTGTGTGTGTGTTCAAGAGAAAGTGTGGTCTGTGGTTTTCTTTGCTCATAAATCATTTTCTGTATTCGGTACATGAGTAATCTCAGCCTTGAGCAGGTTGAGTTTCCTCAAAAGAGGAGGATATGTCAATTTCTATCCATTAAATGTTTGGTAAATTTTCCAATGTAGTCCCTTGGGCCTGGCCTTTCCTTTGTGTGGCTGTTAGCTACAGTCTCAGGCCATAGTAGATAATGGATGCATGTGTCAACGATACGCAGGGTGTCTACTTCTTCCCAAGTAAGCTGTGTTTGTTGATGTCTTCTGAGGATTGTCTCTGTTTCATTTAAGTTGTGACATTACTGGCATGCAATTATTTATGCTAACCCCTTATAATTCCTTTAAAATCTGTAGACTCAATAATGATGTCACTTTTATAGCTGCTGCTGGTAGTTCTTTTGCTTGATCAATCCAGCAAGAGATTGTTCAGTTTTATTGATCTTCCCAAAGTACTGGCTTTTGGTTTCATTGATTTTTCCATTTTTATCTTTTTTTGTGTCATTGATTCTCGCTTTTATCTTTACTTTCTTTATTTGGGGCTTTTTTTTTTTGTAGTTCTTTTTCTACTTGCCTAAGGTAAAAATGTAAGGTTATTGATTTAAGACAATTTTTATACCAATATAGTCATTTGGAACTATTAATTTTTTCCTAAGCAATGCTTTATTGATGTCACATTAAAATTTTAAAATGTCTGGTTTTATTTTTATTAATTTTGAAGTATTTTATAATACATGTTTTAATTTTTGACCTTGGGTTATTTAGTAATGCATTAGATTCTAAATATTTGGAGTTTTTCTTATACTGGTATGTTATTAATTTTCTTATTTAACACTATAGAAATCTGAGAACATATATTGACTTGAATCCATATACATCATTTATTTTTGTATGGCTCACAGTATGGGCTACCTTGGTAAACACTGTGTGTGAGGTTGAAAAGATTGGAATTTTGCTCCTGCTTTCCTCAGTACCAGGAGAATGTAAATCCCATTAGACAGGCTGGTAGTCAGCTGCCTCCTCTCTAGCCTTACTGTTTTTCTGCTTGTTTTTCCTTTGGTACTGGAAAAAGATTGTGTAGTTCCTGATCAAGGCTCCGGGGTTGCCTGTCACTTCTTAGAGTTCTGAAATTATTTTTAACCTCATGTATTTTGAAAGTTAGTTGCTATGTTTATAAATGTTTCAGGATATTATATGATTTTCATGAATTGATTTCTCTAATTGTGTATAAGCTTCTTTATCCTTTGCAGCTTCTGTGCTTTGACATTCTGCTGGATCCTACTCAGCAACATTAAGTTTCTTTGATTTTTATTAGAATGACAATATATTAATCTATTCTTTGACTTTGTAACTTATTTACATATTTGTACTTTATATTATAAATAGCACAGGCTTAGGTCTTGCTTTTTAAAATCTAATTTGATAACACCTCTCTTTTATAGGAATTATTTAGATAACTTATATTTAATGTTATAATCGATATGGATAAGGTTAAACCTATCATTTCTTCATTTTTATTGTTTTCATTCAATTTTAAAGTTTTTGTTTCTTTTTTTCTTTCTATTGGACTGAATACTTTTTATGTCTTTATTTCCTTCCTGAAGGATTACCTCAATTTTTTTAGTTCTAGTGTCTTAATGATTTGTTTTTAATCCTAATGTCTATTTTAATATACCTGGATCTATTTTCAAGTAGTGTTACTTCATATATATTACAAACAAATCTTATACTGTAATCTTATTTTCTCTTCTGTTTCTGTAGTAAAATACTCCTGGGGAAAGGGTTTATTTTGGCTCACATGTCTAGAGGGGGTTATAGTCCATCATGGCATGGAAGATAAGATAGCAGGAGCATCAGGCTGGCTCATCACATTTTATCAGTAGTCTCTAAGCAGAAAACAAAGAGAAGTGGATAGAGAACAAACAGAAAATGGAACTGTGTTATATAAAATCTCAAAGCCCAGCCCCAGGGATCTACTTCCTCCAGTCAAACTCTTCCTCTAAAGGTTCCACATTGGTCCCCAGTAGTGCCGCCACCCAGGAACCAAGTGTACAAACACAGGAATCTATGTGGACATTTTACATTCAATCCATAGCAACAACACTTTGATCTTGTTCCTATAGTGTTCGCGCTGTTTTTATCCTACGCTTAACATTTACAGGGGTAGAAACCCCTTCAGACGCTTTTTGTTTGTTTGTTTGTTTCAAAAGTTCGCTAATTCTAGAGAAGGCTTAAATAGGAATAAAAATATTTCTTGATGTAGTTATCATTAGGGGTAGTAATTCCTATATGTGGGGTAGTTATTCCTATATGTGGGTACATCTGTGCTTTTATCTAATCTTATTTTGCTTTGTCCTGAAAGGTGTTTCAAAACATGTCTTCTCATGAGATGATAGCAGAGTACAGAATTCCTTCAGATTCTGCTTCTTCAGACAGAAGTACATTGATTTTGATAATGCATATTCCATGACGGGTAAGGAAGCCATTCTTAGCAGAACAACCTAAGACAGGCTCAGTCTTGTTTATGAAATAAAAAAGGGGGAGAGATGGAGAGCTTTTGGGGCTGCTTGGCAAGAATCTGACTTGGGCCAAGGACAAGAAAATGGGCATAAAGGAGGAGGGTGGATGGGATGGGGGTTCTAGGGAGGAGAAATGGGGAAAGAGGATGACATCTGGATTGTAAATAAATAAAGTATCCAACAAAAATATTAAAAACAAGAAGTGGACCCGGGTAGCCAATGGCCTGTGAGCACCATGCCTACGTTTTATTGTGACTACTGTGATACATATCTTACCCACGATTCCCCGTCTGTGAGGAAGACACACTGCAGTGGTCGGAAACACAAAGAGAATGTGAAAGACTATTACCAGAAATGGATGGAAGAACAGGCCCAGAGCCTGATTGACAAAACAACGGCTGCATTTCAACAAGGAAAGATCCCTCTGGCTCCGTTCTCTGCTCCTCCGCCTGCAGGGGCCATGATCCCGCCTCCCCCCAGTCTCCCGGGTCCGCCTTGGCCTGGCATGATGCCTGCACCCCCACATGGTAGGCCCTCCCATGATGCCAATGATGGGCCCCCTCCTCCTGAGATGATGCCTGTGGGACCAGCTCCTGGGATGAGACCACCCATGGGAGGCCACATGCCCATGATGCCCAGGCCTCCCATGATGAGACCTCCTGCCCACCCGATGATGGTGCCCACGCGGCCCGGCATGACCCGGCCAGACAGATAAGAGCAAAAGCGCTCTTCATCGTTTTGTATGTGCTGTTTCACCAAGAGATCTTGGTCCTGAGCCTGAGTGCTTACTAGACACATGGCAAGGAACTTCCTTCCTAACAGAGAGGATACTTTTGGAGGGAGAAGTGATACAAAAGGGGCTATTTTCACTTACATTGTGAAACGTGAAAATAAAATGGCCAGCTGTTTTAGTTAAAAAAAAAAAAAAGAAGTAACTCAGGCATCTACAGATGATGATTGGCAGTTCCACTAACCTGATGTTTTCATGTTGTGGGAAATCCAGGACATGTGGAAGAGAAGCTAAGGTAAACAACCTCACACAGGTAGAAGAGAGCTAAGGTCAATAACTACACACAGGTGGAAGTGAGACTAAGGTCCAAAACTACATGCAGGTGGAAGAGAGGCTAAGGTCAACAACCTCACCTGAGGGCCTAGGCAACAGCCATCAGGAGCTCTCAGACTTGAGTGAAGGTACAAACAGTTGATTTTAGAGTACATTAGCCATCAAATCATATAAAGGCATTAAAAGCTCCCAGCTGAAGGATATGCCAGCTGTGGAAACCAAGGAAAGTCACCCCTTTATAACCTATCCGGATTCATTTTACCATCTGACTATGTAAGTGTGAAAAAAATGGGCACTTTAAGATGATAAATTATGAAGTTGTTATCCTCACAAAATGGAACCGGGAACATAATTATTGCAAAAGAATGATTTCAAGTAACTCTGCATTGAACACACACAGCTTGAATCTGGGAATCTGTCTGTAAAATGAGGATAATTTCTATAAGAATAAAGAAACAAAGTATATAATGTGCTGACCCTCTTCCTGCATGTGGAAATAATTAAAACAAGAACATCTGTCTATAATACTGATCCTATAACAGACATTTAGAAGAAATTCTAGTACTGATGAAATTTCCTTTTAGTCTGTTATTATTCTTACCTCTCACATTTAACTCTTTGTTAATAGATGCAAAAGATGATGGAGGAATTATTTGGATTCTGTGAACAGCTTGGCTAACCTTGCTTGTTAACTTGACACACTCTAGAAAAGGAAATGGCACTTGAGGAATTCCCTCCATCAGATTGGCCTGTGGAAAGTCTGTGGGGGAATATTTGTTGATTATAATCAATGCAGGAAGGTCCAGCTCACTGTAGGCAGTGTCCTCCATAGGCAGATGGGCTTGGATGATATAAGAAGGTCATCTCAAAGCAGAAAGCAGTTTACAGTATTCCTCTGAGGTCTCTGCCTCGAGCTCCTGCCCCAGCTTCTGTTGGTGGGTACTCTCTAGAAACTGAAATCCTTTATTTAAGTTGCTTTTGGTCATGTTTGTCACAGCAACAGAAGGCAAACTGGGATAGGTTCTGGGTAAAAAATATGATCAACTGGGTGACTCACGATATGAAGGCAGCATTCAAAGGAACTTCAGTGAATAAACAAATATGTGATTTTTCATATGTTAATTGGCTGTAGGAAGCACTTTTAAGTTTTTCAGATAATTGAAAACATCCCCAATTTTCAGAAATCCTAAATAGATTGATACCTTAAGTGCCTAGGTCTCCATTTAATCCAAATATAGTCTGTTCATGTACACAGAAGTGTAAACTATGTTTCTTGGATTTCACTCTGCGCCATAGCCTTTTTTTTTTTTAATCAATCATGGATTCTTGATTAGGGTTTTACTAAGCCATGCAGCTTTGTACATTACCTGGGATATTTATTTCACTTTCCTTAATAAGAGTGAGAATTAAGTGTAACTTGAGATCAAGCAGAGACTTTATCTTTGGAGACTTTCACAGTTCCTTCCCAGGCTCCTAGGTAAATGCACATTTTTAAAGTCATGTACTAAAGATCCATTCTGAAGTACTTATTTTAATTTTTGGCATCTGTCTTCTTATTTATCTTTAATATTACATAGGCAGCCACACCTATGAGTGGGTTACGGACAGTTCCTCAAATCCTTTATGTTACTGTGTGTTATATATTGGAGTTCAAAGCTGTAAAAGGATTCAGCTGTGTCCAACCTTTTACCTTTACCGAGACACAATGTTGTCATCTACAAAGCTCATGACACACCTGAGTTACAAAAAGCAAAACAAAAGACACACACACACACACACACACATCTCTTGATGTTTTAAGTAAGTTTATAGCTTGTATTGGCACATGTTCATAGCTTTCCTGGGGCTCCTGCAGCCTGTGGAGCACAGTGGTGGGGGGTTGGGGGGAAGGCTTTGTAGGTGCTGCTCACTCAAAGGAAGGGAAAGTCACAACTTTCCACTACACTGCTGGAAACACGTTTACAAAGACTTCATTAAACAGATGTCTTTTGAAAGATGGAAGGGTTGAAAATTGTAAAGATACAGAGGAGGATATTGTCTGTGGATGGGAAGTAAAGTGCAAAGAAGAAGCCAAGTACAAGTTAAGTCCAGTTTAGCCAATGAGCATTTACATCCAGCTGTCTGTTCTGTGTGTTCTGATCATTACCTGTCATACAAGAGCCCCATTCAGTTTAGTGTTGATTCCAGATGGACGTGTCCTGACTGAAACAGTAAACCAGTGAATTCTCTGCCTGTAAGAGAGGATTAGAAATAACAGTGGAGAGTCAAGACAGAGGTTTTGGCTTTAGTAGGCAACTGAGCCTTATAGAAAATTGATAGGATCAGGAATGAGTTCTAGAATGTTCCACATAATGATTCTGTAGATTGCTCAATGTAGAGGGGAGTAGAGAAGACATTGATGTTTCTGGTCTACTTCAGTAAAGCCGTCAGGAGGAAGGTAGAGGCTGGGAGAATACAGAAGAAACCGTGAGGAGTGACCATTAGAACTTCATGTTGAAGCATCATCTGTAGATAAAAGCTCTTATAAGCATCATCTGTCAATAAAAAAGGCTATGACCAATGAGCTGAGGCAGGAAATAGGAAGTGGGACACAGACAGGAGGAAAGAGGATTCTGGGAAATAGAGTATAAAAGAGAGATTCAAGAAAGCCAAGAGGAGATGGACATAAACCAGAAGAATTGAACTCAGGATAGAATAAAGAAGAGACTAGGGAGGAGGGGGACTCAAAAAGATGCTAAGAGAGATGAGGGGAGAGATTAAAGCAAGACACTGAAGAGAAACAAAGGAAGAAGCTGGGTGGAACTGAAGGAGAAATAACTAACCGTAGGGAAGACAGAATGGTTTGAATGGCTTAAATAAATTACGAGCTACCTAGGGAATGAGCCAAAGTTTACAGTCTAGGTATGTAATAATAAAAAATTAGTCTCAGCATTGTCATTCTAGGAGCAGGGGCTGAAAGGAAGAAAATGATTTTTAAATATTTATTTAATTTTTTTTATTTCATCTTTGTTCACATGTGAGATAAACAAGAAATGAAAAGAAGGCTGGTCTCCCAGGTCTCTCTCTTTCTTTGGTCACTTGGTAACGTGGTTTAATGGCGACTCCAGTCCTGGGTAAGAATAAGAAATAAATGCTAAATGTCTGCAGCTCTCCCATCTTGGAGCTGGGCCTTATCAGGGTGCACAATTTTGCTGCTGAGAATAAACCTTTGAGCTTATCTAACACACCTGTATTTTGGAAGCTGAAGGAAAATGAAGTCATTCTGAGGGACTGCTTCCTGAAGTCACTTCCCCTTTCCAATGCCTATTGGAAGCATGAAAAACAAAAAGTGGACATTTTCATGTGTGCTGGGGAAAGTAAAGAATGCGACCAGAGACCATAAACACTTTTAATTCATTGGTGGGTGAATGGATAAAGAAAATGTTGTATATGAAAATTTTCAGTCATAAATAAGAAAAACAAAAACCTAGCTTCTGTGGCAACATGGCTTAATCAGTGGGACATAGTTCTAAGTGAAATAAGCCAGGCACAGAAGGACCGATGCCAAACATCTCACTTACATGTGGAATCTCAAACACTCAGCTTCTGAACTATTCTTGGTAGTGTCCAGGGGAGGACTGCAGAGCAAGTGTGGGAAGATGTTAAGTGAGGGACACAAAAATTCAGTTGGGGAGGAGGAATATGCTGAGAAGATCTACTGTGTAGCCTAGTGAAAACACACACACACACACACACACACACACACACACACCATGTTGCATACTATTAATAAATATAATTTTATCAACTAAAATATATGTAATTTTTTAAGTTGGTATCAATACTGTTGACTTAATTTTTCTTTTCTCAAGGGAGAAGTATTGCATCATCTCTTAATTGCCTTGTAGGAAGGTCTTTGAGATCTCATACTTATCAAGTATCTGGAAGGCATTTAGATGCCAGTAAGGTACACAAATAGAAGGCTTATGTGTGAAGGTTCATAGTCACCTCTCTCTCCTGCAAGGGTCCTCCCCACTTTTGGTGCCCATTTTGCTCAGGCTAGAAGACTCTAAGCCAAAGCAGAGAATGTTGGTAGGTTGGCATCAGGGAAGCTCTGCTGTTTTTCTAAGACTTTGCATTGTTTACAGGCAAAACCTTATTCTAGTTGTGGTGTGGCTCAGCCTTACCACAGGGCTTTGGTCTCTCTGGCTGGAATACAGACACTCCCTTAGTACATACCTTTAATCTCAAACAATGAAGGTAATGATAATTTGTAGAAGAAAGCACCCATGTTTGAAAGTGATGTCTAATTGAGTGGCAGACAAAGTAATGAATCAGAATGATTTGACAGAATAGGAATCCCCAGATCTCCAGGGAACAGAGAGGAAAGAGAGGTGACTTAAGAGAGAGTAGGGCAGAGGAGAGAGGTAGTTTTACAGGAACAGTTATAGAGAGACAGATTTCAGGGAGAGAACAAGCTAGACACAGGTGAAGACAGAGCAACCAAAGAATGAGAAGGAGCCAGAAGATTAGAACAGATTGCCAAAGTTAGTATGAGGCTAAGCAGGGCACTTCAGTCAGAGGCTGAGAGAGAGGCCAGATTGAATTAGTGAGCTGGGAGAGGAGTTTGAGCTAGAACAGCTGAGTTGGACCAGCCAGCCAGAGTTAAAAAACAAACAAACAAAAAACAAAACAAAAAAACAAGAAAGGGTGAGCATATGCAGCAGTAAGTATCAGAGGCTGAAAACATTCTGGGCCTGTATAAGATGTACAAAGGCTAGAAGCTTCCAGGACTAGGCCTAGGTAAGCAGACAAGAGGCAGTAAGCCTCCAAGATGACACTTCTACAGAGTAAAAGTTACATTTACAGAAGGAAGACACACTGTGTTTAGGTATTGTGTAGAAGGCTCACTAACATGTTGGAAAATGGATTCCTAACAGCAAGATTCAATATGGCTCGTGACATATCAGTCACTGTAGAAATAGCCAAAGTGCTGTCCATTTCCTCAATAAGTGTCAGATCACCTCATCCTGCCAAGGACTGTTCCAGGCCCTGTGAGTTTTGCAAAGCACATATTGGATAAACATTCCTGTCCTTGTAACAGAGAGGTGCAATATTGATAGCATAGTGGATTAAATGCACAGGCTATTAGAGAATGGTAAGTGCTAATGAGAGGGAACAGTGGAGAGGAGAAGGGAACGGCATGGGTTAGGGGTTTAAGATACTAGATAGTTAAATTGGGAAAGGCCTTGTGATCAAGAGACATTCTAGGAACTATTGGAAACAAGAAATCAAACTACATCCAGGGGAAGAGAAGTTCCTGGGCAAAGGGTCCAACAAATATAAACCCTGAGGTGACATTTTAAGGAATGGCCAATAGGCCAGTACCCATATAAGACTGTTCTTGGCTGTGCTATGGATTTTCTCTGTATGATGGAGACATCTTAGAGTGTGACTTTACACATCTGTATCAGGA
The DNA here is from genome assembly GCF_004785775.1 of Grammomys surdaster. NCBI lineage: Eukaryota > Metazoa > Chordata > Mammalia > Rodentia > Muridae > Grammomys > Grammomys surdaster. Next base: position 197,903 of record NW_021620873.1, read on the forward strand.
GGTTCCCCTACTCAGGAGCTCTTTAGAAAGTGAAAGTACCTACATCTCCATTGGAGGTATCATAATTGAAGGTGTCATGGTGACAATCAGGCCTCTCTCTCTGTAAACAGCTTCCAAAGAATAGATTATAAGTCATATCAAACGAGGATGGATGTTAAGGGTCACCTAGGTCTGATCCTCTAGTAATACATTCAAGAGTACATCATACATACATGCATACATGCATGCATACATACATACATACATACATGCCTTTTTCAGGGCAGGGAAACATTGAAAACAAGATAGAAATGGTGGTGTTTGGATGTTTCCTCAGCCAGGCTAGATGAAATAATGACAAGCTACTGGCTTTCTGCAGGAATTACAATCCAATGGAAGATCCACAATTACTTCCCGTGGCACTGTGGATTTGTACTCAGTTGCCCCATTCATGTGACATAGCCTCTGTCTTCATCAGACTCTGGTTGATCTTCCTATGATTAGTTCCATCCAAGAAAGGGTTAACAAGCCTCTAGGTATGGGTAGGGAAAAGTGGAACTCATCTGTGCCTTCGTTATTTCTCTCACTCTAACAAAAAGCCTGACAGAAACAGGTAAAGGGGAGAACTTATTTTGCTACACTCTCAGCAGAACATCATGGTCCAGAGATGGGGACACATCCAGGAGGAAATCTGTTCACTTGTGGCCCCACAAAAGGGTTAAGGAATAGTTTATCCCCTCCCCCTCCCCCCAGGATCCAACTTCCTACCTCTTCTAGCTAAGCCCTGCCTCCTAATGCTTCATAATCTGTCAAAACGTGCTACCCTCTGGAATAGAGTGGGATTCCATGATAACCATGAATTAGGATACATCATAAAATAGTCTACCATTGCTTTTGCAGCTCCTTGAATGTTGGCTACAAATTCTATCATTTCACAGTATAGGAAACATGTTCACCTATGACTCTTGAATTTTATATCCAAGAGTTTGTGCCTTGAGAAAGTCTGACTTCTATTCTCTGGGTTTCAAGCCTAAAAGTCTTCAAGGAAGAGACTTAGCGGACTGTGATTGGTAATTCCCTCCTGCTAAAGGATCAAACAGGGCCAGCATTATGCAAGAACATGGCTGCTTTACTGGTAGTCATCCATGAAGCAGATGATAGGACCTTCAAGAAGCAAAGGTTAGGGAGCTGATGGATAGTTCCTTAGATCTTCACACCAGAGCTGATGCTCTTAGCTCACTTACATTCTGAGCTGATTGAGAACCATGCCTATTTAAAACTAGAGTCATTTGGTAGATGCTTTACCAAAAGCAGTGAGTCTTGTCTATTTTACTTAAACTCATACTCCTATCACAGCTCTCCCAATGCTGTTGAAGAATTTCATCCCCAACATTTAACTGGACAATACATGTCTGCCATATTTGTCGTCTCGTTTATGGATTACAATATCAAACCTGTAAAGCTAGAATGTTTTCTCGGTCTGTGTGTTCCTATATCTCTAGCATTTGGGACAGTGCCAGCACATGGTAGGCATTCAATAACTAGTGAAGAATTCATGACAATCATGCATGTCTGTTTGGACTCTGACGACTGTTCCCCAGCCAAATTTCTCTATGTCTTTCGATGCCAAACATATGAGAAGAAAGACCCATCTCAGGTTCCTTCAGGTTGAATCCAAAAATGGCTCTGGAGGACAAGGGGAAGAGCAACAAGGCTGGTGTTGGTACAGCAGCTGCTGAGAGGCAGAGAGAGGGTAGCATCTGTATTTCTCAGACACTACAGCATCCCTGGGGAGTGGGTAACCCCAAGGCTCTGCAGGTCTTTTCAATATCTTGGATTAAATGAACTGTGAAATATTTGTTTTATTAGAGCTTGAGTTCATTTCTGAGGCCTTAAATTTTGTCTGTTCTGGGCAGAGACTGGAGCTTGCACAGTGTGTAGTGAACTCATAGGAACCTCCCCCATCATTTTGGGAGTCTGTCTTCTTGAGCCATTTCCATTTCTCCTCTAAGACCCGAGATACCCTTGTTGATACAAGGCACTGGGGAAAGATGAGTTTGCAGATGGTTTAAGAACAACGTGGAGAAGAGATTCCTTATACAGCATGTTAAACTGAGGAGTACATAGTGCTTCTTAAGGGACTGGTGCAGGTCCTCATGGGTTTGGCAAACAGGAATTTTTTTAATTTAGGGTAAAACAGAAGATTGAAGAAGAGTTAACTGCCAAGCTAGTAGAAATCTGTAAACTGTTACAACAATAAGAAGAAAAGCCTTGTATGTGTGTATGTTGAGTGCAGCTACAGAGTGTCTCCTGTCAAATCAGTGGCTTTTGCATTTTCTCCCAATGTCTATGAAAGAGAAGGACCTCTCAGGGTCAGGAAGGAAGCTGTTCTTTTTGAGAGGGCGACAATAAAGCACATGTTCTATGGTTAGTTCCCATGGTGAATCGAGAAGGAGCCTCTTCATCTTAAGTTGCCGCTTTCAATCTTTTTTTCTGCACATTAGAGGTCTGTAATATATGGCTGCTGTCAGTATGTTCACGGATGTGGATGGGTAGGTGTGGAGAAGGATGCGTGGATCTATGTCTAGATGTCTATGTAAATGCATGGCACAAATTTGGGAACATACGTTCAGCTAGGTCTTAAATGTTTAGCTCTGGAAGAGGTCAGAATAGGCAGGGTTGATGGTTAATCTTGGTTGTCAATCTGCCACACCCGAGAAAAGGGAGCCTCAATTGAGGAATTGTCTCCATCAGACTGGTCTGTAGATACGTTTGTAGGGCAGGGTTTGGTTTTTGATTTTTGTTTTTGTTTTTTGACTGCTCATTTATTTGGGAGGGCCCAGCCCACTGTGGGTGGTGCTCTCCCTGCACAGGCTGTAGAAACAAGGTCAAGGGGCTCAGGACAATAAGCAGCATTCCTTGTTTTGCTTCAAGCTCCTGTCCTGAGTTTCTGCCTTGGCTTTCCCCAGTGTTGGACTATAAACTCTTTTCTTCCCAAGTTGGCTTTGGGCAATGTTTTATCACAACAGAAAGCATCCTAGGACAGGAGGATGAAATACAAGGAGACTTGGGACAGGGTTTTATTTTTAGCTTTGCACAGTGTTTACAGCTTTGGATGCCAAAATTCACCTATGTTTTGATAATACATGTAGTTAAAATATTTTAATTGTTGAACTGATGCTAGTGTCCTAATTCGCTGAGTTATTGTTAGTCATGCTGACTCTACTGTAAGTCACTGTTTTAGAGCAAAATAGATAGATAGATAGATAGATAGATAGATAGATAGATAGATAGAAAATAGTAATAATAATAATAATAGTTTATTTCCCAAGTCAGAAACAAGGAAGGACTTTTGTTCTGTCTCTGGAGAACAGTGTTGTTGAGGAGAAGACTCCAGAGAAAGCTCTAACCTCAGAAACTGAAAGGTGGCCCGAAATGAAAGGGAAACCTTTTGCCTTTGTCTGCAAAGGCATGGAATCTTAGGCATAAAAGGAATTTTAAACATCCCCCTTTCTTGCCCTGTGCTGGGATTTGTTCATGGCAGCCCTGAAATCACCATAAGAATTTAGTGCCTTCAGGACACACTTCTCTCATAGGGAGAGAAGACCATGGCTGTGAGTGATCTCCCGTTAGTCATTGTTACTTCTTTATACCACTTTCATCCATTAACTTTCGTGTGACACAGCCAGGGTGTCTAACAACTTTCCAGTAATCTTACATATGCTTATTAAAGAGCTAAAGAACAGGTTTTATATGTGCACTAATTAAAATTAAATTGAGCTTCAAATCAGAAGATTTAAATTATGGCTGCACAAATTAACTGACCTTGGGCAGGTGTTTAATTTCTATGCCTGGATTTCTTCCCCTCTAAAATGTAGATAGTAATGACCTTACTAAAGAATTCTATGAATTAAATAGAGAGATGGGTGAAAAAGTGGCTAGGGTGTGCTCAACACACAGTAGGTGCTTACATGTTTTTGTTTCTTTCCCAGCCCAGTAATGAAATACCTGGTAGAAGAATTTTAGGAGAGAAAGATCTAATTTCAAATCCCATGGTTTGAGGCTTCAGCTCATCAAAATGGACAGGATATGGCAGAGCAGAACAATCCATACCAACAGGAAGCAACGTGGGACAGGGAGAAGCCAGGGTGGAATGTAGCCTCTAAGAATAGCCTTGCCCTGGGTCTACTTCCTGCACTCCAAAGCCTGCCTTCTCTCATTGCACTAATATTCAGTAACTGGCTCAGATTTTGAATCTATGAATGGATCATATTATTCATTAGTTCAGAGTCCTCATGTGTTAACTTGCTCTGGAAATACCCTCTTAGACACACCCACCCAGAGGAATGCTTTGCTAATCCCAGACATCTCTCAGCCCAATCAGGTTGGTCCTGAAATGGACTATCAGGGTTCACTAATATATTTTCTTTTCTGCCTCATGTCTTTTCCTTGTGATTACTTAAAGAGCTTGGGGACAGACTGGGAGTACATTTGGTTATAAGTAACAGCAAGTCTAAAATGCATCAGCTTGAATCATACGAAGAAGATTCACTGTTTACTTAACATAAAGGTTAAATACAGGCAGCCCTGTGATTGGTCTGGTAACTCACTGAACCATGGTGAACCCAGGCTCTGTCTTCTCTTCATCATCACACTGTTCCCTTTCCCCTCTTCCTTTCGGCAGTGCAGTATAAGAAGGCTGCACGGTCCAGGCATTATGGATGAGTTCAAGGCAGGAAGAGAAGAGATGGGGTGTGCATCTCCAAACTCTTCTCATTTCCTTTCCCTTCCTCAGGGGAGCAGGTAGCAGTTCCTTAAGCTTCACTTCAGACTTGTGCTTTTCTTCCACTCTGAAGACCAGATGCAGTGGCGATCCTTGACTGCAGTGTAGGCTGTGGAGGCAACGCAAGCAAGAGAGGTGTGCGGGAGGCCATGCCAATGCCATAGCCTCTCTCCCATTTCCCCAGCAGGACAACTCCTTTAGACTTATCCCTTTGGCCTTAGCAACTCTGAAAATGATCTGATTTGCACAGCCCACCATTTCTCTTGTGTCCCTGGCTTGGCTAAATTATGATTAGAAGCAGGTGATGGCCTCTAAGGATTCAACTGGGGAACAGATCCACTGTCATGAGCACTATGGGCTTTGAGATTTACTGTGGGGTTGAATATAGACCAGGAAGATCAGAGACTGCAACCAGTAGGGCAGAGGAAAGCTAACAATGAACTCTCCCAAAGTATGAATGCGGGCATGAGCACTGCAGAAAATTGGTGTGTCCAGCTGAAGAATTGGATGACAGAAGTCTCTGGAAGGCTGTTGCCTGTTTTGAGGTGAGCCAGCATGATCACTGGTCAGTCTGGAGCAGAATTGTCTTCAGCAACAAGCTGGTATCTACCGACCCTTCTCGTCTTTTATTGATCTAATCATGGTGAACTGAGAATAACATCAGGATGCTGTCAATGGGCTCTGGACAGACTCTCCACTTCCATTATGTGTCAAAGAGTTGGACAGAAGTGATGCTCTCGACAGTGCTCCGGTTATCAAGGGTCTTTATACATATTTTTTTTTAGTGCAGCAAGAAGCATTTTTAGGGTCGTTTTGGTAAGTGTCTCAAATTGTGGAGATAGAGCCAATGCCAAAGGTCAGAACACAGGGCCTGGGAAGCTGAGTCACTTTGGGTATGCACCAGGTGACGAGACACTCTCAGCTGTGAAGAGAGCCAGGCCTGTGGATGTGTATCTGCCATTCCAACACTTGGGAGGCCGAGGCAGAAGGATTACAAGTTCAAGGCAATCCAACATGTGATATAGCAAGACTCTTTCTGAACACATGAGAGGGACCAGGTGCCCACAGAAGCCCTTCCAACCTGTATTGTTTTTCTTCCTTTACCTTCTGTTTCAAAAGCCTGTGACAAGGGCACTTAATATAAAATACATTTTAAAATGTAAATACATGTAAATAAATAGCAAATTTAAATCAAATTAAAAAGTCAAAATACACTTATGTGTATTTTCTCTCTGGAATAAAATCTCTTATTTTTGTCTTGACTTATGCATCAGCCAATAAGAAGCAGTATATTAGCTGTTATCATCTGTGTACTGCAGCCTAAGCTTGTTTAGAATAATTAAGCCACCCATCTTCGTCCTGACACTTTGCATTCAGGTGATAAAAGCCAGACACAGTCACATCTAATTGTCATATCTAATTGTCACTTGTAAATTTAAGAGCGAGTTATCTAATCATAAAATACTTTTAATGTATCCTTTCTTGTAAATAAAAGTTGGTATTCTTTACTATTTACAAGGCAGGAAGAAGATCAATGAATGGAGCCACTTTCCTTATGATGTATTTATTGTTTCTAAGATCTGTTCTTTAGGGTTAATTTGTTAGAAAGATGGCTTGACCTATGTCTTCACTACACAGCACACTGGATGTCAAACAAATGTTATCGTCATTCCAAAGGCCCTGTTTGATTCTATTTTGGTGAAAGGTGATGCAGGTTTAACTCAGCTACAGAAGCTTCTTGATCAGCTTGGCTTCCATGGCAAGCTTGTCTCCCAGAGCTTTACAGACAAGCTGAGTTTTGATGTCAATTAAACCATTGGTCCCAGTCTGATTTCAAATTATTACTGTCTAAATGGGAACATGCAAGTGCTAAGATTTCCTTATAAAAAACCACAATCCTGGAAAAGTCACTTTTAAAGAGAAGCAACAGGACTTAAGGGTATATACAAAAGTCAGCTTTCTAAATTCCATATTGTTCTGGACACAGAGAAGTAAACAGATGGGATATATTGGAAGAGCCGAGGGCACAGATGTCTTCTTGGCTCGAGTTCAGTGTAAAAGAAGATGCCCATTTGCGGCTGAGTCCTTGGTATGAAACGTTAAATACACAGAGAGCTGAAAAATCAAGGGCACAAGGCTTTATGATTTACTTTTCAAAAGGACGATATGACATTTATTTCCAACACTTAGCTCTTGCTGTGGCATGTCAACTTCTAATTCCATGATACCTGCTGCCTGAGATGTACACAGAATAGCTTAGTGTGTCTCTGTACTGTGGTACTGAATTGTTCTGGCCAAACAGAAAAGTCTACCTGTTGCTACCCTAAACCATGTGCACATCACACACTGTCTGTGAGGCATTTGGCCAACTGGGAATGGGAGATGGCTGTTTGTTGTGTGAAGCCCTTCCTCAGCACACTAGAGTTACCTGCAGTACCCAGTGTAGGGATCCTATTTCTAAGACAGAACGAGGAGTAACTTTCAGTCTTTACTTCTTACTCTCCAAGACGCATGCATTCTCACCGTGGAAAAGTAAAAACACAGACTAATAGGAAAAACTGAAATCAGAAGAGTCCTCATAGAGACAATATTCAGAGTTAATCGTTTCTAATGAGCTGTATTCTTCTTTCTTTTCATGTTCTTTCCTCCCAATAGAGGTTGTTCCTTGCAGAAAGAAATTGAGATTTTTATCTATCTCAACTAAATATAGGTGAAAAGATTGTAAGGAAACCCATTGTTTTCCATGGTAAGTTAAAAATAAAATAAGATTGGGTGTAGAATAACCAAAAGTAAGCACATATGAAAATACCCTAAGGAAAACTCGGGTTGTATGTTAGTGAAAAAATAAAATTAAAAAATGTATTTTAAAAGGAATTGAATGTCTTAATTAGGATTTCCATTGCTGTCAATGAAGAGACACCATGACCAAGGCAACTCTTATAAAAGACAATACTTAATTGAGGCTGGCTTACAGTTTCAGGGGTTTAGTCCATTATCATCATGGTAGGTATGGCAGCCTGCTGGCAGACATGGTGCTGGAGGAGCCAAGAGTTCTACATCTTGATCCAAAGGCAGCCAGAAGGAGACTCTTCTCTGCCGGCACTCAGGAGGTGAGTCTCTGTACTGGGCAGAGCCTGAGCATAGGGGGAGACCTCAAAGCCCATTTACACAGTGGCATACTTCCTCACACAAAGCCACACCTATCCCAACAAGACCACACTTCATAACCCTGCCAACCACCACAGAGAATTTTAGTAGACGCCATGTTATCTGATCTGTCATTTATCCAGTTTATCTACCGTTTGTAGGTACTGGAATGGTTTTTTAATTATCTATCATACATTCAGTTATTCCTCTTAAGAGCATACCAAGGGTTTTCTTCATAAATGCGTTCCCACGTGTTTACTATATTATGTCTCTGGGTTCAATTCTCAGAAGGAAAGCTACAGTTGAAGGGGTTTGAACAACTTTAAATTTGCCAGATTGCTTGTCAAAATTGCGTGGGCATTATGCTCCCTTTAATGTGGGGTAGACTTTTGTCTCCCCAAGTGTCTTCTAACGCTGGGCCAGGAGTACCCTGATTCACTTTCCACATTGAACCCTGAAACAGCTGCGGTAGCCACGCGGTGCTCTCTGTTTCCTCGTTTAAGGTTGTTACTGACAGTGCTCGTCTCATGACATGTTCATTATGGCTTTGCACAGAACTCTGTGAACTTTCAGACTGTGGACGTCCACTGATTGTGTTTGCACATCCCTTGCATTTTAAAATGATCGTGTTCTGCAGACTAAAGGCTAGAAGGCCATCCTGCACTGTAAGAGATTAGTTACTACACTCCAGGGACACACCTGTCGGACAGGAGAAAGCCCAGCACAAGCACAGCCACAGACTATTTTATGTTGTCATGTCCCTGGAAAGGGAAGTTTTGGGGTTGTTGTAGTTTTAGATTTTTGTAAAGTTTTTTTTTCTGTCCAGTTCTGTAGTAGGTCAACTATTAAATGCCCCACCAAGACCCGGCTGTCCAATATTCACACTCTTGGACACAGTCTTCCCTTGACTGTGGTTGAACCGAATCTCTCACTTCCAGTAAAATGAATTCAGCCCAAGGAATAAGATGTACATCCAAGACTAAGTTAGCGATGAATGCTGGGCTCCCTTTTGCCCAGGCTCATTCTCCCTCTCTGTTGCTCCCTATTGGAGTAATCGCTCTGGGGAAGATAGCTGCCATGCGTGAGACCTCCGTGGGAAGGTCTAGGTAGCAAGAAACTGCCTTTGACTAACAGCCAGCAAGGACCTGGGCCGCAGACAGCACATGACTGTGTAAAAGCGGACTTGGCTTTGTCTGTCTGCAGGTGCCAGCTGCCCCACGCTGTAGCCAGGAAGCCCTCTGTCTCACTGTTCTCCACTTGGGTTTGGAGGCCCTGGCACAGGGAGCTGGTCTTTGGCCATCAGAGAAGCTGATGAGAGTCGTACTCCTGGGTTGACTATGCTTCTGCCTTCTGCCCATTGAATCTGAATGGGTAGCTATTGGCAGGGTGAGCCAGTGCTTAGGGATTAATGGCTTACCCACAATTTGCATCGTGAAGGCTGGGCCCATAACCCAGCCACCTCCTTACAGAGTTCCTCAATGACGGATCTGCTGGAATTGTCTAATCCTCACCCAACGTTGCTCATTTCTGCTCCAAAAGCTACAAAGTCGGCTCTTGATCCACTGTATCCTCTTTTCCTTGGCTTCTTCACTGATTCCCATGTTTCTCCATGCTGTCCACAGATGCATGGACATGCCTGTCTTAATGAAAGAGAATCAGATTCTGTGGGAAGTGGATGAAGTATCGTTTGTGGATATATTGCTGACACCAGCATAGCTATATCAAGCACCCTAATGCCCCAGACCTATAGAAATGGCAAAGCCTTCCACAGGTGAGGCTCAGAGGCATGGCAAAGCCTTCCTCTGGCCCAAGTACAATCGTTCTCTAAGGACTGAGCAATGTGTATAAAGCTTGCAACCACAGCTTCCTCCTCTAGGATGACTACAACCTACCTGATGCTGTTCCCATCCTGACACCATTCACCAACACTAACCAAATCCTCCTCTCAGCACTGTCTGGAGTAAATTACTGAGTTTCCAGGTTGTGTAGCAGGCATCCTCCACCATGGTAAGCACAACCACAACCCACCTGATCACAGCTCTGATGTCTCTGTGTCTGCCCTTTCTTCAGTGGTGTCCCAGTTGGGTTTCCAGGAAGACCCCAGCTACCTTTGCCAGTGTGCAGGATTAGGCAGATTCCCTAGCCCATTAATATGTATGTAAATCAACATCCCTTTTCCTGCATTTATTGCAATTTACAGGTTCTGCCATAGGCTATCTCAGTACCTAAAAAATTAGGGAACAGGAAGAAACAACCCAGGATGGCAACCTGGCAAAGCCTGGTCTATAGTGCTGGGAAATTCTTTGCTGTCCCTGTACCTCTCATCTCTTCCACTTATATGGTTTAAAAAAAAATTGAGGAAAAGACAAGGAAGTTGATTTTTCCAAGTATTTAATTTGAGGTGCTAGACCAGATTTCTCTCAAAATTCAATTTAAAGCCCGAGTTGTCGTGTGTTCGTAAGCTGGCTCTCTATGTCAGAGGGAGGGGACCACTTATCCTGTTATTTATATGGTTGTTATTGGGTTTTTATGTTTTGGTTTGGTTTTCTTACTTTTCTTTTTGAAGGATGAACAGTCCACGGTCTATGACTCACAGTCGTGCCTAGAGTCCTTAAGGATATGAGGAGCATATCTTAGCATTCTTCCTGTGTGACATCTTCCTGATTGCCCACACACTGGTTTACTAAACAGGATGCTATCATCTGCAAGGAAAGCGAATGTGCTTCAGAATTATTCCAGAAGTGATGGAGCGAAAGGCTGTGCTTTCCTGAGCTACAGTAGAATTTTGTCAGGCTTCGAATGTCGCAAGCCCATTTGTCAACACTGCACCCTACGCAATGAAGCTTTCATCTACCCTTATTTGTCTTTCGCTGAACTAAATAGTATGTAATTTGCCAAATCACTAAAACATGGTGAAGAAAGGCAAACCATTTCTCGCTCTTTGTTTTGCATTTCCTCAGTGATGTGCGATGAATTTTGTACTTCATGACTGTCAATCATGTCTGGTTCTAGAACTGCTTTGATAAAAATTAAGATATTCTGACAGGTTTTATTCAGACTTGTGTCTTTTGTTGTTGTTGTGAGTGTGTGTGTGTGTATGCGCATGCATGTGCGCATGTTTTCCTTTCACTCCTCTTTTTGTTTACTGGGCTGCCTCTTAAATAATTCTCTCACTCTGTGGAGAGAGAGCACTATTGAATTTTCCTGAGTGTTGACTAGCAAACACATACATGTGGAATGATAAAGAGCGGGGATTCTGTGGCTAAGTGAAGTTTGCAAGCCCTTACATTGTTCAGGGAGCCTCAGTGTTTCTGACTGACCTTGAAGTTTTGAAAGAGTGATGCTGGGAGGGGTACAAAGCCAGCTTTGGTGCTAAATGTAAATTGTTAAAAAAAATGGTGCAGAGGGGAACATCTGCCTTGGAGTATGCCTTAATCAGCACTGTGAAAAATGAAAGTTTAACAACCTACTATAGTGGCTTCTAAGTGAAGGCTAAACAAAGGATGAAAGAGCCTCTTGCATGGTTTGTAACTGATGCCATGAAAAATGTCAAGAACCATCTGCCTCAAACTTCTCTGAACTGTCATCAAGTATTCTAATCCAGTCAAACGAGATGCAACTAGAACAACCTATACAACTTGCTGAAGGCTTATCAAAAGAGTTGTAAATAAAGGAGGGGGGGCGGCAACCATCAACTGTGTAGCTGCAGATTGTAGCCAGCTTGCCTATGGCTTGGAAATTCAATCCCGTTTCTCTAGTGTGATAAACTGCACTAAATAGCAAAATGGATTTCTTACTTGAACCTCTCAGCCAGTTTCACTTTAGTCCTACCAAGAGATAAAGACACAGTTTCTTAATAGAATCGAAATCATGATTTATGTGTATTTTTAAGTGTACAGATTCATTGAAACTTTAACACTTTTATACACAAGTACACATCCTTCTTGTGCAGAGCTGTATACCATTGTGTTTCCATCAGGAAGAGATCACTCACCCACGTGCAGCCAGCCTTTGCTGGTCTAAATTCTCACTCTTTTTATTTATTTACTTTTTATTGGAAACATGCTATTTGCTAAATCAATTTTTCATAACCAGCTCCTTAGGGGTCCAGGCTTCAGAAGAAGAGCTATGGGGCTGAAATTCTCGTTCTGTCACTGAGCACCTAAGGCAAGTTGTCTGACTTCCCTCGACTTAATTCCCTCATCTAGAAAACTAAATCAGTATCAACTAGGTAGTAGACAAACATGAACTTGTGCCTCTGAAGTTTCTAAAACAAAGGAGGCAATGGCCAGTGATTGTGTGTAAGTTTCCTTCAGTCTTCTGGTCTCCTTTGTGATTGGGTTGAATTTAATAATAGGAAAGCCAAAACTTTTGAGGGATGGAAAAGATAATGATACAAATAACCATCTTACCCAAAAAAACACTTTTACAGGCACAGAACAAGGGATGGAGATGGCACAGCCAGTAAAGTGCTTGACACTCAAGCTTGAGGATGAGAGTTCTGAACTCCACACATAAAAAACCGGGTGGAGCCATGTGATCCTGTAATCTCAGCTCTGGGGAGGTAGAGGCAGGTGGATCCTTGGAACTCAATGGTCAGCTAGCCTAGCCTGATCAGTAGCTCCAGGCCAATAAGAGACCCTGTCTCAAAACATAAGGTTGAAAATAAGTAAAAAAGACGCTTCGTGTTAATCTCTGACCTCCACATTCTTGCACAGTTGGACACACACGTACGTGCTTACACAGTCACACAGAAACACACACACACACACACAAGAGAGGGAGAGAGAGAGAGAGAGAGAGAGAGAGAGAGAGACAGAGAGACAGAGAGACAGAGAGACAGAGAGAGACAGAAAGACAGAGAGATCAACAAAATAGCTCTACAAAAGGATCTCCAAGAAAATAGAAGAGGGGAATCCTTGTGGCTGGTGTTTAGAAAGTCTTCATGAATGCTGAGTTCCTTTAGCTATCACCAAAAGACAAGACTCTGGGGAGGACTTGAATGATGGAGAAGAACAGCTAGGTCTAGGGATGTGAAAGCATCTTGTTTTCAGCCTCTTCCATCTCCAGAACTGGAGAACAATGAGGTATCTTCACTGGAACAACAGAAGCAATGGCAGGCATACCTATGAAAAGACATTTACTCTGCAGGCATCAATAATAAGACTAAAAAGTCAAAATTGAAACAAGAACAAAGCATTCTATTTCATCCATCAGACTGGCCAAAACGAGATAGACAACAGTCATTGGAGGTGCCAGAGAATGGTATCCTAACTCCAGGGGAAGAACAGCATGCTACATTTCTGAAGATTTGGGCAATAAATATTAAAATCCATGTGAACAAGCTTTCCTTTCACACAGTAATTTCATGTCTAAAATAATTTCACAGAGATAATGAGATGGAGCTGGTCATTATCAAGGAAGTTAGAAATAGCAAAACCCAACAAAACAATCTGTGAAAACAAGAAACAACCTAATGTTACTCAAGAAGAGATTGGTGGGGGGAAAAGACCTATGGCATATATGAGACTATTAAATTAATTAAAAATGATACAAATACAAACCCATTGACAAGGAAAGATCTGCAATATGAAATTAAGTAATAAAAATATTTTAAAATGCCATTAAATTCATGATCCCGTTTGAGTTTATATTTGTGAATCTATTACCTGCTTCCTATTTCTAACATTTATAAATATAATCTATGTAATTATATAACACCTAATGTACTTGCATACATATTGTCCTAGTTTGCTTTGTGTTGCTGCAAAAAAATACCTTGACCTGAAGCAACTTGGGGAAGAGACGGTTTATTTTATCTTACTGGTTATGGTCCATGCTCAAGGGGAGCCAGGGTAGGAACCCAGCACAGCAACTGCAGCAGAGAGCAGAGTGGAATGATGCTTACTGGCTTACTTCTAGGCTCTTGCATAGGTCATACCCACCAACCCAGGGATAGCTCTCTCACATCAACATACCTACAGGCTGATCTGATATAGACAATTCCTTAGTCAAGGTTCTCTGCCCAGTATGTTGACAGCTGAAGCCAACTATGACATGCATTAGTGTATGCTTATTTTTATTTAATTATATATATATATATATATATATATATATATGCATAATCCTTCTGAATTTGTGTGTATCAGAAGTTGAACAACCATCATCTGTGTCAGTTTGAGTTAGGATCATAAATGGTATTTATTTTTACTCTTATTTTCCACATGTTTTCCATGTGAGTGAGTATGTGTGTCACTTTCATAGTAATAAAAAGTTGCTCCACAAATAAAATGAGGACAATTTGTCTTCATACCACATGTGGAGAGGGGCTTCTCCAATGCCCTCATCCTGTGTAAGACTGATAAGGTAATAGACCTACTCTTTGTGTAAGAGGGTGAGCTAGATCATAACAACAGGCCATTTCTGCTTCTATAAGTCACTTCAGACTGGAGAATGCTTCCTGCCATCATATTTTTAAAAAGATATCTTTGAGTTGCTTTGGTCATGGCATCTCTTCACAGCAATAAAATCCAAACTAAGTGGAGAAAAAAATATTCTTGAGGGGTAGAGAGATAGATTAGTGGCTAAGAACACTCATTGCTCTTGCAAAGGGCCTGGATTCCATTCCCAGCACATAGTGGTTCGCACTGTCTGCAACTCCAGTTCCCGAGAATCTGATACTCTCTTTTGACCTCTGAGGGCACCAATCATGTGTGTGGCAAATACATACACATGCAGGCATAACTCTCATACACGTAAATAGAACAAGTAAATATATAAGGAAGTCTTTTTGATTTGATCTGTCATTTCTCTAAAAGCAATTGTATCCCTAATTTTGCAATAAATCTGATGTGTTTGGCAGTTCACAGGACAAAGAAATTGGTTGATACTTTAAACAAACAAATGACTGGAAATTTCTTGCACTCTATAGTCAGGAAGAATATTCTTATTTAATGATCTTTGAAATAGCAAGAGCTAACACAGATACATCCTATCTGGCATGTCTGCACTGAGTTCTTCCTGTGTAATATATTGTTTCATCCTTCCTAGATCCCGATGACATCCTACAGTTTTAATTTCCACTTACTAGTTGAGGGGACAGTGAATGGGAAGGTTGTTTTCCCCAATTGGTTCTTGATCTGTCAGTAAAGAAAACTGGAGGCCAATTGCTGGGCAAGAGGTATAGGCAGGACTTCCAAGGCCCAGGAGAAAAAGGCAGGGAGACACAAAGGGGAGGAGGGTTTTTTGGCTATGCTTTGGAACCAGAAGAATGAAGCCATCATGTGAAGTCTCAGGAGGAGCTGGGGCCTGTGACTACCACTATAGGCTGGTGGTCATGGATGCTAGGCAGGGGCTAAGTAAAATTAGCCACTGAAGTTTAGGGCAAGTGGGAGAAGTGGAGATAAAAATATTATTAAAGGCATGTTTTTCCAGGCAGGAGATAGTAACACCCAGCAATTGTGTCCTAAGGCAAGTGGAAAAGGAATAAACTGTGTGTCTTTTATCTGCTGATTCAAGGGAAGCTGGGAGGAGGCTGGTGGCATGGTCACTTTCTGGGGCTAAGGGTGGTAGCATAACATTACATGAAACAGGACAAAGTATGTAACTTGAGGCTTCATTGCTAAGCGGGGATGATCAGAACCAAGATAGGGAGACAGGTGGATGGATGGATGGATGGATGGATGGATGGATGGATGGATGGATGGATGGACAGGAGCCAGGTTTGAGGCATACATGTCAGAGGTCATGTGGTCCCTAGTTCTTGATAAGTATCCTCCTTTTGGGTTGGAGTGAATATGATAACTAGGAAGTGCATGCGTATTTATTCTCTCATTCATGAGAAAGTAAAAGCCATACCTGTGTATATCTAAATATGCCTCAACCACAACATGCAAAGAGAGGGAGAAGTATTATACAGAGGGTGGCAAAGTATTGTGGGAAAACCGAAAGCAAAAGAGAATTGTGACTGACTCAGTGGAACGGAGAGCTGCAGCCTAATTGCTTGCAACGCAAGGGCCTGATGGAGGGATTGCTCAGAGTCACAGGAGGCATCCCAAAGGCAGTCATCCATCAGAACAAACCAATCCACTTCATAGACTCCTTATTACACTGGTTTTACTTTTTCGTATTTCTTGCAACTGAAGAAGTCTTGGGATTCTTGAATTATAAAAGTGTCGAACTGACTGCTGCAGAATTTCAAGCAATGTAGAAATGCGGATGGTAAGAACAAGTGACTCACAGCCCCCGTCCAATCCTCCTGCTGCACTACACTGTCCCCTGCCCGCCAGTGACATGTTTCTCCTTAAATTAGAATCAATTAGAATAAACTAAAATAAAACTGTATTCCTCAGAGGCAATGGGCACTTCTCAGGTACCCAAAGGACACCCGTGACTGGTGGCTACTGTGCTGAACAGGAGAGAAGTAGAACATTGCAGAATTATATCATCACAGAATTTTAGAAGTGAATACTACCCTAGGGGTACTCACTTTAAAAGCATGTTATATACAATTTTTTTTTTCAGTTATACACAGAAAACCAGGGTAACACAGGCTCAAGGTTTTGGCAAACAGTCTAGCTGATTCTATTCCTTCCTGTTTCTATACCTCATTCCCCACAAAGTACCTACTCGACATGTTTTAATCAAAGTGGTCTGTGCATGTAAGCAATTAAATAATACAAGAAAACTACCGTTCAAGTAACTAACTACAGAGACAAATTAATGTTGGCTTTTGGTTATTTTCATGAGTGCTTCCACGAACACATCTCTTGATTTGTCACTTAGTCAATGTCTGTTACCTCCTCAATATGGAAGGTGTGGATTAAGCTCACTCGTATTGACCTCCCTCCCATCTGCTTCCTGCTGGTTTTTAAATTCACATTAGTACATTATATTAGCTGTCTGTAACTCCAAGTAACACTAGTTAAGCTCTGTCTCTTACTTTACCAACTTTGAATTGACATGAAAAATTGTGGCGTCAGCCCCCCATCCTTTTGCTGTATCCCTCCTCCCACTTCAGCACCCTGCCTTCTGGTCCTGCCCCAGTTCTGTGAATTCATTACATCTTCTGTCTGCCCACCAGCTCTGCCTTTTCTCTGTTTTCCACATAGCCTGACAGTAAGAGTCCAATGTCAAGTACCAATAGTTCCCTGAACTTAATGGAATAGGAATTCCAAGTTTAGCTACACTACAATCTCCTTAGCTGGGTTGGATGTTAGACTATCCAGTGTATCTATTACATCAGTGAGAGAGTCTCTTGGTCTACTCCACCCCATACATACATGCATGAATGCATTCATGTTTGTAGGATAAACAATTCCTACCCCCTTTGTATGTCAGTAATGAGTTCATGTTTAGGGTTTTGTAGATCCTGGATGATGTTCCACATATGTATTCTTTTTTTATTTATTATTTTTTATTGGATGTTTATTTACATTTCATATGTTATCCCCTTACCCCATTCCCCCCACCCCCCGCCCAGGAACCCCATATCCCCTCATCCATCCTCCTGCTTCTCTGAGGATGTGCCTCTACCTACCCCCCCACTCTCACCGCCCCACCCTCAAGTTACCACCCACTGGGGCGTCCAGCCTTCATGAGACTAAGGATCTCTTCTCCCACCTATGCCTGACAGGGCCCTCCACCCTTATATATACAGTTGGAGTCTTGGATCCCTCCCTAAGTGCTCCCAGGCTGGTGGTTTAGACCCTGGGAGCTCTGGTTGGTTGGTATTGTTGCTCTCCTCATGGGGCTGCAAACCCTTTCAGCTCCTACAGTCTTCACTCTAACTCCTCCATTGGGAATCCCATGATCAGTTCGATGGCTAGCAGTGAGCATCTGCCTCTGAGTATGTCAGACTCTTGCAGACCTCTAAGGAGACATCCATATCAGGATCTTGTCAGCACTTTCTGATTTCCACATCAGCATCTACCTTTGGTGACTGCACATGATGTGGATACCCAGGTGGAATGGTCTCCAGATGGCCCTTCCTTCAGTTTCTGTCCCTCACTTTGTCTCCATATTTGCTCCCTTGAGTATTTTGTTCTCCTTCTAAGAAGGACTGAAGCACCCCCACTTGGTCTTCCTTCTTCATGGGCTTCATGTGACCTGTGAGTTGAATCTTGGGTATTTCAAGGTACATTGTCAATAGGACAAAATGGCAACCAACAAACTGGGAAAAGATCTTTACCAATCCTACATCTGATAGAGGGCTAATATCCAATATATACAAAGAACTCAAGAAATTAGACTCCAGACAACCAAATAACCCTATTTAAAAATGGGGTATAGACCTTAACAAAGAATTCTCAACTGAGGAAACTCGAATGGCTGAGAAGCACCTAAAGAAGTGTTCAGTATCCTTAGTCATCAGGGAAATTCAAATCAAAACAACCCTGAGATTCCATCTCACACCAGTCAGAATGGCTAAGATTAAAAACTCACGTGATAGATAGTAGATGCTGGCGAAGGTGTGGAGAAAGAGGAACACTCCTCCATTGTTAGTGCGACTGCAAGATGGTGCAACCACTTTGGAAATCAGTCTGGTGGTTACTCAGAAAATTGGACACTGCATTACCTGAGGACCCAGCTATACCACTCCTGGGCATATACCCAGAAGATGCTCTAACATATAACAAGGACATATGCTCAACTATGTTCATAGCAGCCTTATTTATAATAGCCAGAAGCTGGAAAGAACCCAGAAGTCCTTCAACTGAGGAATGGATACAAAAAATGTGGTACATTTACACAATGGAGTATGACTCAGCTATTAAAAACAATGGATTCGAGAAATTCTTAGGTAAATGGCTGGAACTAGAAAATATCATCCTGAGTGAGGTAACCCAATCACAAAAGAACACACATGGTATTCAGTCACTGATTATTGGATATTAGCCCAGAACCTTGAAATACTCAAGATTCAACCCACATCAGTATTCTAATCACTTTGATTTTACATAAACTTCATATCCCACATCTTTGTTCAAACACTGTCTCTCCAGTATGGACTGGAGGTGGTGGGTACTACCTTGTTTCCTGATCTTTTAGTGTACTGGTCTGTTAACCTCATAGTACATGGTTGAAAAGGTACATCAATTCCAGAGATCCATGCAAATGCATGAAAACATCTATGCATATTACATGAAAATAGACACAAATTATTCATAATTTCAAGAGCTGCATTGAGTTGTTTCTCATATACACTTGCTAAATGAGAGAACTAAGCAAAAGCTAGTATTGGGGCTTGATCTCAAGCTCCTGGGAGATTCCAAGATTCACCAGCTGTCTTCTTTGAAGATCAGTTCCCTTTGTCCATTCAGCCAAGGTCAAGTTAGCTTGTGGGATCTGCTTTCAGCATTTGCCCTACTGTGCATCATACATGATTCCTAACTGTACACCCCATGGTGTGCAAATGTCATGGGGGCTCCACTAGTGATCTCAGGGCCATGCTTAAAGTGGCAGTGGATTGATGCTGTGCTGACTAATGTATAGCAGAGATGTCACTGAGTCATCTCTTGCATTTGTATCAATAGGGATCCACTCTTTGAAGAGTGTAGCTCATTTTAAAAGGATACATTATGCAGATTGCACAATTATACTGCAACAGTAGACTGTGCCGCAGACCCCCTCCAAGGACACATGCTCACTGCTCTTCCCCCTATGACTGTTCTTCCAGAAGGTAAAGTGATGTTCCTAAAATGAGACAACAGGTCAGGACGAGCCAGAGCATGAGAGTGCATATGTGCAATTTTAATTATGAGGACCAGGAGCTGGATATTTAGGGACCTTGTATCCTTTTCGTCATTCAAGAACTGCACTTATCCTTCTTTCCTTTGCAACATCAAGCAAGATGCCAAAAACAGTGTCCGTGCTGCTGTACATTTGCTGGACTTAACTCATTGCTAACAAAGAAAGTAGACTGTACCCAGGCCATGACACTTGAAGCTGCCTCTATGTAGCAGGCACTTAGGAAATGCAGGGGAATGAGTTGGTGGAAGATATCCAGGCAGGAGGATAGACTGGAGTGCAGGAAGAGAGACATGAAACAACAGGGGGGTACACAGGTTTACAAGTGAATGTATGGTGGGGGGTGGGCATGAGAGAGTGATGCTTTAGTTAGATTCTCTGTACTCTGACAAAATTCCTGAGGTGACTAGCTTTATAGGGAGAAGACGGCCATTAGTTAACCATCAGATCGCTCTTTTGGAAATTCAAATCCAAATTGGGTACCATTAGTTTGGCATCTGGTAGGAGTGGCTTACCATGATGAAACTGCATGTATGGGCAATATAGTACAGCAGAAGCTAAGGAGAGAGAGAGAGAGAGAGAGAGAGAGAGAGAGAGAGAGAGAGA
>NW_021620873.1:218265-235470 GCF_004785775.1 Grammomys surdaster
GGGAAAGAGGGAGGGAGAGAGGCAGAGAAGTGGAGAGAGAAGGAGAGACAGAGAGAGAGAGAGAGAGAGAGAGAGAGAGAGAGAGAGAGGGAAGGGAGAGAGAGGAGAGGAGAAAGGGAGAGCGAGGAAGAGAGAGGGGGAGATGGTGAGGAAGAGGAGAAAGGGAGGGGAAAAAGGGAAAAGGAGGGAAAGAGGGGGAAGAGCGAGGAAGAGAGAAGAGAGGATAGGGAGAGTGAGGGGAGACTGAAGAGAAATAAGGGGAGGGAGAGAGCACTACCAACCCTTTTGAGGAAATTCATGCAACCCTCCCACCCCAGTGACCTATGAACTTCATAACAGGCTTCACTTCTTAAAGGTCTAAGGCACCTGCCCAGACTACCGCCCTAGGAACCAAGCCTCTCTACATCAATCTGCAGGGACACTTATCTCAGCCTAAACTTTAGATAATGATAACAGCAAGTCAAAGAGGAACCCCACAGGCAGGAGAAGGAGGTTGCCTTTATCTTTTGCTAGAGAGAGGACTCAAATTCACTCCATTTGAGGCTCATCCTGCACAGCCCCCTGCCTCTGTTCACAAGGCTGCTTCTTCCACACTGGGTCTGCTCTCACTCTGTCTGCAAACATTCATTTCCTTAGCCATTTAAAATATTTTAAAAGTCCCAAATGCGTATTTGGAAAAGTAGCATATGCTAATTTTTTATGAATATTCCTTTTTTAACTTTCATTTTATGTGTATGTGTATTTTGCCTGAGCACATTTCTGTGTGCCGCGTATATGCTTGGTCCCTCATTCTTGCAGAGGTCAGAAGAAGGTGTTGGATCTCCTTGAACTAAAGTTACAAATGGTGTTGAGCTACCATGTAGATACTGGGAATTTCCAGTTTCTGGAAAAACAGACAGTACCTTAACTGCTAAGCCATCTCGGCAGTACCACATGCTTTATTTTTAGAAAGATAAGACAAGGGGAGAAAATAGAAATTCTGTGGTCTACCCTTTTGTTCTCAAACCATGGATGGCTTTTGTTGGAAATAATCTGTATATGTGAAGAATGTGGTGTACACGTGACATCTGACAATGCATAGCAACCTGTCTATATCATTTAGTCAAATATCTCACAAGTCTTTCTATGACTCCACGTTTACAATTCAGATTTTTAAAAATTGCTGCATAGTATTTCATGCTGTGGATTGGCTTTAAGACTTTAATTATTTAAATATTACCTTATTGAATATTTAAATTTCTCCTATTAGGCTATAATAAATATATGCATTCAAACTTAAGTAAGTAAACATATATATATATATGCATAGAGGTTAATACTACATATATATATTATAATATAATACTATATATATAATACTACATATATATATTATAGTACATATAATATATGAAATACATATATGTACTAGATGTACACTACTATATGAATATCACATACCAACTATGCATATACATGTACTGGGAAGTCCTGAGAATTCTCATCCTGAAAAAAGGGATGGGAAGAAGACCATAAATGAAATAATCTTTATCTGTAAAGTTGTATTTCATATACACACACATATATAAACACATACACACATATATGCATATACAAAAAATAAAATAACTACATTGGTAATTTGAACATTATCTCCTTTACTTCTCTACAGTTTTAAATTCTCCAGGTATAATTTAAAGACTTCACACAAAAAGCACACTGACATCTTCATCCTAAAACACAAAATGTTCTACTCCCTGTAGGAGTGCTCTTGAAGAAACTGCTCTTGATATCAAGACAGAAGTCTTGGTGATAGGCCCTGGTGCGTTTCTAGTCTGGGGTCTTTATTAGAAGTTTTAGGAGCCTTTTAGGGATGGGAGTGGGTGGATTAAAAGAAGAAGCTAGCAGACAGGAACAGGCTTCTCACTTGACTGCCCAGCCACCAGGAGGCCAATAGTTTTGCTTTTCCCTAAACAGCCCACAGTGATATCCTACCTTATCACAGGCTGGAAGGCAGTAGAACAGTCAGTCATGGCCCTCGAATGCCATGACCGAATTAAACCTTTCCCATCAAACTTGATCTTCTCTGATAGCTGTCCCAGGGGTTGAAGCTGGCTAACTCAGTCTAGGAAAATCTTGCCCAAGCTTATTAATAATCTCCTGGTTTATACCAGTGTTCTCTCACCGGGCCAATGGGAAGTAAGGGGGCAACCCCTTGTCTCTCTTGTCTTTGTTCCTGGTTCCTTCATGCAGCCCTCCCACACACACAAGAAAATTCTGTGTGTCAAGCAAATAGACTGGCTGCTGACACCTGCTCTGCTCCATAGGGACTCTTTTGAAATGGTCATCCCAGAGGACTGTCTTCTCAAAGATGTTGAGTCATTTCCATTTTCACTGTGATTCCCACCTCTAGGCATCAGTCCTCAACTTACCAACAAGCCAAAGGTAAGTTGGGCTAAGTCTAGGACTCAGTCCATCCCCCCACCCCCCCACATAGCTGAAGGTATAAGATTCATGTGGATCACTGGACAGGTTGTTTTAAAGTGTTTCTAGAACCAAGGCAATCAACATGCTGATGAAACCGTGGAGCCAGGTGACCCAGATTCAAGCACTGGCTCTTGACTTTATTAACTGTAAGACCTTTAATCTCTCTTATCAGCCTAATGGAATATAATGCTACCAGCTTCCCTTATCTGAAAATGTCATCAACGGGATCAAGAGGATAAGGCTGGGAAAGTAATGTGGGAGCCATAGAGTAGTGTACAAATGATAATTTTGCTGTCAAATATGGATTTGGTCCAATGCACTCTTCCTGCCCTTTTCTGTCAATACAAGTTCTGTATTAAAAATTTATGATGCCAGGGAAACTTCAGGTAGCTCATTGTTAGATTTTAATGACTGCAGTAACCAAGTACTAAAATTGGGTCACTTAAAAAATGCATTCTGACATTTCTGTAGGCTTGACATACATAATCAAAGCATGGAGGGACATGCTCCTTGAAAGGCTAAAGTCCTCATTTTTCCTGGTTCTGGTGACTCTAGTTTTCCTCGTCTGTGTTATTAAGCAAAATACGAATGGAACCTTAACCCTTTCCCTGTCACATGGCCACCTCTTCTCTGTGTATTCGTCTCCTCATCTCTCCCAGACTCCTTGTAGGAGACTTGTTATCTGGTTTACAATCTTGCCTCAGTAATTTTTCTGTTGCTGTGATAAAATACCTTGACAAGACAATTTAGGGGGGAAATGTTTCTTTTGGCTCATAGTTCCAGGACCAATTCTACTATGAAAGGGAAATCACAGCAGCAGGAACTTGAGAGACATAGTGACAATGTGCCCACCGTCAGAAAGTGGTGAGTACTGGCCCTCAGTCCATATTCTCATCCCACAGGGATCCTAGTCCAGTTACTAACCACAGTGATGGATCTTCCTACCTCAATCAACTCAGTCAAGATAATCCCCTACAGTCAAGCCAAGAGAGCCACCTGTCTCATTTTGACTCTAGACCTCTTCAAATTGACGTCTGAGATTAACTGTCCAAGGCCTAATCCAGGAAGACTTTCTCTTCCCTTGACTGCATATGTGATTGTATTCTGAATAAAGTCACATCTGTAGCTACCCAGGATTAGGATTTTAGTGTGTCTTTTGAAGAGACAAACTAAACTAAACCCACCACAGCCATGTAGCCTGATGTGTGTGTGTGTGTGTGTGTGTGTTGCGTGCACACATACACACCATTATATTGTGGATTTTTGAAGTTAAAAACACAAAGGAAAGAATGAGTGTCATAGCAAAGATGGTCTAGTTCCTAGAAATCTCTCCTCCAAGTTCAAACTACCAGCTCTTTTAGCTCAAAGTCACCTTCTCAAAATACATTATAACTGGAATAGTTATATAAGCCTTTCCCTTGAAACCAGTCTATCACAGAGTACCTGCCAACATTTCAATATCAACTAATCTTGGATAAGGAGAAAAAGAGAAATAGAGGCTAAATCTTGCCTTTCCTTTCCATTTCCTATGCACTTCCCATGACTTGATGTTAAAATAGCTGTTCCATTTCTTCATCATGACCAATTTATCTATAAATAGCACATTGTTGATTATTTGCTTTTGAGATTAGCAAACTGAAGCTCAAACAGTAAAACCTCTCATGGAAAGAGTCACTGTAAGAGAGGGAGCTTGGGATGCAAATGTGGGTGTTCTGATTCATAGCAACCAGATAGATTTTCTTATTCCCAATTTAATTTTAAACATTACGTGTGTCAACTGTTTCAACAGGGAGGATACAGTATGAAGAGTGAAGGACAGTCCCTGGTGGTTATATACCCTTTGTTTCCAAACCATTATTGAGGAATTTCCAACTTAGGAATGTGCAGTACACTGAGTCCAGATGATCCCACGTACCTGGTCTTTGTTTGTTAATTTATTTAGTAAATACTGTCTGGCATCTATTATATGACTGATATGGGGCAAGACAGATCAGCAAAAGGAGCCCTTACAAAGCCCACTATTTCAAGATAGCTAAAGCACTTCTCATAGGTCAAACAAACATTTCGCTTACTGTGTCAGTGATGGAAATGCCTTTGTTTCTATACAAACAAAAGTCAAGGAGAAAGAAACAAGATGCACGAAGCTGATGTATTCCAGTTCCATCCCTTCCTACCAGGCATAGAAAGCAACTTGGCCCTCAGCCCAGTAAATGATAGTTGGAAGGAGGAAGGCTTATAGAAAGAATTGAGAAACGGGCCCTCCATCACAGCAAAGGAAGATAAAAGGAATATTCACACAGGCAACTGATGGTTTGAATGGCTGTAAGATGTCCTTTTTCATCTCACAGGTGATACTTGAAGAAAGAACCTTGCTTCTAAACACGCAAATACTGGTCCATCTTAATAGTTTAAATCAGAACACAAGCCTCTGGTCTCCCAGAATGCTGGATTAAATTCAAAGGCACGGAAGGCAGCAAAAGGTGTAGTCCCACTAAAGTACAGAATCCAGCCAGCATGGGTGGAGTGGGGAGGGTCAGGTGACATCATTCTGCAAAGCACCAGCAAAAGGTCTAATGGATATTAGGAACAACTAAAGAGACGTAAGAATTTGAGAGGACTCTGAGGAAACTCAGATTAGGTGACCTTTTCTTCCTTTAGATGTGGAGGTTTGTAGAGTCTGTGAGACCTTTTTCCTCTTTCCTTTGTCTTTGAAAACTCATGAAAATGTTTAGTGTAATCCATTTGTCATCAAGGCAGAAAAGCACATTTGCAGTCAGCCAAGAATAATGCAGCAATGGCCCAATTGTGTCGAGGCTTACATTTCACAAGCTGTATGCACTTCTCAAACCTGGGCAAAGCTGGAAGCAGGTCCTATCACCAGGCTTTACCAAGTAGCGCTTGGTCTGCAAGACAGCAAATCCTATCTATTGGCTGTGCTACTCTGCTCTATAGTAAGAAGTCAAACCTGTCCAAATATTTGTCAAAGGAGAATAGATGCATCCATTATTGTACAATGGATAGGAGCACAGAGGTAAGCAGGCAAAATATTCAACAGCACTGCAAAAATGCAAACCGCTTCTTAAATACTTCTGACTATTCACCCCTCAAGTAGTTGCTCATGTGTGTACATATACGTTATATAAATGTTAAACCTTACTGGTACATTTTATACTTTCTAAATATCTACTACAATGAAAATTTAAAAAAATCAGAAACAAATCAAAATCAGAGCCAAAAAGAGGGCTAAGTGGGAAATAGCATCTTCCACCAAGCATGGGGACCTAAGTTTTGGGAACCCACCTGATGGAAAAGAACTGGCTCTTGGCAGTTGTCCTCTGATCTCTACCTGTGCTATGTGTCATGGACATGTCACACACATACACACACACACACACACACACAGAGAGAGAGAGAGAGAGAGAGAGAGAGAGAGAGAGAGAGAGACCCAAAAAGTGACCTCAAGAATTTTCCATCTATGGTTTATCTTTGTTCTCCTAGGTTGTTATTTACATAAAACACAAATATAACTTGTGAAAAGTTTCACAACTCTGTTAATTTTTAACGTAGATGCTGTTTTGACATAAAGAAATAACTAAGCTCATTAGACCAAATCCTTGTGTAGTAACAGTAATTATCATGTATATACTTCTTTATGGTTTACATATTACTTTCTCCACTTTATGCTTTTTGATCATGGTGATGACATTTCCAGAGAAGGGAATCTGGCAGCAATATTTTCATTAGGCTGATAAGAGAGATTAACGGTCTTACAGTTAATAAAGTCAGGAGCCAAGGCATGAATCTGGGTCACCTGACTCTACAGGTTTAGCAGCACATTGCTTGGGTTCTAGAAACACTTTAGAACAAAGCCCCTAGTGTTCTGCATGAATTCTATGCCATCAGCTATGGGAGTGGGAGTGGGAGCTGGAGACGGCCTGAGTCCTCTAGAGAGCCAGAGGTAAATTGAAGACATACTTGCTGGTGTGTTTTTCTGGAAGCTTTAATGTGATGCTGAAAGAAAAGGAGAGGTTGCAGAGAATTCTGGAAGGTGGGTGCTTTGAGTACTTCACACTGAGACACAGTGGAGCAGGACAATCTACACAGTGGTTGGGTATAGGAATTTTCCAAGAACCAGGAGGAGAATTGATGCAAGAAGAGGAAAGCGGGGCTAGGACAGGCACCTAGTTGATCTGCTCCTGTGGAGATACTGAATCCTGAGGAATCCTAGAGGAGCCACTGCACTCAGCAGCTGGTAAGAACCCCATCCCACTCCCTATGCCCCAGAGTTACAACTGGGAGCCAGGGATACTCAAGACCCATCAGCCACCCAAACCCCGCCCCTCCAGAATACCACTTCCCTTCTGCCCCTGCCTGGTCCTTTTGGCTGGGGCAGACACATAGCTGGCCTGCTCCTGTGGAGATACTGAATCCTGAGCCATCCTAGAGGAACCACTGCACTCAGAGCAGCAGGATTTCCAGATTCCAGAGGAGACCTGAGTCCGAGGAGTTCTTCCACCCAGGAGTTTAGGATCACAAGACCACAGAGACATCTGGACTATGAGGAGTTCTGACACAAGCAAGATAACGGGAAAGACAGACTCCAGTCAGACACAGTAAGTACAGGTAACACTAGAGTTAAACAGATGGCGAAAGGCAAGCACAAGAACATAAGCAACAGAAACCAAAGTTACTCGGCATTATCAGAACCCAGTTCTCCCACCATAGCAAGCCCTGGACACCCCGTCACACCAGAAAAGTAGGATTCAGAGTTAAAATCACTTCTCATGATGATGATAGAGGATTTTAAGAAGGACATAAGTAACTCCCTTAAAGAAGTACAGGAGAGCACAAGTAAGCAGGTAGAAACCTTTAAAGAGAAAACACAAAAATTCCTTAAAGAACTTCAAGAAAACACAATGAAGGAATTAAACAAAACCATCCAGGATCTAAAAATGGAAATAGAAACAATAAAGAAATCTCAAAGGGAAACAACCCTGGATATAGAAAACCTAGGAAAGAGATCAGGAGTCATAGTCGCAGGCATCACCAACTGAATACAAGAGATAGAAGAGAGAATCTCATGTGCAGAAAATACCATGGAAAACACTGACACAACTGTCAAAGAAAATGCAAAATGCAAAAAGCTCCTACCCAAAAACATCTAGGCAATCCAGGACACAATGAGAAGACCAAACCTAAGGGTAATAGGTATAGATGAGAGTGAAGATTCCCAACTTAAAGGGCCAGTAAATATCTTCAACAAAATTATTGAGGAAAACTTCCCTAATCTAAAGAACGAGATGCCCATAAACATACAAGAAGCCTACAGAACACCAAATAGACTAGACCAGAAAAGAAATACCTCCTGTCACATAATAATCAAAACATCAAATGCACAAAACAAAGAAAAATACTAAAAGCAGTAAGGGAAACAGGTCAAGTAACATATAAAGGCAGACCTATAAAAATTACACCAGACTTCTCACCAGAGACTATAAAAGCCAGAAGAGCCTAGACTGACATCATACAGACCCTAAGAGAACACAAATGCCAGCCCAGATTACTATACCCAGCAAAACTCTCAGTCACTATAGATGGTGAAACCAAGATATTCCATGACAAAACCAAATTTGCACAATATCTTCCCACAAACCCAGCACTTAAAAGGATAATTGATGGAAAACACCAATACGAGGAGGGAAACTACAACCTAGAAAAAGCAAGGAAGTTATCTTCCAACGACTCCAAAAGAAGATAGCTACACAAACATAATTCTACCTCTAATAACAAAAATAACAGGAAGCCACGATCATTTTTCCTTAATATTTCATAACATCAATGAACTCAATTCTGGAATAAAAAGACACAGACTATCAGACTGGATACATAAACAGGATTTTGCTGCATACAGGAAATGCACCTCAGTGACGAAGACAGACACTACCTCAGAGTAAAAGGATGGAAAACAACTTTCCAAACAAATGGTCCCAAGAAACAAGCTGGTGTAGCCATTCTAATAACAAATAAAATAGACTTTCAACCAAAAGTAATCAAAAAGGACAAGGAAGGACACTTCATACTCATCAAAGGAAAAATCTACCAAGACGAACTCTCAATTCTGAACATCTACGCTCTAAATGCAAGGGTACCTACATACATAAAAGAAACTTTACTAAAGCTCAAAACACACATTACACCTCACACAATAATAGTGAGGGATTTCAACACCCCACTCTCAGCAATGGACAGATCATGGAAACAGAAGCTAAACCGAGACACATTGAAATTAACAGAAGTTATGAACCAAATGGATTTAACAGATATCTATAGAACATTTCATCTTAAAATAAAAGAATATACCTTTTTCTCAGCACCTCATGGTACCTTCTCCAAAATAGACCATATAATTGGTCACAAAACAGGCCTCTACAGATACAAAAAGATTGAAATAATCCCTTGCATCCTATCAGATCACCACTGACTAAGGCTGGTCTTTAATAATGACAAAACCAATGGAAAACCCACATGCACATGGAAACTGAACAACTCTCTACTCAATGATGACTTGATCAAGGAAGAAATAAAGAAAGAAATTAAAGACTTTTTAGAATTTGATGAAAATGAGGAAACATCATACCAAAACTTGTGGGACTCCATGAAGGCAGTGTTAAGAGGAGAACTCATAGCTCTAAGTGCCTACAAAAAGAAACTGGAGAGAGCATACACTAACAACTTGACAGCACGCCTAAAAGCTCTAGAACAAAAAGAAGCAAATACACCCAAGAGGAGTAGACAGCAGGAAATAATCAAACTCAGGGCTGAAACCAACCAAATAGAAACAGAAAGAACAATACAAAATATCAACAAAACTAGGAGCTGGTTCTTTGAGAAAATCAACAAGATAGATAAACCCTTAGCCAGATTAACCAGAGGGCACAGAGACAGTATCCAAATTAATAAAATCAGAACTGAAAAGGAAGCCATAACAACAGACACTGAGGAAATTCAAAAAATCATCAGATCCTACTACAAAGGCCTATACTCAACAAAACTGGAAAACCTAGATGAAATGGACAATTTCCTAGACAGATACCAGCTACCAAAGTTAAATCAGGAGCAAATAAACCATCTAAACAGTCCGGTAACCCCTAAAGAAATAGCAGCAGTCATTAAAAGTCTCCACACCAAAAAAAAAAAAGCCCAGGTCCAGTTGGTTTTAGTGCAGAATTCTATCAGACCTTCAACGAAGACTTAATACCAGTTCTCTTCAAACTATTCCACAAAATAGAAATGGAAGGAACACTACCCAATTCGCTTTATGAAGCTACAATTACACTCATACCCAAACCTCACAAAGACCCAACAAAGAAAGAGAGCTTCAGACCGATCTCCCTTATGAACATCGTGCAAAAATACTCAATAAAATTCTAGCAAACCAAATCCAAGAGCATATCAAAACAATCATCCATCATGATCAAGTAGGTTTTTTTTCCCAGGAATGCAGGGATGGTTCAATATTCAGAAATCCATCAATGTAATCCACTATATAAACAAACTCAAAGGAAAAAAAAACACATGAACATCTCACTAGATGCTGAGAAAGCATTTGACAAAATTCAACATCCCTTGATGATAAAAGTCTTGGAAAGATCAGGAATTCAAGGCACATACTTAAACGTAGTAAAAGCAATATACAGCAAACCAGTAGCCAACATCAAACTAAATTGAGAGAAACTTGAAGCAATTCCACTAAGATCAGGGACTAGACAAGGCTGCCCACTCTCTCCCTACCTATTCAATATAGTAATGGAAGTCCTAGCCAGAGCAATTAGACAACAAAAAGAAGTCAAAGGCATACAAATAGGAAAGAAGGAAGTCAAAATATCACTATCTGCAGATGATATGATAGTATACTTAAGTAATCCCAAAACTTCCACCAGAGAACTCCTAAATCTGATTTAAAAAAAAAAAACTTCAGCAAAGTGGCTGGTTATAAAATCAACTCAAAGCAAATCAGTAGCCTTACTCTACATGAAAGATAAACAGACTGAAAAAAAAATTAGGGAAATGACACCTTTCACAATAGTCACAAATAATATAAAATACCTTAGTGTGAATCTAACCAAGCAAGTGAAAGACCTATATGAAAAGAACTTGAAGTCTCTGAAGAAAGAAATCAAAGAAGACCTCAGAAGATGGAAAGATCTCCCATGCTCATGGATTGGCAGGATTAATATAATAAAAATGGCCATCTTGCCAAAAGCAATCTACAGATTCAATGCAATCCCCATTAAAATCCCAACTCAACTCTTCACAGAGTTAAAAAAAAAAAAGGAAATTCTCAAATTCATTTGGATTAGCAAAAAACCCAGGATAGCGAAAACTATTCTCAACAATAAAATAACTTCTGGAGGAATCATCATCCCTGACCTCAAGCTGTACTACAGAGCAATAGTGATAAAAACTACATGGCATTGGTACAGAGACATGCAGGAAGATCAATGGAATAGAATTGAAGACCCAGAAATGAACCCACACACCTATGGTCACTTGATCTTTGACAAAGGAGCCAAACTGTCCAGTGGAAAAAGGACAGCATTTTCAACAAATGGTGCTGGCTCAACTGGAGGATAACATGTAGAAGAATGTAAATCGGTCCATTCTTATCTCCTTGTACAAAGCTCAAGTCTAAGTGGATCAAGGACCTCCACATAAAACCAAATACACTGAAACTAATAGAAGAGAAGGTGGGGAAGAACCTTGAATACTTGGGCTCAGGGGAAAAGTTCCTGAACAGAACACCAATGGCTTATGCTCTAAGATCAAGAATTGACAAATGGGACTTCATAAAATTGCAAAGTTTCTGTAAGGCAAAGGACACTGTCAATAGGACAAAACAGCAACCCACAAATTGGGAAAAGATCTTTACCAATCCTACATCTGATAGAGGGCTAATATCCAATATATACAAAGAACTCAAGAAATTAGACTCCAGACAACCAAATAACCCTATTTAAAAATGGGGTATAGAGCTTAACAAAGAATTCTCAACTGAGGAAACTCAAATGGCCTAGAAGCACCTAAAGAAATGTTCAGCATCCTTAGTCATCAGGGAAATGCAAATCAAAACAACCCTGAGATTCCATCTCACACCAGTCAGAAGGGCTAAGATTAAAAACTCAGGTGATAGATAGTAGATGCTGGCGAGGGTGTGGAGAAAGAGGAACACTCCTCCATTGTTGGTGGGACTGCAAGATGGTGCAACCACTTTGGAAATCACTCTGGCGGTTCCTCAGAAAATTGGACATAGCGTTACCTGAGGATTCAGCTATATCACTCCTGGGCATATACCCAGAAGATGCTCTAACATATAATAAGGACATATGCTCAACTATGTTCATAGCAGCCTTATTTATAATAGCCAGAAGGTGGAAAGAACCCAGAAGTCCTTCAACAGAGGAATGGATACAAAAAATGTGGTACATTTACACAATGGAGTATTACTCAGCTATTAAAAACAATGATTTCGAGAAATTCTTAGGCAAATGGATGGAACTAGAAAATATCATTCTGAGTGAGGTAATCCAATCACAAAAGAACATACATGGTATTCACTCACTGATAAGTGGATATTAGCCCAAAAGCTTGCAATACCCAAGATTCAACTCACAGACCACATGAAGCTGGTAAAGAAGGAAGACCAAGTGTGGTTGCTTCGGTCCTTCTTAGAAGGAGTAACAAAATACTCAAGGGAGCAAATATGGAGACAAAGTGAGGGACCGAAACTGAATCAGGGGCTGTCTGGAGACCATTCCACCTGGGTATCCATCCCATGTGCAGTCACCAAGGGTAGATGCTGATGTGGAAGTCAGGAAGTGCATGCTGACAAGATTCTGACATAGCTGTCTCCTTAGAGGTCTGCAAGAGTCTGACATATTCAGAGGCAGATGCTCACAGCTAACCCTTGAACTAATCATGGGGCTCCCAATGGAGGAGTTAAAGTGAAGACTGTAGGAGCTGAAAGGGTTTGCAGCCCCATGAGGAGAGCAACAATACTAACCAACCAGAGCTCCCAGGGTCTAAGCCACCTGGCTGGGAGCACTTAGGGAGGGATCCATGGCTCCAGCTGTATATATAAGGGAGGATGGCCCTGTCAGGCATAGGTGGGAGAAGAGATCCTTAGTCTCATGAAGGCTGGATGCCCCAGTGGGTGGGAATTTGCGGGTGGGGAGGTGGGAGTGGAGGGTGGGTGGGGGCGTATCCACAGATAAGTGGGAGTAGGGGTGATGGGATAGGGGGTTCCTGAGCGGGGTGTGGGGGAATGGGGTAAGGGGATAACATATGAAATGTAAATAAAACATCCAATAGAAAAAAAAAAAGAAGAGGAAAGGGAAATGCTGAAACTCCTTTCTCTTCTTTGTTTACCATTGACTAGTATTTACCCAATTCCAAGCTGACTCGATCTTTTACCCACTTCTGTCAGACCTCACCTGTCCTCAGGGTCTACAAAGAGGTTGCCAGGGTGAAGACAGAAGGCCATACTGCTCATCTGTGCTCAGTGTTGGAAAGGGTTTTCAGAGGAACGTCTCCAAGTTCTCAACACTTCTTGCTCCTAAACAGAGTGGAAAAAGGAGGAAGCTACGAGGCTCCAGTGAAGCAGGTGGGGGACATGAGGGGCACAGAGATTGAGAGCATGGTGACCTCTGCTCTGGTCACCACTGCTGTGAGATAGGACTCTATGATCCTCCTAACAGGCCTGGCAAAGAGAGGCATTTCAGCCAGTCATCAGGAAGAACTCAGGTACAAACTTCACACACCCAAACCAGAGGTCAGTGCTGAGGCTCTCTCTAGGGCAAAATGCTGCCCTACCATGTGCAAGCCTTCTTGTGGAGCCCTGCAGAAGAAAATAACACAAGTATCCAAACTCTAACAACAGTGAAAACAAAGTGTCAGACACAGTGTGATGTCACAAGATAACCATACACAGTCAAGTCTAAGGCACCTGGAAGGACGTTACACCGTTGTTCGATATGTGCTTAAAGTATTTTTATGATGCAAATTAAAATCACACATATTTTTGTTTTGTGCGTGCATGCCTGTGATGTGCATATGTGCACCTGTGAGTGTGACAGTGTCAGTGTGCTGCTCAGGACAGCTCGTGTGGGGCCAGTCCCCTCTCCTTCAGCCAGCGTTATCCTTGGGGTTGAACTCAGTTGTCAGGCTTGGCAACAGCACGTTTGTCTTTTCATACTAAGCCATCTCACTAGCCTGCAAAAATCTTCTCTTGGGTATTGTAGGCACATTTTTACCTTACGCAGAAAGAAAAAAATATTAACAAAATATAACTGTTCGGATGTTCCTAAAACTACCTCCACTTTGGAACAATTTTCATCCAGGCTGTTTATGCCTGTACTCTCTGTACTATTAAGGACTTGGGTGGTTATCATATCCAGCTATGGCCAATAGTGATAGGTGTCCCAGATTTAGGCATGTAATAAGATGACTAGATGTATCTTTAAAATCTATAAAGTAGAAAAGATTTATCCGTCTCTATAATGAATTGTTTCTTCCATTTAGAATATAATGTTTTCCATGCACAACCTGGGGGAATTTGGGTGGCTGTCTAGGCTAGTCTGGGGAGGCAGGGGATAGAGAGAATCTTCTGGCTGCTAGGTTTTGGTAATCCCAGCAAAGGCATTAGTGAATTGGATTATTTGATGGGTATATCTAACCCTCAGCATTCTTTGCAAGCTATGAGATTTAACTGTGTTTGAGAAAAGTTTCCCACTAAAACTCCAGGGTTTTTAACTTATATGGAGTCTTAAATACAATTCATCATCTTATCTAATCTGATATCCAAGGATGGCTTTGTCAAAGCAGAGTCAAGTATCGGCAATCCCTCAGAAATCTCCAAAGAACGAATAAAAGAAAAATGATTTAAAGCTGTAAGATTTAAGTAGAGCTTTGAAATCTTTTAGAAAACTTAACAAGGAACCCCTTCCCGAGTCTGCTAATGCTGGCTTTGGAACATGAATAGAAAATCAGAGTGTGGGAGGAAAGGTGAATTGTGGGTATCCTTTTGACTACTGCTGGAGGGGTAGTTAGCATCCTGGTCAAATAGTAATGCAACAATTATATGCAAGATTCCCAAAGAAAAATGAATTCTTTTACTTAGGGTAACTTACTTGCTATGTTGATGTATTTTATCTGTCCTTAAATGATGTGGGTACATAGGGTACTACCTCTTATACAGCAAAGGCCTGTATCTTGTAGAGGTTTGATGTATGAGTCAGATTCAGATTTGAATACCAATTTGGTACTGCTTGGCTTACTTGATCTTGTGTTAATTCTGCAACCTCTCTGTGTATTTGTTTTCATAAATATCATGGAAAAAGATACCTATGTTTACGGAATGATACAGTTTGAAGAATAAATAGGAATGGTTATTAAGACCTAATGCATGATAAGTGGATAGCTCTTGGTATGTATGCAATAGTTTACTTTTGGTTACTGAGACAAAATGCCTGAGTTAATCAATTGATAACATGGATTAACTTTGGCTGACAGATTTAAAGGTTTCAGTTTATGGTAGACTGGTTCTGTTTTTTTTGGTTCAGGGTGGGTTGGTTCATTGTAGTGGTGAGAATGGAGTAGGTAGAAGGCATGTTCACCTCATAATCAGATGGCAAAGATGAAAAGGAAGAGATAGAGATCCCACAACTCCCTTGAGGACATATTCCCCAATAACGTAAAACCTCCTGGTAGGTGTTACCTTTTAAAGGTTCCATAGATCCCCAATAGTGTCCAGTTGGGTATGATTCCCTTAATTTATGGGAATTTTATTGCTTTTTTGGTGTTTGTAGGGTAACCTATAAGATTCAAACTATAACTCTTTGAGCAAAACAGAAATAACCAACACTCTTAGACATTCAAGTTTCTCACATAGACATGTGTTGTATGTCAAGTTCTTCATTTCAAGGAAAGGTTGTTGAACAAGCATAGTTGGCCAGGTCGTTTCTTTCTATGCATGTCTACCTCAAAATAGAGACATGTAATCCTAAATGCTCATATTGGTAATGGAATTTTTGTTTGTTGTTTGCATAACCTACTCTGTGTGAACACAAAGCGCATGTTGACCTTTCTTTTTGATTGATGTTAAGTTCATGTTCTATGCTACATCAAGACCCCTGGAACTTTCTAGGCTTTCAGGCCCAGGGAGCATGGAAAATTGCCTTTAAAAAGTGGTGGTTTTGTTTGTTTGTTTGTTTGTTTGTTTGTTTTGTCAGCTCTGAGGTGCAGGATTGAAACTCTTTTCTCCAGTATGCAGCTGTGGCTCTCAGCCCCCATGGCAGGGGCTGTTTTGCTCTGTCCTTCTCCATCAGGTAACCTCAGTGAACTTGGGATCTAATGAAGAGAATCTATGGATGTAGCACATTTGTCTTCTGGTTAGGCTACTTCTTACTCTACCAGCTAGCCACGCCTCTCTGGGAACCAAAAACGGCTGCCTTCATGGCTAGGGGCCATGTTTGTCTTGGTCAGACTATAAAAGGCTGATTTTTTTTTTTCTGATAGGACATAAACTGACAAATCCATTGTAGATAATTTGTACCTACTTTTCTCATTCATGGAACCAAAATGTAGCAAATCATAAAAGGCATATTTATTTCCTCTAGTGGTCTCCATCGGTGCAGAGGTATGACCGATCCAGTCCCTTTACCTCTGCTTCTTCAATGTCTTCATGATGTGCAGCCCATGAAGGCCCTTCATTTGACACTAATGGAGTGAATGAATTCTTTCCTTGGGTTTGGTTTGCATTTTAACTTCACTCTTTGGCTAGATGTGTGGTGCAGTGGCTGTATATGTGCCAAATTATGTTAAAGAGAGTAGAAGTAGGGGAGCCATGAGAAAAGGAAGAGCAGATGGAGGGGGAATGGGAGACACAGACTCCACATTTTCTAATTTGTAAAGGTGAGAATGTTTTCCTGCTTTCTGCCTTAGTGGCTGTGATCCCGACCACACTTATTTGCTTAGTGGCCCAATAACTTGTCCCAGTAACTGCCAAGAATATCAACTAAGTTCTAAATGAATATGAGACTCTGAAATGTTCTTTGTGGTAAGGTATTAACTCCTCATGAAGGCTTCTGAGACCTTCTCCCTACTACGGTTACCACTGAGATGCTCATTGTGTCTATTGACCTGGTCCCCTCCAAAAAAGCTTTGCCAAATTCTTCTTGTAGCAATAGTGTTTGGTTAGGAGAAGGGAATGGTCAGAGATACATGAAGAAAACATTGTTTATAACTATAACCTAGAAAGGCATTAAATCCATGCTTCTACATTGTTTCACAAGAAGCAGCAACATAATATCATAGCACACAGCTGTGTCAAAATTAATTTTAGTTTACCAGCAAAACTATCACATGTTTACTATGGAGTGATCATGGACAATCTACTCTTTCTGATAGTAAATTAATAACTTTCAAAAGAGAAGCATGAAGAGAAATTTGAGCCTACCTCTTGGTTTGTTTCAGCTGGATTTGCATGAAAATCTCAGTTAATAAAGACTTTCTGGTATGCTCAGAACCTTGCTTCATACATCATCATAAATATAACACTATCCAAAATGGGCGGTTCATTCCCTGGACCTTGGAAAGGGTTCTAGCAGCCCTGGAAAGTGATCTCTTCTGTTTGCTCACTAGGTCCCCTGACACTCATCATATAACTGACCTCCCTCCCTCCCT
>NW_021620873.1:235870-296296 GCF_004785775.1 Grammomys surdaster
CCCACACACATCTTGCCTTCCTATTTTCTTTTCTTTCTTATTGTTCTATTATTTTTTCTTTTCCTAGCTATATCAGAAGCCCAGCTCTCTCTAGTATGAAGGACAGAAGTCCTCACTGAAACTGCACACAGCAAGGATTGGGGCTCTTTAGACACAGTCTTTGGTGGTTAAAGCAGCAGTACAAATCTCGTGATCATGAATGAACCAAGCTGCTTTGCAGTTTGAGCAGTTCAGTTTGAACCTTGTGTTAGAGGCCCTGAAGTAGGGGAAATGTGGACACATTTCACATCACAGCCCCAATTTGAGTTCCAACCAGTTTCTGAGTCTTCAGCTAAGTCAGGGAACTTTAGAGATTCAGAATTTGCAAAGTATTGCGTGCAGCCTGGGAACATCCATCACCTTATCTTATCTGATTGCCATTTCCCCTTCTGTTCACCAAAATAGAAAAGTCAGTGCTTTTGGGCGGCGTGCCCTTGTTACTGCAGTAGAAGGTGTCTTGGCCAAACTGACAAGGACTGGTGATATAAGAAGTCAATTTTATCTCTCAACTCTCGATATTTCTATTCATGGCAAACCTAGCTGCTAGCTGAAATCTCAGTATCTTTATAGATAAAACATAAGCCTCTAAAATTTATATTGAAGTACCAAATAAAGCTGGATATCAATTAAATTCCATCCTAAGAAGGAAGGGAAATAAATTGACTTTGTCATTTTAGCATTTAGAACCTTGGTGGCTTCTTGCTATTATCTATTTTAATGTTTTCTGGTATTGCTGAAGATAGACTATGAAATTGTCATACATGTTGTCTGTGACACTCCGTATGATTAGGCTATATAAGGTGTGCACATTACTTATTTATTTGGAGTTCACACATACTAATGTGGTGATGGGGTGGAAGAACTTAGGTGCCCTTACAGGTCAACTGGGAGGCAGATCTCAGCTTCAACATTGTTGAGAGAGTCATTTCTGTTGTCTTGGCCACTGTGGTACATTCTCAGACTAGCTGGCTCCCAGGCTTTGAGGCATTTATCCTGGTTTCATCACTCATCTCTCTGTAGGAGTTCCAGGATTACAGATGCTCATGTTGCATCAAGCTTTCTGTGTGGACCCTGGGATCAAGAACATGTCAGCCTTATGTGGCTTCCTGTCTCTACCTCCCATCTCTGGGATTCAGACTGTCATATCTAGCTTTTTATGCAGATTCTAGGAATTGAACTATTGTTGCCATGTTTACAGAGATAACGCTTTTACCTGTGGAGACATCGACTCAGACTAAGGTACACACATTTAATGTATTCAAGCTGCTGAGTTTAGACATAGGTATATAACCATGAAATCATCACCACCTTCAAGGCTATAATTGTGTTCTTTATCTCCTCCAGCATTTTGCCACCTCAGAGAGGGTGTGGTACTCTTTGTGATCCCCACATGGGCCTTAAAAGAAAAGCCTCAAATCTGTTTAAATGCCCTAGTACACTTTCACACACAACCCCAACAACTTGCTATATATGTTGTAGGAATCTCATGACTATCACCCGAAATTCCTAGCTCCTATTCTTTGAAATTCTCATCAGCTTTGTGCACCGAAGTCTTTGGTATCCTTTAAGAACACTGTTTGCCCAGCGATAAGTGTCAGTGTTGTCAGTGTTGAGGTTTTGTTTTAAGCTGAGATCGGAGCTTAGACACAGAATGTCCCTGTATTCTCATTTCCATGACTTTCTCTAAGACACTTCCCTTCTCTGTTCCTACTAAACATCAGACTGCTCGACACAAACTCTGATTCCGTTCATAGCATCGTTTATAGCATTGTCCAAGGCAGAGGCAGCTTAAAGAGCTCACCTGGCATCTTTCACACTCGTGCCTCTCTCATTGTTTCTGGTGCCTCTCTCATTGTTTTCGGTGCCCCGGAATTGATAAGAACGACTCATTCATTTCTTTCCCTTCCTTCCAAAGGTCTTTCCCGACACAATGCTCATTTGAGCTATCCATTTCCATGTTGTTTCGCTAGGCATCCAAAGTTACTCCTGTTCTCCTGCATTTATCCGTGTTTGGTTTCTGGACCCCGGGACAAGGGACCGAGGTGCATATTTTACACACCAAAGCATACCTGGCCTCCAGGTTCTCCCAGCATCTCTCAGTCCCTGCCTGACATACCCTGCCTGCCCTCACCTCTGAAACTTTTCAGCCTAGGGACTGGGCTGCCCTTCCCCGAGAGGTTCCTCCCTATATAATCTAGATATTTTGCTCTCTGTCTCTCTCCCTCTCTCCCTTTTTCCCTCCCTCTCTCTCTCCCTCTCTCTCTCTTTTCCCCCCTCTCCCCTCTTCTCTCTCTGCATGTGTGCCCCATCCCTCTTTCTCTCTACCTCTCCACCCCCTTTTCCCCAAGGCAACTTCCCTGGTCTTGGTCTTGGGGCCAGTGAACTCACTCACCGGACAGCAGCTTCCCAGTAAACCTACCTTTCATATAACCTAATCTGTCTTGAATCGCCTTATTTCACTGATGGTGGAGAAATGACCTATCAATAATAATAGATTGTATGTATTTCTGTCTATATATTGACCATGAGTAAATTATCACACCACTTCAATGCTCAGAGGTTAACTCTGACCTATTAGAAACATTCTTGGGAATAATTCCTGTCAGAATTTCTACATTTTCCCTACTTTTTCTTTTTCCTGATGGCTTCTAATTAATCCAGTCCTCTTTGTAGCCTCGCCTGAACTGCTGTAGATTCCTCTTGAGAGCAATTTTGAAGCACACACCAGCTCTTTGTAATACATTCAAATGTAAGTTTTGATAATTCTTCTTCTTTTTTAAATTGGTTAAGACAAAGCGTAGAGCTAGCATGGGTAAGGGAACATGGGGTATTCTTATGAATGAGAAGATTCATGGCTCGCTTAATGGAAAAGGATGTATGACTTGTTTCTCCTCAAACGATGGTCAGTAGATTTGCCTCTGTTTATGTAGTAGCTTTATTCCTAGGCCTGACATTTGGCTCCTTTCTGGGGAGTTCTTAGGATGTGGATTAGAAAAATGATCTGCTTTGTGGAGGGACCAGATCTCCTGACCTGCCCGCCTGCTAGGTTGTTCACCAGAAGGCAAATTTTCTTTTTCTTCTTTTTTTCCTTTAGCATTAATAATTCTTTTCTGATTTTTCTTCCCATTAGTGGCATGAACTCGTAAGATGGCCAGCAGTGTCCACAGGCACAGACCAGTGTTGAGGAAAGTCCCTCTTCTAGTTCAAACCTAATTATGTTCAGTACAGACTTTGGCCTCATTAACTCATTTTTCCTGAGCAATTCAGTAACATGATCCCAGGGTTAAGAAGCACGGATCAAGCCTTCCCAAAGGTAACCTTCTCTGAAAATTTAATTTTATATTTGAGGAAAACGTAGGGTCCCTGAACCCTTTAAGCTTCCTTGTACTTTATAGTCGACCATAACCAAGAAGTCCCCAGAACTGACTAAGTGAACAGTGCTGGGGGAGGGGGGGGGAACGTGAGAAAACATGAAATGTTTTTACAGGGGGAGTAAACTCTTAGCTTGGGGTAGAAATTTTTAGACTTCAGGCTGGAAAACTCTTGGCCTTAAACATTAATCACTGGCCTGCTGAGGGAGATAAGATATTAATAACACAAACTCTCAATGTCCCTGTAAAGGGGAAATTCATGGACATTAACATCTCCTCCCTCTGATTATTATGCTGGAGAGAGAGAGAGAGAGAGAGAGAGAGAGAGAGAGAGAGAGAGAGAGACTGACTGCAGTAGAGAAACATGGCAAGAGAGAATCAGAGCCAGGTCGGATGTGTTTTGAGTAGGAAGTTGTTGCTGAGAATAATTATGTCAAATATAACAACAACAACACATATGAAGAGAGGCTGTGTGCATCTGTGGTTTCCTTATACAGTATTGGCTGAAGTCTGTAAACGTGTGTATTTCAGAACATATAAACTATTTCCAGACAAGTTTACTATTAAATCTACTTGAAATCCATTGATTACCTTACTATTATCACTGTGCATGTGTTTTGAGATTGGGCTTCATACATCCCGTGATGACCTCAGCGTGTTATGGAATCCAGAGTAGCTTAAACTTTGGAACTGATGATCCTCTTGTCTAGACCTCCTCAGTTCTGGGAGTCTTCCCTCTCTCCAAAATGCTTTGATTTCCTTCAGTTTCTCTCCATAGGACTCAGGGTGAGCTCAAGAGACCCAGGGCACTCACACCCAGAACCTCCCATATCCAGCAGAAGGATGGACACTTCTTTGTTTCTGACTCATCCTCACTTCCCATCTATCAAACACCTAGAAACACAATGCATCTACAATCATTGTTTCAGAAAAGAGAGGGAGAGGGAGAGGGGAAAGGAAGAGGGGCTGGGAGATAGCGAGAGAGATGAGGGGAAGGAAGAGGAATAGAAATGGGGAGAGGGAGAGTGAAGGGAGAAGGAGAGGAAGAGAAGGAGGGGAGAGGAAGGGGAGAAGGAGAAAGAGAGGGAGAGGGAGGAAGAGAAAGAACTGCAGGATGAGTTGATTACTGAACTATAAGCAGCCGTAGTTGGAAGAAGACTATATGGAGACACAAGTCCTTCCCTCATCTTCACCATTGCCTTAGACTTGAGGAAAGAGAAGAGGGGAAGAAATGTACCAGAGCAGTGAGTAAAATTCATGGTGGCTGCGATCTGTTGATTGCCACATTTGTGCATGCAGTTGGTTACATTACAAATAAAATATATAGTATTATTTTCATTTCAGAACCAGATGTTTGCAATCTAAGACACAAAAATACCGGGGCAGGGGAATGGCTAAAATGTCACACTCTGAAGCAGAGCTAAGTCTCACAGAAGTGGCTGCATTTATTTGCTTGGAAATATTAAATATGGAATCCATCGGCACTCCTCCCTCACTCCATGCCCCACAGTCTGTTGTGACTGTTGTCAATCACGGCTCCTCCATCGCTCGCCCACTCACATTTATATTGAATGCACTTGTGTGACTTTAAGGTACAAGGAACCATAATAATAGGAGACTTGAAGTAATTTTTTTTCTCCCACTGAATTTAGAAGCCCAGTAAAATATTGCCTTACAATAACTGAAAGCAGGATGATGAACGCATTGATCACCTTGGCAAATACACAAGATGATGTGTTTTCTTAATTTTCTTGTGAGATATAAGAGCACAGAGATTCTGTGAGCTCGTGATTTCCGTGAGTTTTCCATATTCATTCGTCCAATGGTAATTTACCACGACAGCCTTGAATAGAATGGCCCTTCACTTCAGACATCCCTGTCTGATGCATAGATGGGTGATGAACGCGTGAATACAGAGGCGATCTCTCAATCATGTGGTTGATGGGAGGAAACGTGAGAGCTCACTCTGGGAGGAGTAACTTCAGCATCCAGATAAAGAAATTTTTCTTAGGAAAGTGTGACAGACAGAGGTCTCCAGAGAAACAGAAGCAATGGGTCTTAGACAAATAAGTAGACATACATACATACATACATACACACAGACAGACAGACAGACAGACAGACAGACAGACAGACAGACAGACATTTTAAGAAACTGGCTATCAGATTGTGGGGTCTTAGTAATGTTCAAATTAGGTACTCTGCTTTTAGTTTCTAGCACGTCTATTTTTGTTTTGTTTTGTTTAAAGAAAGATTTGATATACTGGATGCTTTAAACAACTGGTATTTGCTTTTCTCCATTTCTGAGGGTTATAAGTCTAAGATCAAGGTATCAAGAAGTTTGGTTTCTATTGAGGCTTCTTGGCTTGCGTGTGACTACTGTGTTGTCAGGTCCTCATCTAGTCTTTCCTCTGTGTGCCCACGTTTTTTCTTATCATAAGGAAACTGACAGTATGGGAGTAGGGTCCACTCTAGTGGCTTCGTTTTAATTTAGTCATCTCATGAGAGGTCCCATTTCTCAGTATAGT
Source organism: Grammomys surdaster (assembly GCF_004785775.1). Lineage (NCBI taxonomy): Eukaryota > Metazoa > Chordata > Mammalia > Rodentia > Muridae > Grammomys > Grammomys surdaster. The sequence goes on from NW_021620873.1 coordinate 241,809, forward strand.
TAACATTAAGATGAACTAGAGGTTAGGACTTCAATGTGTGAATTTTAGGGATACACAATTTGGCACTTCACAGATGAAATCTGATCTAGAACTAGGACTTGCCAGGTAGGACAGAGATAGGCAAAAGTCTCCATTTCCAGAGTGGATAAAACACCAAACTACTCCATGGCTAGCTCAGTCCTGCCTCAAGTTGCTTTAACTTGCCATGATGGTTGGTTTTAATCATCAGCTTGACATATCTAAATTATCTTGGGACCAGAGGCTCTGTTTGGGTCAAGTTGGTCTACAGTCTGTAGGGGGATTATTTGGATTATGTTAACTGAGATGGGAAAAGTCACTGTGGGTGCTGTCCTTCTTTAGGAAGGGAATGTTGAGCTGAAGCTCGTTAGAGTACTGGGGTGTGCAGAGCATGCGCACACTCTTCTTTTTCTACCCTTGACTGTGGATGTGATGTGACCTACTGCTACACATCCTTGCTGCCTTGACTTCACTGTTATGATGGACTGTAATCTGGAATCATGTTCGAACATAAACCTTCATTCCACTAAGCTGTTTCTGTCAGAGATTCTATCACACCAAGGGAAACAAAACTGAGATATTAACATAATCCTAACAATAACTGCACCTAAGTTATTTTTCTTATTTGATTTTATTCGTTATTCGTGTGTGTGTGTCTGTGTGTCTGTGTATATATTTGTTAGGTACATGTTTGTATGCTTGTGTGTGGAGACACCTCAAATAGCATCCAACTGGACTAGGTTGCCCAACCTGGGGACCCTAGAATTCTGTCTCCACCTCTCCGGTGTTGGGATCATTTTTTTTTATCTTAGGGTTGAATTAAGATCCTGGTGCTTAAAGGACAAATGTTAATGAGCCCTCCACACAAACTTAAGATGCTTTTGTGAAAACACATGGACTGCGTGGAGACACTCAACTCTGAGATGTGTTATCTTGTTCCAGATGTTCACAGATGGCCTGTTCCCTTTATGGAGTAGTGGTGATTTTTTTTTTTTTGGTTGTTGTTTTGTTTTGTTTTTTATTACTGGTAAAACAAGAGTTTGGGCCCATGGATGAGATCCAGCAAGATGCTCTGTGCATACGTGGTGCATTCTATCTGTCTGGAAAAATGCAACACGCAGTGTGTGGTAAACAATCAGGCCTCTTTGCAGCTTAGCTTCTCATTCACAGGTTTCCCCAACACTTTCACACTAGAGAGGAAGGTGGGGTGTGAGTTCCACGTTGAGTTCTTCTAAGAACTGTATCACTGATGACAAAGATCCATGCTGGGCAAAAATAATTCTCCAGTGATGGATGATGGTTCAATTGCTGAAATGCTTGGTGTGAAGACCTGGGTTGCATCCACAGCATCTGTGCAAATATCCAAGCATGGACACGGACAATTATAAACCAAATGCTGGGGAGATGGAGACAATGTTATTGTTAGTTTACTGTCCAGCCTGAGTAGCCTAATCAGCAAGGCTGGGGCCCAAGCAGAGACTCTATCTCAAAAGATGAGGTGGGCAATGCCTGGCGAATGACACTTGAGGTTTGCCTCTGGCCTCCACAAGCAGATGCACACTTCTTTGTGTATACACACATGTGCAGAGAGTGCCTGTGTATGTGTACACACACACACACACACACCAAAGAGAGGGGGGGGATTAAGAATAGAGATGGAAGCCGGGCAGTGGTGGCGCACACCTTTAATCCCAGCACTTGGGAGGCAGAGGCAGGTGGATTTCTGAGTTCAAGGCCAGCCTGGTCTGCAGAGTGAGTTCCAGGACAGCCGGGGCTACACAGAGAAACCCTGTCTCGAAAAACAAAACAAAACAAACAAACAAACAAAAAGAACAGAGATGGAAGAGTAGGTCACAGGTTATTTGAACATTGCTTCTTCAGGCAGCCCAACCCTGTGCCCCTCCTATAGCCATAGCCTACCATGTGGTTCTCCTACAGCAGGTAGACAAAAGTTCTCAAACTTTGGGGTGCTAAGCACAAGTACTGTGTCTTATTCCGCTCCTTTCTCCTTGCTCCCTCCTACTTTCTGGGTCTTTCAGCCATTTCTCCAGGTATGTGGTGTTTGCAGGTAGCACACAAGCTTAGCTTGAAGTATTCTCCTATGGAGGAACGTTATTGCTTCTGCGTCTTTAATCATGGTCTTTAACTTTAAGGGCAAAGGTACTGGAAAGATGGTTCAGTGGTCAAGGGCACTGACTGCTCTTTCAGAGAACCTGGGTTCAATTTCAGCACCCACATGGAGGTTCACAACAGTCAAGAAAGCCAGTCCCAGGGAATCCAGTGTCCTCTTCTGGTTGTGTGTATGGTACACAGAAATGCATGCAAGCAAAACACACACACACACACACACACACACACAAGAAAGATTTATTTCAGGTTGGGTAATCATGTTATAATACTTGCAAGGTATTTTTTATGTAAGAAAAAGTGTGCAGGTCTTGGGCATACAGTTTTGTAACAAACAACTTAATAATGGTTGAGTGCTTAATGATTTTCACTTATTCTTTGATATTTTCCCACTGCACATAATACATTTGGTGATATACTCTACCCATCCTACCATTCCACTTCTGTTTGTGTCCTACAGAACTTTAAAACTATTTAAGGAAAATAGAGGAAAAACTGGGTAATTCGATAGTCAAGGTGCTTTGAACATGGTACAAATAGTGTGCATTACTGTCACATAAGAACATGTCCCGTGTATACAGCACAGAGGACAGACAGGAGCTTCTCTCCTTTTACATGGAAGAGGATGCTGAAAGACACGTGAAAGACATATGTATGACAGGCAGGCAGATGACAAGAGCTGAAAAAACAATTGTGTTTCCCGAGAGTCTGGTCTGTGTTCTTTAATGTCTTCCCTTAGTTGTGTGAGCTATTACATACAGCGATAGAGCGAGAGGCTTTTCTGCTACTTGGTTGTCGGGGGTCTGAGCACTCTCTCTTTCTAAGACCCAGCTGCCTCAACATGGAAGAAGAAACTGAGGAGAAAGCGTGTAGTTCTTGCTCACCAAATGCTGCTCATGCTTGCACTTCGGTATTCCACGAGACTGTGTTTTATAATAAATTCCCATGCATTTCCTTCTCCTCTTTTTCCAATGCAACATGCAATAGCAACCACCAGCTGTGTGAACACTGCTATCAGCATATGCAAACAAGGTCAAATCTGCATGGCAGTGGTACACTGATGGACTGGCAGGATGTCTTGGAGAACAAGTACTGCTTGCCCGTGTTAGGTTTGAAGATGAAATGATCTTTCTTGAGGACTTAGTTGCCACCAGCTGATGGGTTTAGAAAGTGATTAGATCTGAGGGGCCCTGACCTAACTGATGGATTCCCTCCTAGCTGGGTTTACATTATGATGCCATGATTGGAAGGAAGTGGGGTGTTATTGGAGGAGATAGGAACTCCGATCTCCCTAATCTAGAATGTATCTTGTCCCTCCCGCCCCCTTCCTGGGTACCATGATGTAGAAGGCCTCTGGTACATGCTCTCTTAGCCATGTTTCTACCTCACCTCAGATACAAGGAAATGGATCCAGCTACCCAAGGTCTGAACTCTCGGAGGCTATGAAAGTGAATAAATCCTTCTTCCCTACCTGAGCTTGTTTCCAGTGTTCCGTCACAGCAAGGAAGGACTTAACATTGTCCTGTAAATGTCAACTCACCAGTGGCCCCTGTGTATTTGTGTACATAGCACAGGGTTGAATGGGAGCTATAAACAATATATTCATGCTTCAAACAAGCTTGGAGCAACAATACACTGTTTTCTATTATTTATGCATTAGTGTATGTTGTTTCCTCAACAAAATAGTAACTCCCTACAGTTTTGGGATTTCTTGTGCCTTCAACTTTCTGTCTTTCTACACTGGAGGGAGAGGGGTGTTTTCACCCTTCATATTCATCTCATATTCTCTTTTGCATGGAGCACCCTGTTTTTCTCCTGAAAATTCATACTTAGTTCCATTCATGTAATGTGGGTAGAAGGCATCTTTTAAGTTTATATCTAACCCAAACCTAGCTGAGAAAATTATTACAGTCTATTAATCAGTAAAATTAATGTACACATGGGTAAACAGTCCAGGTTTGATCAATAAGAATGCAATCTTGGCCTTTTCCTGCACTGCCAGGCTGAAGGGAGTTTTCCCCCAAATAGAATATAGTGTGGAAGTATAAAGCCTCCAAAAATGAGACCAATGCAGGGAAAGATGAGCTGAAAACAGTGCAGAGGGTTCTAGCATCCACATAACTTCAGCACCTAGATCCATCCATTCCTGAAAGCATTGATCTTTAACTTTTCAGTTACATGATCCAACAAGCCATCCTCCATGCCTGTTCTAGTTACAGACACTTCACTGCTGCAGCTGGGATTTTATGTCTTGGTTCTGGGAGTACTCACCATGCTGAGAGTGTGGGCAGCCCTACATAAACTGAGGGCAGTGCAGGGATGGGATGACTCATGGGAAATACTTACCTCGAGGACCTCTGAGTGTGGAATAGTGTGGAGAATAGAATGATGTCATCTACAGGGGACTGGAAAAAGAACCCAGAGGCTTAAATCATTTCTGTCACTTTCACTGAGAATCCGTTTTATGCCAGGCACTGTTCTAGATGCTGGAGACAAAGGAGTAGACCAATAGACAAAGTATTGTCTTAATAGTGCTATTACATGCAACTGTAGAGAGCTTTGCTGCTGATTAGGTGCAGACCTCTGAGTAAGCCGATTTATCTTTCTCAGGCTCAATCTTCTCATATGGGAAAAGAATTATAGGTGTAGGTTTTGTTCTTTCCTTTTCTCTTTTTCCTTTCTCTTTCCAGGGCCACCACCACCACCACCAATATTTCCATTTCTTGACACGTCTTCATAAGCCTGAATCTTATATTTCCCTGTTTTATTGGTACACGTCTGTCTGCATAGTTGCACAAGCCCACAGACTCTTTCTTGTTCAAGCCATCCAGGAGTGAGTGAGATTCCTGAGGGACCTGGGGGCTGCTTCCGCTAGCTCAATTCCCCTGAGGCCCTCACCTGAAAGCGGTGCCTGTGTCGCTGCATCTGTGAGCTTTCCCTGAGATCAGTGACAGCCGGTCTGCTCCATCACCTTTCATTTGGTGAAAAGTTCTGTTATCACGGAATGAAGAGAAACTGTGCTGATTCTAACCGCAGCCCCGGTTCCTCCGTTAATCATCTCACTTATCACTGTGTCTAGTCTTAGCTACCTCCTTCCACGTGTTTTCAGACACTTCAGACTCCTCTCCCTGTGGAAATGGTCTCAACAGCATACTAGCTGCTGCTTTTGAAAGCAAGATGGTGAATAGAGTCTGGCTCTGAAGGGTAAATGGCATCTGTCTGCATTTCCAAGTGATGCTTTGGACCATATTTTCACTTCCGTGTTGGTAAATTCCTTTCTTTTACTGGGTATACATTGTGTGCCTACGGATACTTGGGTCTTCTCTCTGACAGGGGGAGGGAAGATGTGGATTTGATTTCCCCACAGATTTACTCCTTTCTTATACAATTCTTGGGATGCCTTCTAGGTCACTAAGACTATCAAGGTTTTGGCAATAAAAATATTTTAGTTTTCCGTGAAAGCCCTTTAGAGGATAACAGTAAGCCTTCTGGTGGTGAGTCTTCCAGGTGTGATTCTGAGCCCAAGCAGGTGAGGAGCCCTTCAGGAGTCCTTTCTCTTCATCCTGCTTATAGAACATGTTCACCCTAGGCTGCAGGCATTTGGACTGCCCACCAGAGAGATTAAGCCTCCACTTTACTCCTGATTGCCATTACTTTGGTAGCTGACTGCATTAGTGTCTTTACTGTTGTTATGACAACCCCCCTGTGAAAACAACTTAAGAATTGATTTTGGTTCATAGCTTCAGAGATTTAAGTCCATTGGTTGGCTGGTTCTACTGGTTTGGGCTGTGGCAAGGACTAAATATGGTGGAAGGATGCGGTAGAGGAGAAAAACAGCTTGCTTTAGAAAAGCTAAGAACCAGAGAGACAGGGAAGGGCCAGTGACAAGATGTATGCTTTGAAGATATGCTCCTAGTGACCTCCTTCCCCAGATCAATGCCCTTGACCAAACCCCATTCAGTTATTAATGAGGTTAGCATCCTAATGGGCCTCTCATTAACACTACCGGTTGAAGATCGTCTCTTCAACACACGAGCCTTTTGGGAACATTTCTAAATTCAGTCTCTTGCATGTAGCTTTTGCTGCCCCGACAAAGCTCTGGAAATAGGCCATGCTGCCAGCCCCCACCCAGATTCCCTTGAATCCACGGACAAAAAACTCAGACATTGCTCAAGTTCAACTTGTCATTTTGGCACAATTGCTGGGTGCTACTTATCTCCTGCCTGGATAATTATGCCCTTATCAATATTCTTAGCTCCATACCTCTCTACCTGTATTCAACTTTGGTTGCTTAGTTACATCTCATCCCAACTAAACACCTCCAACCTCCTGCCTGTAGGGGGGGCCACAGGTTGCCCTTCTACCCGAGATCTCACATGGCTGGCCACCTTTTCTCCCTCAGAAGCATGGTAAACTCTCTTTCTCCCTCTCCTTGCATCTGTCTTTTTGCCTTCAGGAACCCAGAAGTCCCCTCTATTCCTTCCGCCCAGCAATTGGCCCATGGTTTTTTAACTGAGAGATTAAGAACCAATTGGGGAACAGGACCTTAGCATCAGCACCACCTCTACACCAACCTTCCACAGCTTTCTTATTTAGGTCTTTAGATTACACTAGTTTGTCTAGTCCTATTACAGCACCATCCTGCTGATTAGGAAACATGAGCTTCATGTGTGCTTTACAGTGTGTTTGGGGTTGCTTGGGTAGAACAGCCATGTTATATTCTGACATTTCTCCTACAGAGAGAGAATGCCTCTATTGCTCTTAAAGTTCCTAGCACCTGGCTCACTGTTTTGCATGCAGTGAGCATCCAGTGAGTGTTTTGACAATCAGAGTTTGAATCAGTTACTTTCTTGGACAGCTGTTGACAAATAGCTAAAGTTCTTGATACAGTAAAACCTTATGCTAGTCATTGAGTTTCTATCACAGACGTTATGAACTGGCTATTGATTTTTTTTTAAAAGGAAGCTGATCTACCACTTGATACTTGTTGCTCTAACTTGTGAGCTAATGTATAAATCAGGAGTCCTATGACACCCTTAGAAATTAGCAAAATAAAAATAAGTGAAAAATTAGCGATTTAGTTACCTTTAGTCAACATCTAATTATATTACTTGAGGAGAGCCTAGAACCTTCTCCATAACTTGGGGGGAGAGTTTAGTGGTTTAACTCTCCCTGGATTTCTGTACTACTCTCTTCCTCATTCAACTATGCTACCATCAGCTTATCACATTCTCTATCATCCCAGCATGAAGGGCATAGTCTCTAGTTTCCACTAAAAATCCACGTGTACAAAAGCATCTGGGGAATTTAGTAACATTTTAAAGGAACTGCAGGGATCCAAAGACAGACACAGGGACCAACACATTACAATCTTCCCTTATCCTTCCTCATGCCTCCCTCTGCCTTTCCTCCTCTTTTGTTTTTTCCTTTGTTTTCCTTCCTGAGGTGAAGACCACTTAATTCTTCCTCTTGTCTTACAGCCAACTCTCCCACTATTGTTCACACCCCCCTTCAACTGAAAGCATTCTTCTAAACAGGAAAGCTGGGGAAATTGAAATGTCTCCATGTTGTAGTGCTGTATTATCTTTCCAGCGGAGCTTATTTGTGTTCATGTCAGATAACAAGGATAAAGATAAGCCAACATGTCAACCATTTAAGTTAGCTTCGTATTAGGGAGGGGGCGAGGAAATTGCAAAGGTGCAAAGGTGGAGGGACATGAGTAGCAATCAAGGGAGCATCTCTATCACACCTTGCCACAGAGGTGGGGTTGTGTGTGCTTGTGTGTGTGCGTGATCGCATGTGCACACACATGCGTGTGTGTAGAGTGGGCTAGTAGTACACTTGCTGCCATCTGAAACTCCATTTCCTTGGAGACAGTGGGATAGTCATGTCATGGAAACTCGCAGGCTGTGGAAATGCTAAAAAGATCAAACAATGAAGCTACAAAGCTTTAGGTACAAGCCTAGCATGGACCCCTCCATACATGCTCAGTTATATGGAGTTCTACATACAACAGCAGGCATCACACAGCCCTCCCATCTCAGCCAAGATTTTGGTCAGTTTGTATTATCATCTCCAGACACTCCAAAGCAGTGGTTCTTCAGTGGTGTGTAGGGACAGGTGACTGAGCCAAGCCTGCATAGCTGCTGAATTCCAAGCTTTTGTCCTCAACCCCAGGTACAATATCCCTATATATTCCACAAATCTGGAGTTCTCTGAACCTTCAAATTCAAGCAAGCTTTCCATAATCCATCATTATGCCAATATGATGGATGGTCATCAACTATTGGTGATTCACTCAGCCTCTACCTCTCTGCTCTTTTCCAGGTCAGCAAAGTGAAACAGGAAGCAATCAGTAGCCCTTCTTTAGGGACTTTCCAAATGTCATCTCACTAACAACTTATGTAGGGGAGGGGAGATTGTTATGAATATAACAAGTGATGCTCGCCTTACCTTGATGATTCCTAAGGCTTGGAAATAGCCCAAATTGAGGGGATCCTGTGAAGAACTAGATCCAAGACCAAACATATATCTCCTAAAAGTCACAGTGTTAAATTGCTGAGAATGATGGGAATAGACTCTGTAAAGGAGCCTTGTCCTGGTTGGTACTCAGTATCATGTTCCAGGTCTACAATGAAAAAATCATAAGCTCTCTGACAAAGGTGTTTGGGGGTTGATTCCATCTTGTCCAGGAGAAATCAGAAGCGTTATAAGGCAACTGGTATTTTTTGAGCACTACTGGATTTGTTGAGCACTTTGTGTAGACTTCCACACTCATTCATGACAATAACACTAGACCATAAATTACCATCCGGCAAATGAGGCTTGAGAATGTCAATTCATTCAAGATTAACTGGTTGTCCAATGACAGAGCTGGGATTTGCCACATGGATGTGCTTTGGGGTCAGACTGTCATTGGGTAAAAGCCTGTTAACTGGAGGCTGGGTGGAGAAATCTTGGGAGAGAATGGAGGCAATATTGTAATGTGTGCCCCATATTTCTGGGGCATACTTCAGCTCTTCATAAAGCTGTAGGTGCTGGTGGGGTGGGGTGGGCATGGGGGTGCAGTGGGCTTCTGCAGGATAGCTTAGAGAGGAATCAGGGACTCCCAGATTTAGGCTCCCCACTCATCTGAGATATTTCCCTAGTTTTGTATGTTCTCACATTTTCCAGGGCTAAAAGGTTGCACACAAACCTTTTCTCTCAACCCCGGGGTACATCACAGACAACTTAGACAAAGTCTCCAGAAAGTTTCCAGGAAAACCTCAGGTAAGACCTTAATGTTACCCTGAGAAGCTTTGTGATACAGGGGTCTTTATGTGGCTTAATTCTTTTGTTTGCTTTGAAGGAAACCAAGCTTTCGAGCTATTGAGACTGCTTTAAGTGAAATGGAAGGCAGAGGGGTGTGGTCTGTCCAAGACTCATCCTTTTTCTGTGATGCTCTGGCAGTCTTGCCAGTTGCCCATTTGTGGACCAGCCTGATTATGAAAGGTCCTTCTTCCCTTCTCCTTCCATTTCTCTGCAAATTCATCCTAACAAAGGACCTGCCTAGTGAATCCTGGGGCCTCCACAAGGCTGGGTGTGAGCTTTACCCTCTTGGACCACTCTGTGGTCTGGTCTCTGTTGAAGATTTTTTTTCCCCTTCAGGAGGCCCAACTGCTGCCACATTGTCAATTGCTAGCTGGTTACTATGGAAACAGGTCTCAAGAGGGCTCTGCTTTTCTCCCTTCTTGAATGAGGAGTAGGGCTTTGTGAGGGGGTAGTGCTTCCCCCTCTTCATGGCCAGAACTGGCTTTGGGTAATGGGGCTTACATAATTTTACCTAAGGACCCCACTCTTTGTTAACAAAAGATTGTCTTGTTTTTTTTTCTTCCTTACTTGCAGAATATGTCCTTTCTCTGACAGTTCAGATACATTCTCTTTTATGAAATGATCATGACAGAAGAAGGAACAGTTTAGAGGACGTTAGTCCTTGATGGAGGAAGTTTGTTGATGGACACAATATGGATGAATCTCAAAATCACTGCAGAGAGAAAGAAACCTTGCCAAAAAAAAAAAGAGTGCTCACTGCAAGATTCCATTTATATAGAATTCTAGAAAGTGACACAGAAATCAGATCAGATCAATGGTTGCTAGGGGATGGGGTAGAGGGAGGGATGAATTATACAGGGGCATGTAGAAATTTTGGAGGGAGATGAAATGTTGCCTGACCACCGTGTGGGTTTCACAAGCAGGTACAGATTTCAGAACTGAACAAACGTCGTGCTTTCAATGTGCACAGCTTAGCATGTATCAGTTAGATCTCAGCCCAGTTGAAACAAAGCAGCAACCTTCTGTTGGTCCCTAATTTTTATTCGTTCACTTTTATAGTTCCTTGTGTCAGGGAATGACCGCAGCTTTGGTAGCAACAGGTCTGTATATGATTATAGAGCCAACAAGGTTTGCATCTGTTCCCTTTGTGTTTGACCTGGTCCCCGCCCCAGGACTCCTGCTGTGGTTTGAGTATCATTTGTTCCCTCTAACTCATACAGGCCCTTAATCTCTAAAGTCTTGTTGCTAATGGTATCAAGAGGGTGAAATTCTTAATCAGACAATTGTGCTTAGAGATAGAATTTTGGCAAGTGATTAGATTAGGTGAGGTCACTAGGGTGGAGACCCATGATTGAGTCCTGGTGGCTTTAGAAGGACATGAAGGGGCACCACACAGAGCTGTATATGTGCTCACTTCACTGTAATAGAAAACAGATGCAAGTTGGCAGTTACTAAGTTGTTTTGAGCTCACAACTCCAGGATCATCAGGGAATTAAGGTTGACCTCTTTTCTCTATACGGTAATATATCTTCACCATATTGTTATGCTGACTATCTAGTGGTGGGATTTTAAGTGCTAAGACATCTAACTAAAGTAGACTTTTAAGACTCTATTTCACTACCATTGCCAGATGTTAGAATTAATGAATTCTTCTGTGTTCCTGGAATGTGTCTGTATATGTAGTCATATAACATACAACAGCATTTCAGACAATGGCAAGCTCATATATGTTAACGGTCCCATAAGTGATATTGTATAGTAATACTTTAGCCACCCTACTTGGTATAAGACTATAAAATTCATACCATGATGACAGTGCCTGACAATACATTTCTCATAATATATCCTTATATATGCACATGAACTTGCTCATATATTTCTGTTGAAAGCTATCATTCTTAGCATAATTGATGGGAACTGAATGAAGCCCCCCAGGAGAGAATGAAACAGTAAGTGTGCCTAGAATTAAAAATCTGGGTGGCTCCCCTACTCACAGATGTAGAGAATTAGGTGTTGTGAAAATGGCACCCAACCAAAAGTAATCTACAAATTCAGAACAATCCCCATCAAAATTCTAACAGCATTCTGCTAAAAGCAACCTGAAAATTCATAGGGAAGCACAAAAGAACCTGGATAGGCAGAGTGTCTTGAGCAAAAACAGTACTTGAAACATCACCATCCCTGATCTGAAGATATGCTACAGAACCAAAGTAATTAAAATGTCATGGTACTGGCCCTAAATCAGACATAGAAATTACACATAGATTAATGAAATACAGTGGAAGATTCAGATAAAAGCTTACACATCTATAGACAACTTTAGCCTTGGCAATAAAAATACACATTGGAAAATAGGCTCTTCAAAAAAAATTTCACTGGGAAAACTGAATATTAACATACAGAAGAACAGAGTTACAGCCTTATCTCTCACCTTGCAGAAAAATCCACTCCAAATGGACTGAAGACCTTAGTGTAAGATCTGAAAGTGCTAGAAGAAAAGTCTTCTGAGTGAGACTCCACTCAGTCAGGCCAACAAGTAACAAATGAGACCCCATGAGATTTTAAAAATCTTATGTATTACAAATTGTTAATGAGTACATACCTGCCTACAGAATGGAGAAGAATCTTTGCCAGCTATATATCTGACAGATGATTAACATGTATAATATATAAAGAATTTAAGAAGCTAAACACTAAGAAAACAAAACAAAAAAAGCAATCCTCAAAAAAGTTCTTGAAAAAAAAATACAAGCAGCTGATATTTTTAAGTGTTCAACATCTTTGTCATTGAGAAAATGATAATACATTTGATAATACATTAAATAAGTTAAGTCACTGAAATAAGAATGACCATCATCAGGAAAACAAAGGCATGAATGTGGGAAAGGGGGGAACTCTCACTGGTGGCCAGAGGAAAAGCTAGAGCAGTCACCTGGACACCCAGTGTGGAGTTTTCTCAAAAATAAAAAGAAAAAAACAACAATGAAAAAAAACCCACAAACAAACAAATAAAAAACTAGCACTACTATCACCACCACCAACAACAAAAACCCTAAGGTAGACCTTCCATATGACCCAGCTGCACCATTCTTGGGCATGTGCCCAAAGGACTCTATATTGTACCACACAGCTACTTGTACATTCATGTTTATTGTTATTTAATTCATATTTTCAAGGAAGTGGAATCAACCCAGTTGAGCATTAGTTGGCAAATACATAATGGCAATGGAGCACATTAGATTCTTTTTTTTTTTTCCATTTTAAGACAGGATTTTACCATGTGCCCCTGTCTGGTCTGAAATTTGCTATGTAAACAAAGATGGCCTCAAAATCCGCCTGCCTCTGTCTCTAGAGTTCTACCATACCTGGCTACACCAAGGAATTTTATTTGACCACGAAGAATAAAGCTATGAAATTTACAGGAAAATATAGTAAATGAGGTAACTCGGGATCAAAAAGACAAGCATCAGATAGTTTCTAATTGTCACATGCATTTATATGCAGTGAATATGTACAGAACTCAGGAAACAGGAATCTTGGATTTTTCTTGACTTTTATGATTTTACTGACATTTTCTCTTCACATTTAAAAAAAATACCACATTTTACTGATTCACTGTGAATTTCACATCACACACCCCAATCCCGTTTATTCTACCATCCATCTCCTCATCCTTTTGTATTTGTATGAAGGGCTCTGCCGTGCAGAACAAAAACTGCAGGAACTTCGTGATACAGGGCAACAGCAGGGTATCCAAGAGGAGTCCAGGGAAGGATCTAGTATTAATGGTACAGCAGAAACCAGAGGCCTCAAACCAGAGCAGTGCAGTGAACACTTGTAACTAAACCAGTTTGGACAAAAAAAGGTATCCTGGGTGACTCAGAGTAATACAGCAAATCCATGACTCCTTAAATAGGAGGTGGTCATCGAGTACACGTGATGGGAGAATGGAGGGTGGAAACTGGAGAAGAAAAGGTTAAACTGGGGACAGCCCAATCTAACAATGTATGAAAAAGCCACAAGAAAATCTGATATGGGATGAGCTCATTAAGAAAACAAAAATTTTTAGAAAGAATACCAATGAAGAAAGCACCTTCTAGACTCTGTATGTTGTCAACAATGAATGAAAATCCCAGGTTAGGCACAGACAACTTCCTTTAGGAACAAAAGGAAAAACAACAACAACAAAAAACCCCAACACAACTTTTATGATCAAAGAATAGTGTTTCTGTCAGGTTTGGTCAGAGAAGTTTCTTTTTGCAGTGTTCAGCAGTGAATGTAGAAACTCAACTCCAAAGTCCAGAGAATAAGTAATTATTGAATGTCCAGTCATAAGTATGGCATCCATTTCACACACACACACATACACACCACACCAAGGCTCAGGGAATGTCATGGCAGAAGGAACAGAAAGAATGCAGGAGCCAGAGGACATAGGACAGGTGTGTGGAACTCTGGTTTCAGGGAGTAACAAGACTATTACACTTTTGAGCTCATAGCTGTTGTAAGTACCTGTACTGTAGAGTGAAAATTTATAGATGCTGGGTATATAGAATCTTTTTTAGACATATAAAATATTCTTTAGGCTTTCTTTATAAGGACATGGAAAATTTTCTGAGAAACAGAGCCATAAAGCAAGTTAAGAATGTGGACAGGCTAGTTACGAGAACTGGCTAGAATGCAAGTTAGCCAGCTGGGAACCAAGCTGGGAACCAAGCTGGGAACCAAGCTGGGAACCAAGCTGGGAACCAAGCTGGGAACCAAGCTGGGAACCAAGCTGGGAACCAAGCTGGGAACCAAGCTGGGAACCGCAGTGACAGGGCAAGGCCACAGTGACAGGGCAGGACCACATTCTTGAGAAAGATTAGCATACAGAGAGTTTTCACATGACCCTGACTCACATAGGTTGGGTTCCTTTGGAATGTTCCACTATTTTTATGTTATGCCACCTTAACAACCCCTCATCCCCCTCCCCGTTCCTTGGTTTGTGGTTTTTCCCCTTAAAAAGCCCTCTCAAACTGGCTGTCGGGGTCAATTCAGCTCCTGCGTGGGCATACGAATTGACTGGCAGCTAGCTGTCACATGCCCGAATAAACCTCACTATTGCTCCGGTACACGGTGTCTTGAGCAGATTACTGGGTGGTCGCGACTTTCTGAGACTTGAGTGAGGGTCTCCCCTCTGCAGAGGTCTTCAGTACCAGATCAGACCCACCAACACCTTATCAGAAAGGGGAGGGGCTAATGGGACCTCACCCTTCCCTGAGGACTTATGTGCATTTAACAGTTGACAGGAGAAGCACAGATGCTTTCTTCAGTGCTGTAGCCACTGGTAAGGTGTCCAGACTCTGGTGGACAAACTCTCACCAAGACTTCTATAAACCCTAATGAACCCCCAAAGTCACCAAAATAGAAGGGGAGCTGGTTAAGATGAAGGAATTACCACAGGTAGGAGAGGGACAAGGGCTGGTGAGAGTGGCTGTCAAGTATAATATATTATCAACATGTACAAAAATGCCACAATGAAACATATAAGTATGCATTATTAATATGTACTGATCGACATTTTTTTAATAATAGAACATGTGGGGCCTTGGTAGAGACAGTCTCATGTTCATGTTTTACAAGTGTGCAAGTGTGTCTGCTCTCAGGTGATGTGGAAAGAAGTCTCTAAATACTGCCAGGTATGACTGAGAACTTTTTTTTTTAAATGATGATGATGGTATGGTATCTGGAAACGAAAATGTGGGGTTTGGATTTGGGTTATACACATCAAAGTCCCTATTCCCTAGATTGTGTGTGATTGGACAGTTTTAAGAAAGTATCCCCTGGGTGTGGTCCTCATGCCTCACTGGACAACGACAGGAGGACCAGAGTCATTACAAGGTCCCCTTCAATTACTGGAGGTCAGGCCTCTATCCTCACCTTCCCAAGACTGGAATCGCCATGGCCCTTCTATACTTAGAGAAGGGAGGAGATGTCAGGGGCAGCCCTGCTTATACAATGAAGGCCTAAAATCAGCCATAGGCCTAAAATCAGCAATAGGCCTGACATACATGCATGCTAACTCAAAGTCTTGGGTCTCTGTGGAAAAATACTGAAACAAATGGCTATAAGCTACTGTATACAGCCAGCTTTTGTGGAAATTTACCAGCCTGAGTAGTCATAGACCTTGTAAATAGGCAGCCTTGGCACATAATACCAACTTAGATAAGGACAAGTGAATCAAAGGCAGAGTCATAGTGACCTGTCCCCTGAATCTTCACCCAGCCGATACCCTGTTCTGAAAAATATCTGTATTCCCCCTGAACACCCACACTCCAGTGTCATCCCCTTCCCTACATCCTGCCTTTTTGTGTTTATAACCCCTGTGTGAATAAGTAAAAATTACAATTGATTTAAAATTAATTAATTAATTAATTAATTAAAAAAAAGAAAGTGTCTCCATGTTTTTCCCACTGTCCTTAGTTTCCTTATGTGACCCTCTTATCTTTCATTGTTTTTTTTTTTTAAACCTAGGGCAATATTACAGATTTAGGCAGCTGTTATTTCTCTGCTCCTTGCATCAAGCCTTTAAGGCCAGGTACCAGCATGATTTATTTAAATTTTGGCATGTGATAAGGGGTTGGTGAGCGAAATTGAGTACTTCCTCTCCACAGTTCCCATGTTGAGCTTTGTAGCAAATTGTTCTTGACGTCCACATTGACATTTCATGAGAGCAAATTTAAATGGAGAGGGAGGTATTTGTCTGCACTGAAAGAAGAATTTCAGTCATTTCCACATAAGAAAGGAATAAGGGGCTGTTGTATATGTGCTGAATCCTAGGTCTGTAGGTGTGGCTTTGCTGCTTATAAATCGAAACTACTGGTTAAATGTTCTCTTGGTTTTTTTGTGCAAATATTCGGTAGATTCCCTTTTGTTTAGCCCTTGGGTTCTTTGATTTGTCCTTAGTTTGCCAGACCAAAACATCGTTCCACCCAAATCACCCAGAAAATATAAGTAATTCCAGGTCTTTGTTTCTTGTTAAATGCTGAGAGAAACAAGTCATACAGGGCACTACCCATTCACACTCACATCTTAATGTTAAGTGAACGTTTCTCATGTTTACAGTCTCCGTTAATTAATGGAGGGCATCAGGAAAATGGATTCTGTGTGTTCTGGATGAGTTTCATAATGAGAAGAATTTCTTTGAGGATTTCTTAAATCATTTAGCCGCTGAGAACATGCTATTATTTTTATAAGCATTCCTGATAAATCATTTGACAAATATTTCTCAGCCCTTTACAATAATTTTTATTTCCTGTTATTTCAATTGTCTCCGCATTTTTGGTTACCCCCTCCCTTGTAAATAGTTGGAGAGTAAGCACATTTTCAAAGAGCTGCAGGGAGGCTAAGATGCCAGTTGCATTTTAACGATATAGGGCATTATCGTTCCTACTGTAGCCAATTCTCGTTTAAATCATTGCAGTTTCTGCTCTAGCCTCCAGCTATAGAATTCTTCTCAAGCTGGCAGTGAACTTGGCAGCTTGCCAGAAGAAATATAAAGGTGTTTTGGTCCACCAAAGTATTTTGAGTGGTTCTTAGTGATACAGTGTTCTTCAGTACATCTGCACAACATTTTTTTCTGAAGTGAATTTTCATGTGAAAAGCCTCCTTAATCATCCCCAGTATTGTTTATCTCAATGCAGCTATTGCGGTGCACCCCCCCCCCGGGGTGCCTACAAAATAAACAAGGGGATCCTCTAAAGAGTTTTAAAAGTGGCAGGTGCTGAGGCTGTGCCCTATTCACTTAGTAAGCAATGACATTTCTGTGCTAATCTACAGACAAACAAGAGACAGGTGACACACCGAATCTAGTACAATGCACAAGAGAAGCTGGTTTCAGCCAATGGGGTCAGCTCTAGATAAGAGCCTTAAAGGCCAGTGTGGGAGAGAAGCGACTGTTTTTTAACTCTCTGTCTCTCTGCGTTCTTATGGTAAAACTCTAATACTTACACTGAAGATGTTAAGTAAACCTGGTTTAAGGTGGAAAAAAAAGGGAGATTCAAGAATAAAATGTCTCATGATTGGCTATCATAAGTGTGTGTGTGTGTGTGTGTATGTGTGTGTGTGTACAGGCATGTGCATATTTACACATATACAGACACATAGGAATATATTTGCATTTAAAGAAAAGAAATGCATCAAACATGCAGAAATAACTATCCATTTGCTATTTGGGCTCTGAATTTGAGCCAAATATGTCACATTTTCACAACAAACCAAGGTATTTGCATGCCAAACACTGACACACACAGTGGAATTTATGAAATAAATGATTAAACACATTTTATATTCTTTCCCTTTCATTGATTGCCACATGTATAAAAATGGTTTCACGGCTCTCTGGGAAGGTGATGGTGGGGAGCTTCAATGTGGACCACTGTTAACCCACACCCTCCCACCATTTTTGAAAATAAATTAATCAGAAACCAGTGACACATGGTGTTTTATGAAAGCTTTTTTTTCCTCAAGACCCTTTTTTTTTTTAAGTGAAGGATAGCTGTTATGGAAAATTCAGAATGCACAAGAGCATTGAAAGTTAATTAAAGTCCATTGCACTGACTTGTAGAGTTTGGGGATTTACACAGTGCTCAGGAAAGGCTGAAGGCTTTGCATGAGATCTTATAAAACAAAACAAAAGCCAGATGGTGGCATTCTCCCTACTCTTTTTTCCTTAGGAAGCCATGGGCAAGTCTGTTTTGACTACTGTGAGCAAGAGTAGGAAGTGCTCGACATTCTCGTTCCATCTTTGCCATTGGTCCTTTTCAAACCCTGTCTTTGGTGCATGGGCTCAGCTGCTTTCAAGATGGTCAGCCTTGGTTAACAAAAATATATTATCAAGTGGTGAATGAATAGAAGGAACCTGTGTCTCCTTATAATAAACACAGCAATTAGAA
The DNA here is from genome assembly GCF_004785775.1 of Grammomys surdaster. Classification (NCBI taxonomy): domain Eukaryota; kingdom Metazoa; phylum Chordata; class Mammalia; order Rodentia; family Muridae; genus Grammomys; species Grammomys surdaster. Next base: position 260,201 of record NW_021620873.1, read on the forward strand.
ACCAACATCGCATGGAAACCTAGACATTTTGGTGACACTTCGAGAGTATGAACTTCAGAAGAATTGAACTGAGAATCCATGAAGCAAGTATGGTACATGTTTATGGATGTAGCTCGTTTGTGGCTTGAGAAGGGGTAGAATTCTTGCGAAAATTACAGGTGACTGTCAGCAAGGCAGTACTAGCTGTGGCACAGGACCTCACTCAGAGGTTTGCTATGGTTAGTGTGCCATTAAGAAGCCATCAGTGCTGGTGTGTAACAAACAGGGTCTGCCTGTAAGCTACCTTGAATCAAGACCATAATGGAAATCTTTGGCTTTCAAATATCTAGCATGCTTATACAGGGAGAACAATAATGACAATTTATCCATGAAAAACAAACGGCTTGGGATATTGAAAAGAAAAAACCAACAAAACAAACACATTGTTAACTCATGAAGTTTAGATGGCAAAGACACTCTCCAACATTCATGGAAATTCTGATGTCTTATTGTCTGCCAGAGAATGGAAGTTAAACAAACCGGAAGTGTAAGGAAATGGCAGCTTTAAAAAAATAGGTGCATTAAGGGAATACATAATCTATGTTTTATTTTTTAAAATATTCTTTTAAAAATGGGAATAATTACAATGAAATACAGAGGACATAGCTGATAGATAGCTACTGAATGGATGCCATACCTATTGGTAGTGATTAATCCATTCTAGTCTCCCTAGCGGCAGTGACAAGCATTCCTTGCTACTGGCCCCAGTGTTCTGAGTTTTTGAATGAAACACACACACACACACACACACACACACACACACACACACTTAGAGAGAGAGAGAGAGAGAGAGAGAGAGAGAAAGAGAGAGAGAGAGAAAGAGAGAGAGAGAGCCTTATATTTAATATGCCTTAATCAACTCAACGGTTGGGTACTTCCAAAACCTCCACATTGCTAACACCTCTCCTCCGATACCCCTGAGTTATTACTAAAATCTATATTTCATTTTTGCTACCCTAGACCCAATTTGGGAGGGGCTGGGCCGCTCTTCTCTGGCCCCATACATGATTGGTATGCCTCTCTTCCTACAGCTCTCAAGCCCAGATCTTATTCCTTTTCAGCATGGCAATTCCTCTCCTTCCTCCTGTGATCCTTTGCCTGGGAATCCTAAACATCCTGCCTCTGTCTTCCTGCCCAGCCATTGGCCACTGGCAACTTTATTTACTAGTCAAAGCCAACTGGGGGGCAGGAACCCTCAGAGTCTACATGCTAAATATATATATATATATACACACACACATGGAAGGTACAACCTCAGAGGAAATAGAGGTTTCCCATAGAGAAACCGTGGGCCTTTCCAAGGACTGTGGTCATGAAGTAGAGAATTCCATGTAAAAGCACACAGAATTTTGCTGCCACATAGATCTACATATTTCCTCTACTCTGAGTACACAGGCTGATAGGGTGACTTAAGTGAGGAAAGATTTATCTCTGCTCATAGTTTCAGAGGGTTTAGCTCATGGTCACTTCATCTCACTGAGCTTGGGCAGAACATGATAGCAGTGGGCTACAGGAGGTAGGAGAAAGACATTTTGTGCTGGCCTGGAAACAGGATGAAATAGGTATTCAGGAAGAGTCAAGGGTATAGGAAGAGGCAGGCCTAAGGCCACAACTTCAGTTAACAAGTAGGCTCCACTTCCTACCTTTCACTACTTCCCCTTAATGTATTGTATTACAAATCCAACAAGGAATTAATTCATGGGTTAGGTCAGAGCCCTCAGGATCTAATGTAATCTAACCATCTCTAGAGATGACTTTGACAAGTGTTCACTGGTGTGCTTTATGGATCTCCTGGAGGAGTATCAATTCATACTCATGGTTTATATTCTATGTGGGATTTGCTAAACATTACCTTTACACCCTGAAGTTTCTGTCCTCGGATGACCAGCCCAGAGTGGGAAACAACCAACTGCTTGAACTGTATGTTAACGTAACCAAGAGCACCTGGGCTTCTACAGAGCTCTCCACATTTGAGACCTTATGCCTATCTGCAGCTTTGTTCAGTAAAGTGCAGGGATGGTGGGATTATCCCCTCATTTCAGAAGAATAAGCAAATTGGGAGTTAAACATCTGTGCCCAGCAAGTGACTCTGTGCTTACCACTTCACTGAGAGGAGGGCTTTTTTATTTTTTTTTTGAGTTGGAATCAAATTCTTGTCAATCTTAGCATTTCTTTCTGAGATTTCAAGCACTTACAGTAGGCTATGGCTTTAATATAAACCACTTGTCTTCTTTCCTAGGATCCCCGAGTAGATGATATTGATTTTAGGTATTTTAGACAGGCCACTAGTTGGGTAATTTATAGGTCCTCCGCTCTTCCCCCTGCCCCCAATCCCCACATCCTTTCGACTTAAAGAAGACATTTGCCATTACCTAACTACTATTCCTTCCATTACGATGTTATCACCAGAATCTTTCCAAAATGAGCTGGTGATTCCTGCAGCTGGGTTGTTTCATTTCTGACTGTCAGTAACAAAGGAAATGGAGAACAGTGACAGTCTTCCAGCTAACTCATGAAAACAAAAGAGAAAGAAAGAAAGAAAGAAAGAAAGAAAGAAAGAAAGAAAGAAAGAAAGAAAGAAAGAAAGGAAGAAAGAAAGAAAGGAAGAAGAAAAGAAAAAATAAAAAGGACTCACAAATTCTACTTATTATCTGTAAAATTTAAGAAACATCTGAGCCACATGACATGACTGCTCTCTTCTTAGCTCTTCAGGTTCTTGAAGACAGATACCTGCTTAAGAAGGAAGATGGGGTGCTCAGAAGAAGTGGCATACTGGATATCTGTCCTTTCCCTTTCATATGCCCAAGGACATGCTCTCTCTTGTTATTGACTTAACGTATCACTGACACTCAGTTCATAAGATGCTGCCACACCCTGAGAAATCAGACGTAGCTCCATCTCTTGCTTTTCTGAATACAAGCCACGAACTTGAAATTCTGAAAATTCAACTAAGTATCTGAAAGGTAATCCAACCTCACATATTTTATGGTGTTTTGCATCTACAAAGTATTTTCTAATGTGCATGTGGTGGTGGGACTCAAACTTACTGCTTCCTATATTCTAGGTCAGTGCCCCACCACTAAGCTACACCCCAGCCATTATTATTGAATTTCATGGTCCCCTATGGGATCTTGTGTTAGAGATGGGACAAGATAGGCTGAGAGAGATGAAAGAGCCAAGCAGGAAGCCAAGGGCTGCTGACTCCCAGCCTCCCTATGGTCTTAGTTGCCCTCCATTTTACTGCCATGACTGTTGTCCTATGAAAGAGCCAATGAAGTCACTCCCTACTTTACACTTATTCCTTCTGACCCTCCTTTGTCCTTGCAGGCAGCACCTCAATTGACTTTCAGGATTCAGGTAACCAATTTTCTTGCTGTTTACTTAAGAACACTCGTTTTGAAGCACACAGAAGCTGGCTTGGACCTTTCGACAGATCCCCAGGGGATGACTTATGTGTGCAGTGCTGAAAGTCGATTTAACAAAACCATTAATTTGAGTTTCTGGGAATAAACAGTAGCTGTCACCCGCCATCAGAAAATACACAGATAGTGCTTTGTAATCCAAATCACAAAGGGCCCGAGCAGACGAAAGAATCAGGGAAAATAACTTTGCTGGTTGTTCCAGTCTGTGTACTGTTTTAACTCTCTGACCAGGATGGTTCATTTCAGTGAGGTTTTCAGAAAACTAGATATTGTGTTGTGCCTGCCACATTTCATCAGTCACGCCGTATTAAGTGCATTAGGAGGCTCTATGAATTCTTTTACTCTCAGATTTACTGCAAGATGAGGCAGAAATCCATTTATGAATCCAAGGAAAAAGACTGTTAAAGATGGTCCCCTTCACCAGGGGAGACAGACCTCGCTTACACTCACCATTCTTCTGTGACAATCTTCCTACCAAATGCAGCACTCGCCCCCCACCTTACCTCCCCCATAAAAAGTATTGGAACTCAGGAAAAGCTAAATTTAAGTACAGGGAAAATAGTTTTCAAATATCCATGGTTAATCTTGAGGGTACATTCATTTTTCTTTAAAGGATCACAGGAGGTAGCATTACTATGATGAACTTAAGAAAATAATCTTAACTCCAATCTCCAATGAGCTGATGAGCTAGGAGAGGGTACCACTGACAATCCCAGCTTCCTAGAGTCTATGTTTCCATAGAAGCATGTTTACTGATGTTCTACTTTGAAATAATAAAAGATATTTAATATGGAGTATTTCAAATGCACAGGAAAACAGAGTTCCACATCTAGAAGCATGGTTCAGGTAAGTGTGAACCTTCTGCCAGCCTTTGTTGGTTTGTTTGTTTTGTTCTGTGTTTTCAAGACAGTGTTTCTCTGCATAGTCCTGGCCATCCTGGAACTCAATTTGTAGATCAGACTGCCCTTGAATTAGAGATCCTTTTGCCTCTGATTCCTGAGTGTTGGAAGTAAAGAAGTGTGCTACTACCGCCCCATTCTTTTAAAGATCTTACCTTCTCCTTTCTTTCTTTTATTTTCTTCCTTCCTTCCTTCCTTCCTTCCTTCCTTCCTTCCTTCCTTCCTTCCTTTCTTCCTCCTTCCCCCCCTCTTCCTTTCCTTAAAGACGTATTAATTTTTTATATTATCTGTATGAGTGTCTTGCCTGCTTATTCACCAAGTACATGCAGTGTCCTAGGAATCCAGAAGAGGCCATTGATCCCCTAGAACTGGACTGAAAGACACTGTGAGCTGCTATGTGGGTGCTGGGAATTGAATTCTGAGTCCTCAGCAAGAGTAGCCAGTGTCCTTAATCAGTGAGCCATCTCTCCAGCCCTAATATCTTCCATTTCTTCTATGAACAACTGAACAACACATTTTAATATGTACATATGCACATACATATAGACCCAAATATTTTGTACCTGTGCATGCAAATAGACTTGCATAGAATACATATATACCATTATCTAACATTTGTTCATATCATTTACTAGAGGTCATACACATTGAAGACATTACTATCCAACATCTAGTCTCGGGAGTGTGAGGCTCCCTGTATATATTTGAAGGCTGACATTCATAACACAGCATGTTTGCAAAGCATTCCAGTAAGAAAGTAAAGGGCCCAGTGTGGTAGAACACACCTGTATCCTAGTCATGGGGAAGTTGAATCAAGAGAATCACAAGTTCAAAGCCAACTGCAACTACAGAGAGAGAGAGAGAGAGAGAGAGAGGGAGGGAGGGAGGGAGGGAGAGAGGGAGGGAGGGAGGGAGAGGGGGAGGGAAGGAGAGAGAGAAAGGGGTGTCTACAAATAACTAAACAGCAAAACCAAAAGCAACCCAAACAAAACCAAGAAAAATTCTATCACTTTTAGATCATTGTCTACCCCAAACCATATTTCTTTGGTCTTCATTTAAACAAAAGTATAGGAACAAACAGACAAACAAACAAACAACAAAACAGAACATTCTAGGCTGATAGGCCTTGTCCACATGCAGCGTGTTAGTTTGCTCCTCTTCCAGTTGAGGCTACTAGTAGTTTCTCTCTCAGAGATCCCTTTTCCTGACTCAGGCCTGCTGGGGTTACAGTCCAATTCAGTGCTCAACAGGAGGCAGAATATTTTCTGCAGTGGCTCCCCGCTTCATCTTACCCTCTGTTTTACATTTGTTTCTTCTTTCTGTCAAGGTGATATGAATCTTTTAGTCTTTGACTTTGTCTGGCTCCTCCACCCCGTTTTATGTTCTATTGCTAGGTGAAACTGGTCTCATGGGGGAAAGGGGAGTACAAGCCCAAACTTTAAAATGTGACTCTCATTATGATTGATTAGGTAAGGGCAGTTCATCCATGCTTCAAAAGATGTGTGGTAATTGAGGATAGGAAGGGTTCACAGGAGACGTATGTCATACAAATTAAAAATAGAAGACACAAAACAGCTGAATAGTGAAATAATAAGCAGACAGAGTAACAGAAGGCCCCTTCAGCACAGAGGAAAAGCACAAAACTTAAACTAAAGTTGTGGTAAAGAGTAGCTATATCATGTACATTAAAGAAAAGGCATGTTTTCCTCTCCCCGTTGTGTGCATGTCTGTCTGTTGGGTTGTGAATTGGGGTGCATATATGTGAGAGTGAGTGTGGGGCCCAAAGTTGATATCTGGTGTCCTCTCCAGTGGCTTTCCACTTCATTATCAAGGCAAAGGCTTTCTCTGAAACTAGAATGTTCCAATTCCAGCTAGTCTATCTAGCCAGCTTGCCCCCAGGATCCCCTGTCTCTGCCTCCCAACTGACATGATTACAGGCAAGCCATACACCTTATAGGCTTTTACCTGGGTCTGGGATTCAAATTTTAGCCCTCCTCCTAGCAGGGAAAATAAGCCTGTCTTCCTAGCCCCTCCCCTTATTTATTTATTTATTTATTTATTTATTTATTTAGTCATTCATTCATTCATTCATTCATTTTTGAGACAAGATTTCTCTATGTATCCCTGGCTGTCCTGGAACTTGCTCTGTAAACCATGTTTGCCTTAAACCCAGAGAGTCTCCTCCCTCTGTCTCCTGAGTGCTGGGATAAAAGGTGTGCAACACCTACCCTTACCCAGCACCCTACTTGGCTCCAAGGTGGGATATTTCAAATGGACATTACAGAAAGAGAAAACTGCAACGAGAAGAAAGCAACAACAGAACAAATGAGACTTTGTTAATGAAGTATTTATCCTATCTAGCAAATATAAAAGACACAACAACCTGGTCATTTATTTACAAGCTGTAAGCCCAGATTGGGCAGGTTCAATGCTATTCTCACCTCTATCCAGACCACACGCTCCTTGTCCTTTGAGTCTTGAGTGGGCTGCATTTGCTCCTTAAGTGTGTCCTCAGGATGGTGTACTTCTCTTGATCATGAGCTCCTGTCCATCTCATTTAATGGAGGCCTTCTGTTTTTTTCTGTCTTCTATTTTCTCCCCACCGCCATCCCACCCCACCCCGAGGTCTCTCTTGAGGCCCTTCACTAGATTCTCAAGTCCCACCTTTTTCTCTCTACTGCCCAATTACAGGCTCCAGCCTTTTATTAACCAACAGCTTCTAACTGAGGAGCAAGGTTTACACAACAAAGGGAAGTATAGCTGAGAATGTGCTCCTCTGAACTGCAATCAGATCTTGGGGACCAATATTTAACATATATAGCAGCATCAGACCAACCCCAAAAAGGACTTTTAAGTGAAAAAAAAATTTAGTACACTGGATGACAGGCTGATGTTTGAAAAAAGAAAGACAACATGTACACACACTAGCACTGTGCTTTAAGTTATTGGAATATGTAGACAACAATCAACACAACCTCAGAATAAAGAACATGGCCTGCATGGAGGAAGGAATCCATCTAGTAATGGATGATGCATGTACAGTGTGCTTGTGTGAGGGGTAATCACAGTGCCCAAATCTAGACTCAGCATTCTTCTTCCTCTTGGAATTTTCCTCATGAAAGAATGGAAGAGAGGAAGATCATATAAAAGTGATTAGAGCAACAAAGCCAAGGAAACGATGTTTAATTACAGCGTGATTCTGTTTAAGGTTTCAGGGAGGATGTGTACATATGCTGTTTAATTCTCAACAGAGGTGTATAGATTTGCTTACATTTATTAATGTTTGAGTAGAGAGCTTGGTTGTATAGGGGGAAGAATACTGGCACAAGCTGAGAGTAAGAGTAAGAGTTATTTTAAGGACTGGACAGCTGAACTCAGACATAGCCCCATAGGAATTAGAAGTTAGATTCCAATGGAAGTCAAAGTCCACCCTTGTGGGGAAAATTTAAAAAGGCCGCCACAGCAGCGCAAGCCCCTGAGGGGCTTCCGCCGCCATGGCGGGTCCCACATTAGGGAAGAAGTCCTATGGTTCCCTATGGTTCCAGTGGCCTGAGGGCCTTGGTGGCGGCAGGCCACAGTAACACGAGGAAGTCCTAGGTTCCAAAAAGGTTTATTGTCATGGCGGATAATAGATGGATCTAGGTGTACCCCCCAAAAAACTCAGGGCAATCCCGAGTTATATAGGGAGGGAGAAAGGGGGAGGATTGGGGGAGGATCTGGGGGAGGCATGTTTAATTTGCTCTGCCCTCTGACCTTCATTAGTATGTAAATCCCTAGGGCCTGAGGCCTATAGCCTGGCCTATGTGACTCTATGGAGACCGTGACTGCTTTTCAGGATCCTGGATGATGGGGGGGGACCGAACTCTGGCCGGTTCTCGCGAAGAATTCCACACAGAATCTCGGGGTTCTAGGCACCTGCTCAACCATGACCCGGGATACCCTTACGCAGTCCCACACACCCTCAGTTTCTACTTGCTCTTTTTTTTCCCCAATAGTAGTCACATGGTTTGCCCTAGCTTGTGTGTGTGTGTGTGTGTGTGTGTGTAAGGTCGCTCTTTTTTTTTTTTTTTGAGTTAGTCTATATGTCCAAAACTCAATGATGCCATACATCGTAAGTCTACAAAGTTGAGAGAGCCAGGACTGGTGACAGACCAGCTACAGTCTGCAGCCCCATAATCAACAGCTCCACATGTTTGCTTCAAGATCCGATTGATTAGTCAGACTATCCACAGAGAGGGGTGCATATCCACAGCCTCCCCATCCTTCACTCTTATCCTCAACCTCTTACTGTTCATTTTCTTTTCTGAGAATGAGAAATACAAATTGACACTACTTTTGGTCCCATGGACACTATTGTAATTCTATTTGGCTCACTGTTGACCATGGCTTACTGCTGTGGTGGTTTGAATAGAAATAGGAATAGCCCCCATAGAGTCGTGTGCTTAAATGCTTGGTCACCAGAGAGTGACACCATTAGAAGGTATGGCCTAGTTGGAGTAGGGGTGGCCTTGTTGGAGGAAGTATGTCACTAGGGTGAGCTGTGAGGTACCAACTACTCAAACCAGGCCCAATGTTTCTCTTTTTGCTTCTGGCTGCCAATCCAGATGCAGGACTCTCAGCTCCCCTCCTTTATAAGCATTGCAGTGGTCATGGTGTCTTTTCACAACAATAGAACACTGTCTATGACACCTGCCTCACTTCCTGAGGTCTTTGTTTTTTGATTTTTTGTTTTGCTTGGTTTTGCTTTTTGCTATTTTCCAATGAACATCTAGCAGTCTGGCTCAGGGCCAGGAACATAGTGGCTACACAGAAGACTGGTGATGGTTATCAAAAATACATTTTTGCTTTGTATCAGGTGTTTTATTTTATGGTTGTTGGTGATCACTTCATGACAGGATAGATGGGCTGATGTACAGAACGTCTTTGCATGTAAGCTCTGTGCTTTTTTGGTAAGCATCCCACCTTCTTTAATGCCACTTCCAGGCCAATGCCCTCTCTATGAATCCATCCCAGTTTTCCAAGGCACAGTCCAGAGACACAGAGCCAAATTTCTGCAGGTTTGTTTAGTCACTTGTGGAGAGTTAGAGAAGGAAATGGAGCTCTTTTTGACTTGGCCTTCTGGGATGCTGAATGACAGGGACTGGTTTCAAATAATAATTGACATTTTCAAGATCAAACCAACATAGTTCTGATTTTCTCTGACTGAGTAGCCCCGAGAGTTCTTGGTAGCAAAACATAGTTCACAGGATTTTCAACTACTATGGACTCTTGTTACTCATGGCGCATAACACAGCAATCTACTGTTGATTTGGAAGAGTGAAGCAGCTTATAGTTGGACTATAGTGGTAAAGGGTAGGTGTACTGTTCAAACACTATACTGAATCTCCTTTACAAGGAAATTTTCATCCACTTGTATCTGTGCCAATTAGAGAAAGCAACTCGATCCAAATGGAGCAAGCCATTTTCTGCTCTGCAACCACAGTCAAGGGGCTAAGGAGAAATGAACACCAATGCTGTTGCTGACAGGATTCAGTGCTCACAGCCCAGGCCTGCTTATTACAGCCTTCCATTGTTTCTTATCTGACCCAGATTTTCAGTGCTGCTCTGAACTTAATTTAAGGAGTGGTTCAGTATAATGAGTTTCCAACTCTGTGCAGAAAACAAATTTGCATTTTTTCCAACTGATTAGTTTCTCTACTGATTAACTCAGCAAGGTCAGCCTTTGGCCACTGATGCTGACGATAGGCACAGCTGATATTTTCCAGTTTCAGAGTGGGGAGGTCTACCTTGAAACCTTGGTTTTCATTGTTGATAGACAAATTACAATTACAGAAGAAAAAGTAGTATTTGTATGTTTCCATTTTTGAGAGGCTTAGCAAACCTAAAGATACCTCCTTCCTTCCTTGTGGGACTGCATAAGGGTATTCTGGGTCATGGTTGGGCAGTTGCCTAGAACCCCGAGACTCTGTGTGAGAACCGGCAGGAGTTCGACACGCCCCAAGAACCTAGGGTCCTGAAAGGCAGTCTAGTCTCCTTAAAACTCAGTCACGTAGGCTGACCATTACAGCCCCTGCCAAAGTGTACAGGTAGAGGAGGTGACTAGAGGCCTCAGGCTCTACGGATTTACATACTAATGAAGGCCAGAGGGCGGAGCAAATTAAGCACTCCTCCCCAGATCCTCCCACTTTCTCCCTTCCTATATAACTGCCCTGAGTTTTGGGGGCGTACACCCAGATTCATCCACCATCCGCCATGACAATAAACCCTTTTGGAACCAAGGACGTCCTCATGTTATTGGGGCCTGCTGCCGCCAAAGCCTCCAGGCCACCAGAACATTAGACCTTCCTCCTGCATGTGGGACCAGCCACAGTGTGGAAACCCCTGGGGACACCACAGCTGTGGCCCTCTAATTTTTCCCCACACTTTCTTTCTTTCTTTCTTTCTTTCTTTCTTTCTTTCTTTCTTTCTTTTTCTTTCTTTCTTTTCTTTTCTCTCTCTCTCTCTCTCTCTTTTTTTTTTTGCTAAGACATAAATCTTTTAACCTTCTTTTCTCTTTTTTTTGTTTCCTTCTTTCTTAAAGGAGGATGGGGTCTTCTATATAATTGAAGTTATTCTCAAATTAGAGATTCTCCTGCCTCAGCTTCCCAAGCACAGGGATTGCACAAGGATGTGTTCACACCTGGGTGTTCTCTTCATTCTTAGCATCAACCACAGAGCTTTTTAATGAGGCTTGTCATCTCTGTTTCATTGGAAATAGTGTGAAAAAGAATGGGCTCTGGAAACATAGGACTCTAGAACGAAACTACCAACCTATCATTTTCAAAGCTTGAGTCAGCTTCATTTCTTGGTTCTCTCATCTGTAAAATGGAGACCAGGACAACTTTATTGTATTGTTAAGAGCAAAATAGGAAATGTTGAAGTGTTCCTAGCTTAGTGCTTGGAACCTGATAAGTGAATGCTAACTTTCTGCCACTGTTAAAGCCCTAGGCTGATAAACAGTGGGTTAATACAAAAGCTTCACACTCTTACCACATTCCCATGTCTGCACCCTTCTCTGAAAACAACTCAATTATTTCTTCTCCGAGGTCTAGCAGCTAGACAGCTCTATGTAGTCAAGTTGTTCTCAAATCTTGATTTTTCCTACAGTTCCTAGCAAGTCCCCAGACTACATATTGTTTCTTCTTCCCAATCCCAAACAGCAAGTCTGTGAGTTGAAGACACCCTCTCCTGACATTCTGTCATCATTTTACTCTTAGTTGTGTGTTATACGTTCTAATCTCTGGCAGGGAAGTTTCCAGTTTGGGTAGTGTTATCTAGCTTCCTCTGACTTGTGAGCTGCTTAAGAAAAGAGGAATGATTTCATTCATATGACACTGCTCAGTAAGGATGGCCTGGGAAAGTGGTAACTGGAAACTCATCCTACTATGTAGCAGGTAAGCGAGAGTGAAGATGTGTTCTTGATTCACTCATGGGGTGTGCCTGAAGGGGCTGCTGTCCGTTCATCCCACTCTGAGTCCTGTTTCCTTCTCAAGTGGAAAGCACATTCCTTAGGAAAGAAGTTGTCTTTCTGCTTCCTACCCTGACAGTTGTTATCAATGCTGCTGGTGTGTCTGAAGAGAGTGACTGTATTTACATACATCACATAAATAAACAAATCTTTAAAAATAAAACACTATTCTTCTTGATACTCCTATATACAATGGTTTTGGCTCACAGCAGCATCCAAGGGAACATGCTTATGCCATGAACAATTAGAGATTAGAATAGAAAAATAGAAATGAGATGTGTCCCTCACCCATGCTTGGTTTTCTTCCTTGCTAGTATCTTTTAATGCTTGAGGGAAGCAGATTATGATTGACATCTTAAAAGTCATGAGAAAGGCTGGAACACATTCTGATTGGATAGTAGACTGAAAGCAAGCTTGCTTTTGAGGTCTACCAACAGGGACAACCTACCTTATCAGTCAGGCATGACTGGCAGTCGGAGGGAGGAGCAGTTTGGTGTGGTGGCTCTCATCAGTTCCTATTTGTCATAAATATTCTCTACTTGGTTATTAAGGGACTGATTTCTTCAACTGATTTCTTCTATCATATCTTCTATACCTGAGGTTCTGTCTTCCATTTCCTGTATTCTGTCGGGGATGTTTATGTCTGTAATTCCTGTTCTCTTTCCTAGTATTTCCATCTCCAGGATTGTCTTAGTTTGTGTTTTCTTTATTGCATCCATTTCCCTTTTCATGTCTTGGACAGTTTTATTTATATCCTTCATCTCTTTGATCCTATTTTTCTGTATTTCTTTACATTTATTTGCTTCCTTTTTTAGTGCCTCCATTTGAATGTATTTTCCTGCATTTTCTTTAAGGGATTTATTCATGTTCTCTTTAAAGGCCTCCATCATCTTTATAAGATTGGATTTAAGATTATCTTCTTGTGTTTCCATTTTATTAAGATATCCAGGGTTTACTTTAGCAGGATAGCTGGGCTCTGGTGGTACCATATTGCCCTGGGTCTTATTGATTATGTTCTTACACTGGCCTCTAGGCATCTGGATTTCTCTGGGGTCTGCTGGATGATCCTGATGATGGGAGAACTTCTCAGGAAGACAAGGTGAGCCGTGGGCCACACAAATGGAGGTCAGGGTAACTGACTCTGATGGCTACGCCTCAGGTGAACCTGACCGAGAAGGAATTGATGGAGTAGGGTTTCAAGCTGGTTAGTCCTGAGGCCCCACAGGCTTCCATGGTGAAGCAGGATGTTCTCGGAGTCTCCTATTTGAGACTGAAGAGCAAACTCAGAGCTAGTTAACAGAGTTCAGGGGACAGTGCACAACTTACCTCTTCAGGCTCTGTTCCAGAAGACCAGACTGGGAAGGGAGTATTGAGTTTTCTTAATCTTTGTTGTTTGATTGTTGATGTTCCTTTATGGGGGGTGGGAGCAATTAAAACCTTTTTAAAGCCAAAGGAGACACTATTAATAAGGGTGTTAGTTTGAAAAGAGCAACTGTCAATAATATTTTATGCTAATTTCAAAATCCATTTTACACTAGCCTAGAACAAAATAGTAGTTTTATTGTTTTTTTTTCATTATTTCCCCTTTAATAATTAGTTCATATTACTTATGAAATTTAGGATACTGGCTGTAGTGGCTATTCCTGGTTGTCAACTTGACTATATCTGGAATGAACTATATTCCAGAATTGGAAGGCTCATCTGTGATCTTGATCTTGAGGCTTGGAGATGCAAGTTTCTAACTTGGATCTTGGCATGGAGATCTTTGAGGCATAGTGCCTATGAATCCTAGGAGATTAAGACAAGGAGATCTCTGAGTTCAAGGTCATCTGGGACAAAGCAAAGTCCTAGATTTAAATATGTTGGTATAGTGTTGGTACACACCTTTAATCTGGGCCACACCTTCTGCTGGAGACCTACCTAAGAGTATTAGAAGAAGGAAACTCCCTCTTCTTTGCCGGCTTGCTTTGTGGGACTGAGCAACTGCTAGATCCTTGGATTTCCATTCACAGCTGCTGCTGGCTGTTGTTGGGGAGTGGACTACAGACTATAAGTCATCAACAAATTCCCTTACTATATAGAGACTACCCATAAGTTCTGTGACTCTAGAGAACCCTGACAAATACATAGGCTTAAGCTAAGGAGAGACAAGGACTGAGGTTTTGTATTTTCCTATCTGTACACTGATGGCTATTCTTTCCAGTTGTAAAAGGTATACACAGTCAAGGGACTATCTTACACTTCTCTGGGGACATGCTAGGAAAGAACTCGGACCATCCCAGCTTGAGTCACAGGTGTATTTTGGGTAAATCACTATGGTGATGGAGTCATTTATTTGGATTAATTTCACACTTGGAATACATACTTGCATGCTTTTCTACTTTTCTTTTTCCTTCCCTCCTGCCTTCTTTCATTAATTTTTTTCTTTCCTATGCGCCATCTTTCCTTTTGCCCTTTCTGGTTTCCTTCCTATCTTTCTTTCAATAGGACTTTACCTTGTAGCCCAGGCTGGCCTCTTACTTCCCGAGTTTCTCCAGTGCTGAGATTAGAGTCATGACTCACCAAGATTGGCCTTGAAACCAGAATTCCTGGGGTTGGGGTGAGAAAGAGTTGGGAAGAACAATAAACAAACACTTGAAAAAAATAAGCAAAGGAGACATTCAAATTGGCCAAAACATAAATTTTGACTGTGACATCCGTTTGTGTGAATCTTAGTGGATAGAGAGAAAAGAAGGAGAATCAAAAGTTAGAATACTATAGACTTGGAAAAAAGGTAGGGCAAAAAATGATACGTTGTCTACTCTGATCTCAGGTGTCAGTTAAGATGAAAGTTATGTTCTATAAAAAAGGGGGGGGGTCTCCTAAACACAGATTAACTAGGTAGCTTGTTTCTCTCTGTCAGTATTCTCTGGCAGGGGTAAAGTTTCTTTGTTCAGTCTGTTCATCTAAGAAGCAGAGTAAGTTCTCTCTTGTTACCCTCCTGTAGGTGTAGCTTCACAGAGTTAAATCTGGGCCTCACCATCACATTCACACCCCAACTTGCAGGAGGAGAAAAGGGAGAAGTGAACAGGAATACCCCCCCCACACACACACACACTTAAAAACCATGATCCTTTAGTTACACATGCAGCTTCTGGCTTCGTCTCCTCCATCCAAACATAGTTAGATGGTTACCACGATTTACAAGGACGTCTGGGAAAGTGAACTTTAGCTTAATCTTGAGCACAGGTAAAGTTCTGAAGGTGCTATTGTTATAGATCCTGGAACTCCTTAACCCTCTGATCCCAAAGCCAGTCTACCTTCAGGGATGGAGAAAGGAGAGAGTGCACAGTGTTGTGACTCTGATTAAAACACACACAGCCAGGGAGGTAAGCATCCTGCTGACATGATGACATGAGTCATGCCTCTATTGCTGGCCATCCCTCCTTGGGACATACATGCTTTGTGTTGCTATTGATGTTTTTTTTTTCCTTTTGTTCTCTGCTCCGTGTTTCTTAAAGCATTGATTGGATCTATGGCATCATATCTGCCCCAGTTTAAGTGTGAGTAATGCCCAGTTAATGGTGGAGAGAGGCTTCCTGAGCATGGAAGCAATGACACACATCCTGGCATCTCTAATGAACCCATTTTGACCATTGTCACTGTTACGCCTCTCCTTTAATGTTTCCTAAGCATTCACCACAGTTTCCAGGAGCGGGGAACATTGCCCCTCACAACCCCTCTCTTGTCTCAGGCTCTGCCAGCCTTCCCTTTCTGGGTCTCCAAGCAACAGAGTCTTAAAAATGAAATATTCATTTTCTGAAACCTAATTTAGTATCAGTGATGACCAAGTCGCTTATCAGTTTGAATGCTCTAATATTACTTGAATTAATAATTCTCTGCTAGTAATGGTCATTGTTTATTTTATTTATTATCACCCTTCCACGCTTTGTTCAAGTACACACACAAAACCATAGTTTTAACCTTGATTTACCTGGTAATGATTTCCTCATTCGAGATCTCAGAGTAATGAGAAACATTTCAGGCAATCATCGTCCTGCCAATAAAGGAAATACATCATTATTTTTCTAAAACAAGGATTAGCGTTTCTCCCTAGAGTAGCTCCAATTCTGAGTGAGAAATAAGCTAATCTTATGTTTTATTTTGGGAGCCTGTTCTAACGTCTGGTAGTGAGGAATTCATGTTTCATAACTTCAGGGCTGATGAGTCTTTGCTGACACGGAACATCCCGTTACATCAGTGACGGGTGTAATTGTGTGCCATGCACCATGGGGGTGACACATTGTGCCATTCTGAAAGGCGTGTTCTGGTAAATGCTGTTTTGCTGAAAGACTGCAATTACAGCTCGTTTTCAATGGGCTGCCTTTGTTTTAAACACATGGTAATGGAGTTCTAAATAAAGAGATTGAGTTAAAAGGCATGTCAAAAGGGGAATTTAACCAGGATAGCTCATGGCTGGAGTTTGGCTAGCCCTATCATATCTACCTGTAGCTACTATCTATCCAAATGTCTTACCCATGGTTATACCTAAAAAGTTCAGTTCAGGTGCCTGAGGTTTTCGTAAAATCTTGGGGACCACTGGATTGGTACTAGCTCCTTGATATCATGAACTTTCAAAACAAGATAGAATCTCAGAATTTACTTTGAAAGGTTGACTGGATTCAGACAACCAGGAAGTTCATCCAAAGTTGCTTTCTTCTAACGTGTTTAGCCACTATATGAGCAGCTGAGTTTTGAACTGGACAGATACCTTTCTCTTTTGGAATAAAACTTCTAGAGTTTTATGGCTGCCACTCTCTTCCGTGTGGGTCTGGTCTAGAACCCTATCAATCTTGATTTTAATAAGAAGATTAAGGTAACTGAGTGAAGATTACACACTATGAGTTCTTCATCAAACTAAGTGCGAAGACTGCTGAGCATCTAAGCCATTCTCAGACAACCCTAGTACTGAGCAAATGTTTCTTCTTCTTGCTTATAGTCCTCTTCAGGATATATCATAAACCACTCATAGAATAATGATAGTAACAGGTTACACTGATGGGGAAACCTGCTATGCTCAAATGATGACAGTTTTAGTGTTTGAAAATTGCTTCACTACACATGGAGTACTGGAACCCAAATATCTCTATTTAGAACTACATGGTCTCCATCTTTAAGAAGAAATAGAGTGCTATATAAAAATGCACCCATGTTTCTCCCACAGTACAAATATTTTTAACAATATTCAGTTACAAGTAGATTACATTCTCTAATTTATTCCTATCAGTCAGATGTCTATTTTATCACTGTGGATAGTTTTCATTTCTCATGAGCATGGATATGTATGTCACACACAAATATCTAAGATAAACCATCTTATAAAGAAAAAAATTAATCTGAGCTTACACTTTGGCGCTTTCTGTTCATGACCATTTAGCCACATTGTTTTGAGTCTTCTGCAGAAGATTTAATTTTGCAGCAGAGGAGGTCATGTATAAGAATGAGAAACAGACCCAGGCCCCACAATCCTCTTCATGGACACACACTGCAGGTAACCTAAAGTAGCTTACTAGGTCCCATCTGTTAAAAGTTTTTTTTACCTCTTTTCCATAGCACCAAGCACCAAGTTCACACATGGGTTTCCATCTCAGGGACCTTTGGGTCCTTTAAGATCCAATCCGCTATGGTGAGTGAGAAGACACACCCATGTGTTTGAAAAATAAGAAAAGATGAATAATGTTTTAAAATATATTGTTTTGAAGCAATTGGAGAGCTGCCAAAGTGGACAGGATTCAGGTACTGATAGTCTGGTGCAAAGGGAGTAGAGAGAAGTGAGTCAGTAGTTAGGGCCACTTGTCTGCTCAAACAATTCCTTCTTCAAAACTAATGCAACTCAAACAGCAGGGAAAACAAGCAGGAGAAGGCAGAAGGAAGCTTCCATTAGGACAAGAAGAAGGAACTCTGGATGATTTGCACAAAATGGGTAAACTTGTAAGAAAACGAGTCATTAAAATTTACTTCAGAAGAAAGAAGATCTAAATAGTCTTAAACCTAGTCAAGTAAAAATCTGCCCACAAACAAACTGTGGCCCCAGGGTCAGAACCTGTCTATGAACTGGTCAAATCTGCTAAGGAATAACAAAGGCCAGTCTTCTGGAAACAGAGGTACCACTTCCTGCTGACATCAACATGACCTCAAGAGCAAAATGTAAGAAAATATTACAAGAAAAGAAACAAATGTTATTTTTTTCAAAACCGTAGAAGTAAAAAAATCTTAATGTCAAATTCTAAAAAACAACATCAAACAATAAATACTAACAATGCTGGCTTTCTTCCATGAATTTAAGTTTAGTTTAACGTTTTAAAGTCACTCTAAATTACTATGGGAATTAGAGGGGAAAATGGTGATAATTTCAGCAGATTGCATCATTATCTCAACAGAAACAAAAACCACTTAATTAAATTCAGCATCTATTATTTAAAAGGTAGTAGAAGGTAGATGAATACCTAACAAAATGTATACATAAAAACATGTGTATCAAATATGAGATGGAAGGTCAAATGTTAATTTCTTTTCTCCCTGTAGTCAGGAACGAGACAAGAATATTGACTGCCATCTGCCTGTCTCACCGCAGCAGCAGCAGAACACCGATGCAGCAAGGGAAGATGGGAAAATCCCAGTGTTTGCATTGGAGAAGTTGAAATAAGGGTGGCAATTCATTCTGTTTGCATCCACTCTATTCAAAAGTAGAGCAAGAGCCCAGAGCTCTCCATAGATTGTGCTTTTATGCATCTCATAACCACGGCAGGAGAAAAAGAAGCTGCTTTGCCCAAGAAGACACCCCCTCTTGGAGCAGCCATGGCTAGTGACTTGTGGCTAAAAATTATAAAAGTCCTGGCACTCTATCTTCAATTCATCAAGACACAGTTGTCCAGGCCTTTTGCTGAGACCACATCATAATATCCTTCTGTATTATGACTGTCTATCCCCAAAGCTGCCTAATAAGCCTCTTACACACTATCCTCCACTTTCAATTTATGCCTCCTGGTGAACACCACCTGCTAGTTGGTACTAGAAATGCCTGCAGAAATTAGATACTAAGATGGGATTTTTGGAGCTGGTCTCTTGCAGGCTAAGTGGCAATGAGGACTCATCACTGGAGGGAGGTAGAACAGAGGATACCTGTCATAAGGGAACGGTAGAATGATTAGATGTGTTTGTGGCAAGAAGAGGTAATCTACTAGCAGAAGGGAATCTATATGCTGGTACAATGGCTGATCTCTGAGAATTATGGGGGTAGCTGCAATACGGTGTTTGTAGATAACTGTTGCTAAGTTTCACTGCTGTTCTAGAAACAGTTATCAGAATGCTGACACAACGAATTGTCAGCTAACTGTAATTAATGCTGAGTCAATTTATTGTCAATCACAGGTAAAATATCCAGAAGGCCTTGTTGGTGGTAACTATAGAGGTCTTAATCTCATAGAAGCTAAGAACAAAGAAGGTTAGGGAAATGAACCTAGGAATGCCTGCTCAGGTGGGGTCTTGGTTAGGGAAGAGAAGAATGAAAGTATATTAAAGCCTTGCATCTGGAGTTTTCTCCAGACCTCTGAGCCTCAACATTAGCACATATCTTTCTTGATCCCCATGATGTGAAAATTATATACACTTCTCTCTTGCAGGACATGTGGTACCTGTCCTCTGGGATTTGCTCTCAGTTTCTGACCAGTAAGCCTACAAATAATGACTTGTGTTGAAAATAAATTGGGCAAAGAAGCACTGAGCCTAGTAAATAGAAAAGCTAGATATTCGGAAATGTAAAAAATCAACATTTATCAGAGTGAAGAAACCAGCATGCATTGGCACAGAGCTGCATTGTGAGGGTGCTGGATCCATGAGAACTTTGCATTCAGAGAAGCTGTGTTTATAAAATCAGGAACACCATCAAAAATCCACAGCTCAACATCTAAGAAAAAGGACCTAAGAAAGACGAGAGGTGATGGATACTTTTCTTGGTACATGGAAAACTACCTGACAGAAGCTACTTAGGAGAAGAAGGATCTGGTTCACAGTGTCAAGGAGAGGACGGCATGGAGATGTTTGCACAAGAAGCTCAACATGAAGTTCCTACCTCACATCTCTTTTGGAGGAAACAGAGCCAGCAGGTCAGAAGAGGAAGAGTTTATAGCTACACTTCTGTGACAGTCATCTTTGACCTTGTCCCAAAGGTCCCATGACTTCCTAGAACAGCACCATGACCTGGAGACTAATTGCTCAAACACAGAAGCATGTGGGGTACACTCTGTCTCAAACCATTGCAGAAGGAAAGAGCACCAGCGTACACCAAAGCAGGGAGAACAGACAGTCCAACCACAAACATCAGTTACAAACCGCCAAACTGGAAAAGGAGAGGAAGAAGAAACAGTTATAGAAACTAACGCATTAGGTGAATATTCAAGACTGGTGTGAGAGATTCATAGCATGTTCAGGGTTCCAGTCAAGGCCTGGTACATACCTAGCTTCCAAACAAAGCAGATTACAGCATCCACTATAGACGGTTTCACTAAATTCACTACTCCAAATGTCAGTTACAAAAGGTTAGTCATCTCCAATCTGAAAATCCCAAACGCAAAATGCAGTGTATCAATTGCAGATAGCCTCTGGGTTAGGGGTAGAAGGTTGGGTCCGCTTCCCCTCTCAGAGAACAGCAATAGTTTTAATAGTAAAAACCTGGAGAGGAAAAATCATCATGGAGTAATAAGACTTCAGCATATCCTGTTATGGATGACCTAGTAAAACTTTATTTAGAAACCAGGCCTCATTGTAGTAGCCCAGACTAGTCTTTCTTAATATTATTAGATATTTTCTTTATTTACATTACAAATGTTATCCCCTTTCCAGATTTTTCCGCTCCCAGAATCCCCCCTACACCATCCTCCCTGTTCCTGCTTCTATGAGAGTGTTCCCCCACCCACCCATCCACTCCTGCCTCCTCTCCCTGGCATTCCTCTAACTGGGGCATCGAGCCTTCACAGGACTAAGGGCCTCTCTTCCCATTGATGTCCGACAAGGCCATCCTCTGCTACATACGCTACATGTGGGGCTGAAGCCATGAGGGCCTACATGTATATGCTTTGGTTGGTGATTTAGTCCCTAGGAGTTCTGGAGGGTCTGGTAGGTTGATATTGTTGTTCTTCCTATGGGGTTGCAAACCCTTTCCGCTCCTTCAGTCCTTTCTCTAACTGCTCCAATGGGGACCCTGTACTCAGTCTCAGGCTGGCTGAGAGCATCCATCTCTGTATTTTTCAGGCTCTGGCAGAGGCTCTCAGGAGACAGCTATATCAGGCTCCTGTCAGCATGCACTTCTTGGCATCCACAATTGTGTCTTGGTTTGCTGTCTGTATATGGGGCAGTCTTTGGATGGCCTTTCCTTCAGTCTTTGCTCCACACTTTGTCTCTGTATTTCCTCTTGTGTATATTTTGTTCCCCCTTCTAAGAAGGACTCAAGGACCCACATTTTGGTCTTCCTTCTTCTCAAGATTCATGTGAGAATTGTACCTTGGCTATTCTGAGCTTTTAGGCTAATATCCACTTATGGTATGCATGGAGTGCATACCATGTATGTTCTTTTGTGATTGGGTTACTTCACTCAGGATGATATTTTCTAGTTCCATCCATTGTCTAAGAATTTCATGAAGTCATTGTTTTTAATAGCTGAGTAGTACTCCATTGTGGAGAAACGAAGATATTCCATGACAAAAACAAATTTACACAATATCTTCTACAAATCCAGCCCTACATGGGATAATAGATGGAAAACTCCTAACACAAGGAGGGAAACTACACCTTAGAAAAAGCAAGAAAACAATCTTCTTTCAGCAAACCCAGAAGAAGACAGCCACACAAACATAATAACACCTCTAACAACTAAAATAACAGGAAGAAACAATCACTTTTCCTTAATATCTCTTAGCATCAATGACTCAATTCCCCAATAAAAAAGCGTAGGCTAATAGACTAGATATGTAAACAAGACCCAGCATTTTGCTGCACCCCAGTGACAAAGACATACACTACCTCAGAGTAAAAGGCTGGAAAAAAAATTTCCAAGCAATGGTCCTAAGAAACAAGCTGGAGTAGCCATTCTAATATCAAATAAAATCAACTTTCAACCAAAAGTTATCAAAAAGATATGGAAATATTATTTATTTTATAAGTAATATAATATAATTTTAAAAATTAAAATACTTCTTTATATGTATACGTATACGTATACATATATGTATATAGATTAAGAAAAAAAGGACAAACTAATCTGTAGTGATAAAATAAAAAGGCCAAGCAACATGTACCAAGTGGACTTCTTTAGGGAGGAGTGGCTACTGAGAAGCTCAATTTCTTGGTCTGGGTGGATAGACCGGTGTGTTCCCTTGGAAAAAAAATCACTTATGGTTGTGAATGTCCCTGGCTGGAGGCTACATTCCAGCTAAAGTGTTAAGAATAAAGTTAGGCAACCAGCAGAATCTAGGAATTCTCAGCACCCACTTAAGTGGGAAAACAAGCAGTTTTTCTCAGCATGGGGCCTTTGTGTGTGGGTGGCTTTGAGCATGGCTTTCTGTTCGTTCTATCAGCTGTCCCCTTGGTCAAGTGCACAGGTGTTCTCTAAGCTGCCGGCCTTTTGGCCTTGGGGCCCTAGTTGCTTTTTGAATTTGTTTACTTGTTTTAAGTAAGGCCAACTAGAGGTAGAGATAATGCCTCTGGCTTGTGTCTATGCCTTCTGCACTGTCTATGCCAGTAGGTGTACCTACACACAGTAGGAAGGGAGAAATCTCTGCTAAATGATTCAGTGTAGAAGAAGAAGGTTAAAAGACAAAGGACTTTGAACAGGAGTTAAGCCCACTCCACGGTCGTATTTGTTCAGTGGTATTTACATTTTATAGCTGTGCACATCTGTTCATAAACTTGTGCAGGAACTGTAACTTCGCTCCTGCAGATATGAAGCTCTTGATCCTGTAATTCCCATGTTCTGCATCAAAACAACAGGTTTTAAACAGTACTTTTCACAATGATAATTTCGTTGGGCTGCAACTACACATTAAACTAGAGAAGAGTGAATGCAGTAAGGTGTTGAGGAGGGAGAAATGGATTATAAAGACCGTAAAAATTTGAAGGAGGAAGCAGGTTGGGGATGAGACAGCCAGAAAACTCCACAAAAGATGAATAGAATATGAGGAGGAAGCAGCAAGTACCAAAGGTGCCACGTCCATTCCCTGTGGCTGCATCCAGGATGATCTACCAGGATAGAGGTCAGTGGTAGAAACCCAGAGGAGGAGAAACAAATGGACTTCAAGAAATGGGTATTTATGTTTCAGAACTAGTGGCTTCTTGGTTCTTCTGTCCCAGGACCCACGCTCTGTAATGTTCTTCATAAATAACTTTGGCTTTTCCATCCCTGATGGGCTGACCATGGGATTTTCTGTGGTAATGATTGTATTTTCAGAGGTGGGGCATATGTATGTGTAGGTATAGGTTTGTGCTGTATTACATGTAGTATTATAGGGATATTTTCTTCACATCTTTAAATCAATAAATTTATTTCTTTTAGAAGCAGAGGGATAAATCTTCCTACTCACAAGTGATTGTCAGAATTGTGTAAAAAGGCACGACATTGTAGACAGAGACAGTAATCAGTCCTGAGGCACCAGGAAAGAGAGTCTGTTCTTTGGATATTCCTGAAGACAGTGATTGTGGTGTTCTGAGTCAATGATGTTGTCAGCATCAATCCAGAAACAACCCATGGAGAAAAATGAGATGTAAGAAAGAGAGACAAGTGAAAGCTCGTGAGGTGCGAACACACACACACACACACTCATATACACAACACACACATACAAACATGCAGTCACATACATACACACACATACAAACATGCAGTCACATACATACACACACTCATACATGTACAAATATAGTCATATACGTACACACACATGTATACACACACACACATATATATATATAGACATTGACACATAGAAATGTACACAAACATACAAACACAAGCATGCACACACACACACATACATTCATACACATTCATACACATATAGATATAGACACAGACACACACAAGCACACATACAAATACAAATATGCATATAGGCACACATGCATGCATGCACACAGACACAGGGGCACAGTCATGTATGTGCACAGATAGGCACACATGGCACACGCGTAAGCACAGGCACACACATACACACACATACACACACTCAAAAGGATGCATGCCAATTTTACTGACAGGTTTCAAAAGGAGTGAAAACAGAGTGGTTATCATTTAAAAGTGGGCTATGGCAAGAAGCTGTAAACTAATTGTCTCTCGAGACAGGGCAGACCTGGCAGTGCCACCCTCATTTTTCATGGCAACAAGTGGATCTGGTCCTCAGGCTTGCCAGTCTGACTCAGCCTTTGTCTTCCCAGATGGTCCCTGTGAGGATTTCAACTTGATCCTTATTTGATGAGAGACTGGAGTCAAAGAGCAGCTGAGAGAATGTGTAACATATGATACCAAGTAGCCAAAAGCTACGCTTTGAATGGTAGGTCCACCAGGGAAGATTTATTATGCAATCGCATGTCAGAATGTGAGGAAAGTCCACACTGGAGTCGTGCATTTGCAGAGTAATTAAGACATACACTGAAAGAATCCAATCAGTGGCAACCTTCTGAGTGGCTGTAGGGATCAAAGTATAATAACAAACAGAGGCTTTCTGCAGGGTGCAAGTGGCTTACAAACATGAAAAGGATAAGAGTGAATTCAGAAGAGGGGCGTCTCTAAACACTAGCATGTAATATAGAAACTGCCACGCTGGGGGCCAGAGGTGTCTCCTGGCAATGTTCTTAGAGTCTTCTTCAGTATCTAGGGATAGGAAGCAGGAGTGACCAGAATAGTCACTCACATTGATAATGACCCCAAGCCACATCCAAGGTATTCTTCACTTTCTGTAGACCCACTTTTAACAGAACTGAAGCATTTCTCCAAATTGTGGGGCAGTAAGAAAAATAACAGATTGAAAAACCAGGAAAAAGCAGGCAAAAGGAGCCTTGTCAATCAAAGCAGGTTAGTAGCCCAGCAGAGATGTGTCAGCCCCTGGAAGTGGAAGGAGCCTCCCAATCAATACTCAGGCTAGATAGATTTACCTCCTCAGTGGGCCTAGGCTTCTTAGGTGCTAAAGTTTTTCGTCATAATTACAAGAGCTCATGCAAACATCGGTAGAGTGTGTCTTTGGAACCTGTGAAAAGGTGACCCTTCCTCCCCTTAGTGAAAAGGAACAGAAATGAAATTGGTGGGTAGGAAGAATGAAGTCAAGGAGACTTTCTTCTCTGCGCGTGAGGTCTACCAGTCTTGTCTTTGTAGCAATTTGCTTTGTAAGCTTGTGTAATGACATCCTGGTTATTAAGGTTCAGACACAATGAGACCTGAGGGAGTGGTGTGAAGTCAAAATGGCCCAAAGATGAACTTAGCATTCTGCCTATTTGTACGCTCATTAGTCCACGTGTTGTCATCCAACGCATGAAACTCCAGTTTCTTTCCAAGTTTGCTTTCTCTGGATTCAGCCCTGATCGGGGAAAATGGGCAGGCTGATCAAAATGAGGATTCTTGAAAGATGAATGATTCCCCCTTCCCCTTCAAAAACAAATATACTAAAAAAGTGAATACAAATGGATGCCCCAGGACAGAGGGTCTCAACAGTCACTTACACCACAGTCACTTGGGTACTGATCTGAAGCCTTCTTCCTGCAATTAACACACTCTCCGAAGGTGGTGCTCCTCATGGAGATGATTGAAAAGTGCTTCTGGTGATTTTAAAGTGCAGTCAGCATGAGAGGGAGACAAGCTTTGAGGCTTTGGTGTTCCCAAGTACTGGTGATGTCATAGGGGTCAGATAGCACACGTCTCCAGAAACACCATGAGAGCATGAAATGGAACCTTCAAGATACAGCCCTGGGCCCTTCCTTCTTTTCTTAACTTGCATTGCCTATTTCTTCTCCTCTTTTGGTTCTTCTGGGCAACACCCATCTTCTTGTGTCAGTATCTTTGAGTTTCTTTGCCTACCCAAACCTTCTCTGACATTCAGAGAACTCTGGCCACACCCAGGCCATTTCTAATCCTTTGGCACCTCAACTTAGTTGATCAGAATATTCGCCCAGAGTGAGTGGGAAACAGAGGCACACTGGTCCCTAGTCAAGGATCAGCAACTTTTCTGGGTCCCTGAGAGTCCTACAGGAGCTTCTGCCAGCCTGTGCTTCTGTCTGTTGCCTGATCCTGGGTGTCAAGAGACAACCTTACACAATAGTGACCTACCAGTAGGAGACGAAGGCAGCCTGCAGGTGCCCAGGGTCATTTAGGGAGCCATATTCAAGATGAGAGTCACAGGTAAGCTCTCTGGTTATACAAACACTAAGTCGCTTTTGCTCCTTCGGCAAAGGTGCCTTGCCCTCTGACACAGTCCTGCATCTTGGTGGAACTGATGCTTCCTTTTTTTTTTTGAGAAATATCAATAAGTTTTTGTTGTGGGCAGCCGTGGTTGCACTGAAGAGTGATGTTAAGGGATCCCTCTAAGGGATGATACTGGCTGATGCACCCCCACAGCCAGGCATAGTAGGGTGTGGGCTCCACTTTGGGAAAGGAATGTGAAGCCTAAATGGAATCATTTCTGTCAACTGTGGCAAGTAAATGCAAGCCAAGGTTATAAACTGTTCTTGCATAGGAGTACCTGATAGTAACTCTCACAAAAGGCTGCTGATAAGCACAGCTGCACACAAGGCCCTGTGCCACCTCAGATGACCAAAGGATACTGCATCGAGACACCACTACAGACACCACCTACTCAACATCAGGTGAACATTGCTACTGTTAGAATCCTGGGGCCAAAGATCATTGTATCAAACTACCTGATGCAATGTGTCTCACTGGCTTTAAAACTGTCTCTTGTCTCAGCC
The DNA here is from genome assembly GCF_004785775.1 of Grammomys surdaster. Lineage (NCBI taxonomy): Eukaryota > Metazoa > Chordata > Mammalia > Rodentia > Muridae > Grammomys > Grammomys surdaster. The sequence continues at coordinate 287,050 of NW_021620873.1, forward strand.
TCTTTGGATATACCCAATGCCATATCTAAACATATGTTTAGCCCCACTGCTATGCTCTGTGAGCCCCAAATAAATACCAGTATGTGGGACTGCATAAGAGTATCTTGGTTCATGGATGGGCATGGGTCTAGAACCCCGAGACTCCAAGGGAGAATTGGCAGGAGTTCGGCCACGTCTCCAGAACCCAGAGTCCTGACATTCAGTCTTGTCTCCATAGACCTACATTGTCAGTCACGTAGGCCATTACAGCCCCTCCCAAAGTGCACAGGTAGAGGATGTGACTACAGGCCTCAGGCCCTAGGGATTTACATACTAATGAAGGCTAGAGGGCAGAGCAAATTAAGCATTCTTCCCAGAACCCCCCCCTTTCTCCCTCCCTATTTAACTCAGGTCTGTCTTGAGTTTCGGGAGGTGAGGGGGGTACATCCAAATCCGTCCACCATCTGCCATGAAAATAAACCTTTCTGGAACCAAGGACTTCCTCGTGTCATTAGGGCCTGCTGTCGCCAAAGCCTCCAGCCTCTGGAACCTTAGACTTTCTCCTGTATGTGGGACCTGCCGCATGGAAAGCCTCTGCAACACCACTGCGGCCTATTTTCCCACACCAGTATGCTTTGGGGATTCTCATTTTGGTTTTTCCTTTAGGTCAACAATTTTGGTTTTGTATTTCCTCCATCTTCCTGAAAAGAGTACAGACAGCTAACTTGAGGGCCGTCCAAGTGGGGTCCTCCTGAATGCAGGCAGTCTCTCATGGGGGAACACTGAGAGCATTGTAAGAGTACCCCAAAATGGGTTGCGTTGACTTAGTTTCGTTGTTGAGAACCAAATGAAGCTTGCTCTCCCCTCATGGTCCAGTGTCTCAGAGGGTGATGTATGGAAGAACAATTTTCAGCCTCTGACAATGGCTAAATTGAGTAAGAAGCAATGCTGTGTGAAACTTTGCAGGCTGCTAGGAGGTTATAACTAACAGGTATTGGGGAAACTTTTTGAAAATGCACACTTTTGTGTGTGTGTGTGTATTCATACATATTATACCTAACAGTAGAGAAATGCTATAATGAATAGAATAAGTGATATATAAGTGATTTTATTTGTGCCATGGCTGTCAGAGGGTATTCTTGGTGTTTTGTTCATTTCGTGCATGTGAAAATCAAGGTAAAGGGGCTTTAAGACTTTGCTCATAGTCACAGCTGTAGAGCTCCAGAGGTGGGGTTCCAACTCTAGAATCTAGGTTCCAGAGCGAGCAGAATGCCACATCCTGCACAAGGCCCTGTGAGCAATCCAGGATGGCCTTCTCCATTTGGTGGAGGGTGAACAAGGATGCAGGCTCTGGGATGATAGATGGAAGCTGCTGGCAGGTGGCTTCCTCACGTGTAAGTGTGTGTAGCTACCCTTCCCCTCCTGGATGGAATGTTTGCTCCATCAGACTTGGGCTTGGCAATATAAGCATGTATTGATTTAGGGCTGTCCCAGGGGCCAAAGAGCCCAATAACTCAGGAATCAAGCTTTATGGCCATATCGCTAACTTCAAGCACGGCACCCCTTCATAGAAACCTCAAAAGGTGCTTTGGGGATAGAAGGAAATGTTTAGCGGCAGCTCCTCTTTTAAGGGAATATGAAAGTGGTACTTGATTCCCTGGGCGTTTGCATGTCTAACTAGAGTTCCAAATCACAACCTAATTAGCACCATTCACTCCAAAATGGAAGCTTTCCTCTCTCAGGGAATGGAGAGCCATTAGAGAGGCTTCCTGCCCAAGGTCCCTCATTTGCTCTACACTGATTTCAGTTTGTTCAACTTCTATCTCCTGGTTCCAAACAGGCCCCCGGGGAACAAAGAGAATATAATCTCACTTCTGGCCACACCTTACATTCTGTTCCTTTATCCTACTTCTCCATGAAGCTGAAAACTGCTAAAGTGTTTCAACGTGGCTGCTCTCTCCTGAGGTTGGAGACCAGCCCTGAAATTTCAAAGACACCTCCTTTGTTCAAGATTTAAGGAAACAATCACCACATAGCAAATATTGATATGACTTCTAATGGCCATTTACCTGATTAATATCCTTTCATGCTACGAGGCAGCACGAGACGCAGCGCTTAAATGAAAGCCAGCTACAAAGCGTGGACCAGGTGTGTTACTAAGAAACAATCTTTTGTGTGATTTAATTAGTCAGAGCTTTGGCTGGAGCAATTATAGACAACCTTGCAGAAGTGGCAGCAGTGTGGAGCCCTTTCCTATAAATTGGTTTTTTAAAAGAGAGACATCATGGTTTAATAATTGCACATCTTGAGTGAAATGAGGAGCCCACTTTTAATTGGGAGCACGGAGGGAAGAAAGGAGCATGTTAATCATAGCTTTGATCTTCCATGTCTTCTTCATTTTTCTTGGGGAAACATATAAACAACTTCCAGTTATTTCTGGGATTTGATAGTGATTGTTCCTGTTCTGTTTCCTGTTCCCTGGAACTCCTCACTGGGTAGTGTTTTTGAAGCTGGCCTTCCCATTAGTGTAGCAACTCTAGAGAAAATGGAATAATTCACCCAGTCAGACTAAATTCAGGACATTAAAGTTCCTTTATTGCCTTGTGACATATGAAAGAATTGACATTGAGATGCTTTGATGGGGCTCTTTTTTTTTTAATCCTCATGGTTTAATGATGTGTCAACCTGCCACCAAAAGATTGACTGGCATAATGCTTATTACTTAAGATAAAGATAGATTTCTTGTGCGACGCTGGGGCTTTGCAATAGATAGGGTCTTATCAGGAAAGTCTGCCTAACCAGGTAGGATCTGGCTTCTACATTTCCTTGCTCTATATGGCTACTTAAATTCAAAGACAAGCATTCACCATAGAGGGAAATAAAGACTCCATATCCAAATGTGAAACTTCTTCTCTATCAGGCTCCTTTGATATCAGTTTGTTGTTGTTTTGTTGTTGTTGGTGGTGGTGTTCTTTTGTTTTGTTTTCCTGGTGTGGGTAGACTCAGGCTCATGTAGCCTTATTAAAAATGACCCTAGAGGCATCCACTTCAGTGTTTCTCGGTGCCTGTCTTAATTAGGATTCCTATTGCTGTGATGACCAAAGGAAAAGCTTTAGATCATTCACAGGTCCATCAACAGTTTATCATCCAAAGCAATGAGGGTGGAAACTTAAGCAGGGCAGAAAGGAAGGAGCTCACACAGAGGCTTACTGGCTTGTCTTCTATGGCTTATCTAGTCTGCTTTCTTATAGAACCAGGGGTGGCCCCACCCACGATGGCCTGACCTCTCCCCATCAATCACTAATTAAGAAAATGGCCTACAGGCTTTCGTATAGCCTGATCTTGTGGAAGCATTTTCTTAACTGAGTTTTCCTCCTTTTAGATGACCTTAGTTTGGGTAAAGTTGACAGAAAGGTATCCAGAGCAGTGCCCAAGTGGCTCAGGCTGTGTACTTGAATAAGAGAGCATGAGTCTATCTCAGCACAATGAGGAGGTCTTCCCATGGCTGGAGCTTGAATTCCAGATGCAGTTTGAGTCCATCTGGAAAGAGCATGGACGGCTTCCTTAGCTTTAAATTATGGATTGTGAAATGGATTCATGGATACGTCTCTGCATTGCAAAGCCATATGCTCTGAGCTCTTTTTGTAGCAAAAATACATATGCTTTGCACATATAATTTTTTTCATCTTATGTATAATTCTTTAATTTTAAAAGAAACATGTGAATTTGTTTTTCTGAAATCTTTTGATCGGTAAAGACAAGACTGACACAGGATGATAGTCAAATACCAAGCAACAGTGGTCCCATGTACTGGGGAATCAGATGGATGCTAGCTCCCAACAGTAAGTGCCTTCGAATGGGCTGCTCCAGTTCAGTGTATACTCTGCAAATGGCCCCTTTGATCATGCAGCCCTGACCCTCATTCCTTTTGTTCCCTTTCTCTTTGTTCTTGATTTGGTATATCATTTTTTAGAGACGGTTAGATACTTTCATGTAGACACCTAGTGGATTTAGAGTACTCAATGTCAGTGTTTAATAAACAGTATTGTCATACAGTGCATTATTTAGGCACTCTTTTTCTTTTTAGTAGATTCTTTGGTACCAATGGATAATGCTACCCCATTTCTTTTAGTTCTTGTGTAGTACACATAGGATAGATGCTTTTGGGAACCCCAAGTGCTTTTTAATTTAATGAATGCAGATATTGATAATAAAACATTCATGTATTTAAAACGTCATTATATTACCTGTCTTAACATGGGAAAGCAAAAAAAGATAGTAGTTATCATTACTTTCATGGTGATTTAGACATGTTCTTTGTTAAAAAGGACTGGCAGGAAATGAACAGGCATTGTGTATGTTCACATACTAGCTTGCTTGGACATAAGAGTTTTTGGAAGGTTCTGAAATAGCAAACTTGGAAAGAGAGAAAGCTACTGCCTTTTTTTTGCCATTATTTGGAGATAAAACATAGGGAGAAGATCTCTGGTAGATGGGGGGATAGAATTGTGTGACTCTTCATTTGTTTAAATGAGTAAGGCAAAATATACCAGGAACAAAAGCAGAAGACGATGTCTTACCATTGATGTGGTGATTGTCTGGTTAGATCTGTGACCCCCTAACAATTGTTCTCGAATCAGACTAAATCACCAAGCATTTATATCGATATCAGCAACCCCTGGGGAGGGCAAGGGTTTTCCTGAAATAAACTGCAGATTTAATCTTTTCTGGAAAAAAACCCTGAACATAGAATATAGATCAACCAAATTAAGATCACTTTATTGAAACTTAAACAAGCAATCCCCTGAGGACCCAGTTCAGCAAACAGCAGCTGCTGCTCTTTGGGTCCCTCCCCTTCCCAGCCCTTGTCTGACCTTTAGGTCCCAGGGGTCGCCCATTCAGATGTACCTTCCCTGACCCATCCTGCCTGTGAGTGGCAGGCAATGGAGGAGCAGCTGTTTCAGAGGCCGTAGACCCAAATGCCAAGGCCAGGATTCCAGGCTCATTCCCAGCCCCACCCAAACAACAGGGCTGATTAGGGGCCATTGTCTCCCATTTCACCATCGAGGTCTGTATAGACTCCAGGAACTCTATTAGCTAGGTTGGGAGAAGGGTTTTGTGTGCACTTTTTATCAAGGAGAATTTCTCCAGACTAGCATCTAGCCCCCCCCCTTTTTTTTATTCTGCATACTAGCCAACATTTATTGACCATTTATTATGTGTCAGGCAGCTTATTGAGTGGACTGTTGAATTACCATTGAGATGTATAATGATATTGTACCCATTTTACTAACAAAGAAGTTCAAAGTGGTTAAAAAGTATCCTTCACGCAGCTAATCATACCTTTCTCTGTATCTCAAAGCCTCATTCTCATATTTAGTTGGAGGAGTAGGTACCTAGGCTTCTGTGACACAGGGGTACCTGGATAATGTCACACCAGGTGTTGCCAGATGTAATGACAGCCCTCTGAAATAATTGTTTAGAGCATGAAAACAATCCCATCAGGACCAAGTGATGTGCTCAGGCACGTTGAGGGTTTTCCAGATCCTGGAAGTTGGAATGTAACAAGCTGAGTATAAAACTGTGGTCCCACAGAGAGACAGCTGAATTACAAAGTTCCTACCACTTAATGGTATTATAGTAGTAGAAACTTTGTAGCATAGTGCAACACCTTACTCTGTTGAGTATGGGGCTGCTGATGTAGATTAACCTCTTCTCTGCCTGTTGTGTATAAGTAGAACACATCTGGATGTGTACAATATGCAGTGCATCATAATGGTCATAGGTAACTCTGCTGCTGGCCTAAATACTTACCATACTATGCTTTCAATCATCACTTTAGCATACCTTCCTGCTCATTAAGAAAAAAGCAAAACAGTATGTTGTGTCACCTTAGACATTGCTTCATACATGGCATACTTATTGGGCCTCTTGGACACGACAGGAGACCATACCAAGTAACTGCACTGTATTGGCTAGGTTTGTATAAGGTATGCTTGATGATGTCAGCACAACAAAAGTGTCCAATTACCAGTTCCTCAGAAAACATCTCAATCATTAAACAACGCATACAATACCTATTGAGCACTGTGGCAGGTTCTACTTTATAGGATCCATTTATCACATGGATTCATAAGCAGTCATCCTATGGAAGAGATCTGTTACTTCTCTCATCTTATAGATGAGGAACCCAAGGCCTAGAGAGGTTCAGAGTCTCCTAGAGTCTCTGAGGTAAGATAATTTCACAACTGGGAGTCAGATTTTAATCTTTTCTTATGTAATATGCTCTGCTGTATGAATGATATGTTATTCTATCATGTCCTATCTTATCGATCCGTCAGTGGTGATGTTAATGTTTGCCCCTTACTTCGTATATCTGATATGTTCTCTGCTGTTTTCCCCATCTCATAGCCTATAATTTGTAAGTAACTAAATCTAACTCACACTCAGAGGGAGGGAACTACACTTGGGACAGTGTCTCCCCCTGTCTCCACGTATTTACCTATTCAAGTTGTCCCTTACGTCTGGACTGACTCTAGTGTATGTGCCATACACTCTGTGGTACAGTAGAATCTATCTGACTTTGGTGCTTGAGTTGCTCAGACATGGACTTTTGGGAGTCCTTTGGGATTGGTTCTTTTGTTGTTTGGACACAGTTTCTCCGATATTTTGTTTTGGACACTCCTTAACTTCTGAGAATGCATGGTGGCCAAATATATCTTGTGTTTTCTGTGCCCAATCCCTAAAATCAATTGTTTCTCTAGGAGCCCTTTCAACAAATAATAGTGTCTAGAAACCAAGGTCTGGAATCTGAGTGTGCTCATTGTTATCTGGATTACCTCTGCTTATAACTATTCTGAGTGGGCAAAGCTAGAAGATCACATACATGTATACATATATGTGTATATGTATTATATGTAATCATAGATAATACATCAATGTATATGCTACTATAAGTCTACACTAATCATTGTATAGACACATGTTCATAACTATTTCTACATCTATCTCATTTGGGAGTTTAAGCTGTTACCTCTGGTGCTAATTCAGCCCCATAGCTTTCTTCCCTTATTTATTTGTAAACATTATCTTTTCAGAGACTGAAAAAAAAATCTTTCTCCCATGACTCACCCTCTTATTCTCCTTGTTCAACTCTAATGTGCACACAGGTGTAGATTTGTAAGTCAGTGCTCACAAGAGCAATACATTATCAAAGGGAGTACAATGATTTTACACAATGCTTTTTGTCTTTAGCATAAAGCTTGCCTTCAAAATGCCACTCTCCCTGGTTCCTTAGCTCGACTTTATGCTCTCCTTAGGAGTAAATAAGCTAAGCTGAGGAGGCACCAAAGTGTCCTGCCCAGCAAGGCAGTAAGCAGGGGTGCGGGAGATCACCTGAAAGAGAAAGTAGGGGACAGGTTGACGCAAAAACTGGGCAATCTGTCTAAAGTCTGATCAAATCTCCAATTTTACTTTTTCACACGGGGGTTATATACACAAAAAAGGCAGGTTGTGTGGAAGGGGATGATGTAGGAGCCTGTGTATTCAGGGGGAGTACAGATATCTTCCAGAATAGAGTATCAGCTGGGTGAAGGTTCAGAGGACAGATCACTATGACTCTGCCTATGATTCACTTGTCCTTATCTAAGTTGGTACTATACACCAAGGCCACCTATCTACAAGGTCTGTGACTACTAGTTCTTATCTCGGCTGGTAAATTTCCACCAAAGCTGCCTGTTTACAATATCTTATAGCTGTCTGTTTCAGTGTTTTTCCATAGAGACCCAAGACTTTGTGTTAGCAGGCATGTATGTCAGGCCTATTGCTGATTTTAGGCCTATGGCTGATTTTAGGTCTTCAATGTGTAAGCAGGGCTGCCCCCTGACATCAAAGTTGGCATTGGTGCTGGGCACTGATGTTTTCAGTTTTCTTCTCTAAGCAACAAGGAAGATTTGAATTTCCCTGACCTCATTTAAGTCAGATAAGAACGTGTTACCTGCTTTGCCCATGCAATGAAATAGAGGACAGCCATTGTTGCTTCTAGGAAGAGCCAATCACTTGTTATTAGAGTCTCTGGACCTCTCTTCTTGTCTTGCCGATTATGGAAGGGTCCTCTACTGTGAAATTATAGCATTTTTCCAAATGGAAAGTAACAGCCCAAGAGGATATTTAAGAGACTCATAATGGACCTTATATGAAATTATACATTTGTTGTTTTAAATACCTAATGTTTTAGAGTTATTAAGGCAGAATCATTATGGTTTTATCCAATATATAAATAAACACAAGTAAGGACAATAAAACACGAGAAATAATTCCAATGGGTTCTGTGGGAGGAATTAGGAATATGGAGATACGCTTTGAATTACGGTTTTAAAGTGATCTCTGCTCAGTAATTCTTTTGGAGATCTAATGACCATAACTGCTCTCATCAAATTACCTGACAGAAGCAACTTGGAGTGGGGAGTAAGGGAGGGAGGGGGAAGAGAGAGAGACAGAGACAGAGAGAAGATTTATTTTTGACTAATAGTTTGAGGGGATACCATCATCATTGTGGGGAAAGACCTGGCAGCCAGTACCTAGGCCCCTGATGGTGGGATCTTATGATGGTTAGTTACAGTCAGGAATAGAAAGCTCTACCAGAAGTAGATAGAGCCAGCTTAGAGCCCTCAAAGTCTACCTAATTGCAACATGTCTCAAAGGTTCCAGAACATCGGTAAGAGCCCCACATTCCATTTTGGCTGGCTTTGTGGATTTCCAGAAATCTGTCTAGGTCATATGTCTTGTCTCAAGCAGGTCTGTCACCCAACCAGCAGCTGCTGTGAGTTGGTGTTGGGCTCTAAGTGGTATTGCTATTCTGTACCCCTCAGATTCAGGTGGATCAGGGTGAAGGGGACGGCAGGTGAGATGATAGTTTGCTACTGCCAAACCTTAAAGGAAATGCTAAGACGATATGGAGCCAAATTTCAGATGGGTCATTTGAGCCAGAAGTGGAAGAATTCTTTAAGCTCAAGGCAATCCTGCTTTGGGTCCCATTTTTAAATGTCTCCATCATGGCAATGTTGATACCACTAAAGTGCTATTCTCTCTGCCTCTCTCTCTCTCTCTCTCTCTCTCTCTCTCTCTCTCTCTCTCTCTCTCCCTTTCTTTTGATTCAAGTTCCAACTCTGAGTACATATACTCAGTTGGTCCTTGGGTAAAATCTTACTATTTGGCAGAGGATGGCTTTGAACTTCCTCCTCTACCTCCTAAGTCTTTGAACTTCCTC
>NW_021620873.1:296396-329572 GCF_004785775.1 Grammomys surdaster
CTCTCTGCCTCTCTCTCTCTCTCTCTCTCTCTCTCTCTCTCTCTCTCTCTCTCTCTCTCTCTCTTCAGCAAGGCAGGATGGACTCATAACCCTGATGAAGGTTGAATATGGATTCCAAGATCCCAAAAGTGGCAAGAATTCAAAATCTTCAACACTCAGCAAGTGATGGACACAGGGAGTCAAGTAGCCTGAGGTAAACTAAATGCAGACCATGTGGCCATCTCAAATGGATACTGTGCACTGTCTTCAGCAACTGCCTCCATGAGGGATTGTGGGTAGTGTCACATCAATCCAGGTTTGGAAGAGGAAATGTTTGTATTGTGGGTTTTGGTGAACTATTCTGATTTTTCAGAAACAAATCAGAGACGTTGGCACCCTGAGACATCACATGCAGTGAAGGTTGTGGAGAACTGGTTTTCCCAGAGGAAAGGATGTTTGGTGGTAATCCACACATGTGTTTACAGAGGGCTAGTAAGACAAGATCAGTCCATACCCAAGGGTCCTCCATTGGCCAAGGTGCTCAGGGACATCTTATTTTCTATGCTGTCAGCAGCCTTTCTGCAGGCTAGTGAGAACCAGTCACAAGACACACCTTGTTCTCAGGAGGAAACCCTCTTCCCTGCAAATGAAGTCCTTGTTCCACAGTGGGATGAGGAAGCTGTGAATGATAGGTATTTTGAGTTCTAGCCGCTGGATACTTTTAAGCAGATACTATGTACCTGATCCTGTATTTATGAACAACAGCATCCACCAGCTTTTCAGGAGGCCATGCAAATCTGATCACATAATTCTTAACTCAAAGACAGAGGAGAAATTACAAGCATGGTGAAATTAGCTATCACAAATGTCCTCTGCACTGCACATATGACACCAGGAATTTAGGGAGGCGCGAAGAGCCAAGCTATCGTTAGCAACCCTGATATATGCCTCTAGTTTGTTTCACACATGCCTGCTTCACATTCCAGGAGTCTCTCCTTGTTGGGGTTTTCTGTTTACCTCTTTTCTTCTTGGATTGTACAAATTTTGGGGAGGATAACAACATCGTTTCAGTTTTTCTCACAACAGTAAGTTACACCACTCCTCCAGGCTTCTGAGAGCTGTAATCAAGTGAAATCATCAGAATAAGATGGAAAGTTCCAAGGCTCATTCTGCCCCATGGGAAAGAAAGGACTCTCTGGACCAAAGGGCTGCGCTGTGGGCCTAGAGCCTCCTCTGGGTGTTGAGAGGGCACGTGACATTAAAAGATGATTCGAGAATCAAGAGGTCTCCACTGAACCAGCAAGCCTCAACTTTGTGCTCTGAAAGTTCTCCAAAGAGCTTGAGTCTCAGTTTTGGATGGGAGCAAGGCCCCTGCCGAGCCTTAAATGGTCAAAGGCAAATTTGGCAGCAGAGTCAAAGAAGACAAATGGGTGTGAGATGGATAGATATCTGAACTGAAGACAGAGCAGAAATGCAACCAAACCAAGGGGCGTTTGTAACAGAGTCACGGCAGGAACCTGCAGCGTCACAATGTACAGCTGAGTTCCACACACTTCCCTCCACCAGCATGCTATTGAACTTGGTCCTGTGAGAGCACGTGGTGTTCTGCAGTGAAGGACTGGTTGGGTGGATGGTAGGTGTGTGCAGGCTAACACTGCATTGACTCATTTAAAAAGTATGGATCATGAGTCCTTGGTGCAGCAGTAAAAAACAGGTGCATGGGCCTGCACACACACATATATACACATGTACACATAGAAAAAAGCATACATACGTGTGCATGCATACATACATATATATACATGTATACACTGGACAAATACACAAGTATACACCTAGACACACAGATACATATGTACATATGTATATACACTGCACACGCTGACTCATGTACATGTGTGTACATGTACATACACATAAGCACATACATACATGTGAACACACATGAGTGCTCACATGTACACTTGTACACACATACACTGAACAAGCACATAAGTACACACATATATGCACAAATACATACACATATAGACATATATACACATACATACATGTACACAAACATGCATACATATACACATGCAGGCACATGCATACACGTAAACAAACATGAACAAACACATGTAAGTACACTGTGATTTTATGTTAATTTTATGTGTCAACTAGGGGAAGAGAAGATCAGAGAGCTAAATGTCTGTGAAGACGGTTCAGTTGAATTTGAACATTTAGTAAAGAAGTGTTCTAAACAGTGTGGTTTGCATCCTCCAATTTGTCAGATTGCAAAAGGACAAAAAGGCAAAGGAAGGCTGAATTCTCTTCTGATTTGGAAGCTGAGGCTTCTAGCTTCAGACATTCAATGTCTTGTATTTCTGGACTTTGGACTCTAAGGCTACACCAGCAGTTTTCTTACTCCAGTGCCATCCAACCCCGGCTTGCAATTGTTTGTTTAACACAGAGTCATAAGAAACTGATGTATGTGAATATCAGACCAAATGAACTTCAAAATATAAACACACAAAAAAGGCATTTCATGATCTTTTGGCAACTTTTTCGAGAAATCACAGCAATCTGAAAAGCTATGTATCTGCTAATAATAGATAAAATACCACCATAAGAATTGACAGAACAAAGAGAAACTGCGCAATCTACAACCAGGTCTGGAAACCTCGAGACTGCCTTCTCAGTGAACAGAAGACAACACAAGTCTGAATACAGGTTATTCTCTCTAAGGACACAGGATCAAGTGATTGTGGACACCAGCTCCACAAACCAGAAACAAAAATAAGTCCTCCCTTCAGTTGTCTCTGTTATAGTTATAATTTGTCACAGCCATGAGCACAGTAACTAGTACAAGCAAAAGAACAACAAATGTGAGACTGCAGTCGTGGCTCAGTGGGGAAACACAGGCTTGCCATGCAGACCTGAGGCCCTGAGTTTGATCCCCAGAATCCACACAAAAAGCCAGTGCTGGAGCACACATATGTAACTCTAGCATTCCTATAGCAAGATGAGAGACAGAGACAGAGATGGCTGGAAGTTTGAGGGCCAGCTTGCCAGAAGGACACAGCCTGGCAGAAACAAGAGAGACATAACCTCAATAAACAAGGTAGGGCCAACTCCTTAAAGTTGTTCTTTTGACCTTCATAGGTTCATCATGGGGCCTATACTTACATACACACACACAGATGCATACCACATAGATGTACACACACATACACACACACACACACACGCCTCAACTACCACCACCATCACCACCACCACCACCACCACCACCAAAAACTCCTCAAACTCAAATCAATATGTTTCTAGAAATAAAATGAAAGAAAACATCCCTACATTTAAATCTATAAATTACTGTGAGGAAAACAGACTTAAATGAAAAACAGTTTACTTGCTCGTGTAGGAAGACTCAACATTGTAAAGATAGCAAATTAACTGATAAAGATTGAATATAATTCCAATCATAAATCTATCATGCTTTTTTGATAGGGATAGAGAAGCTGTTATTAAAATTTACACAGAAATGTAAAAAAAAAAAAAAAAAGAAATCCCAGATAGTCAAAAGTCACACTGAGAAGAAACAATTTGGAAGATTTATTCCACCTTATTTTAAGACTTACTATAATTCTACAGTAGCCAAGACAGCTCAGTAGTGACTGACAAAGAGACAGATAAGTAGTTCAATCAAATAAGAAAGAAGGTTCCAGAAAAGACAGCACAGTCCATTGATTTTTGAAGCAAACACTAGTCAGTTTAAAGGTGCTGGGAACATCTTTTCAACAAATGGCATTAAATAGCTGCCAGTCAATACAGGTTGATAACTGACCTTCGATGCATGGTTCCCGCCATATGCAAAATTTTACTGCAAGCAGAGCAACATGCAAAAACTGAGCCGCGAAAGTTTCAGGTGGAGAGTGACAATTTGGTGACCTGGATGGACAGGAAAAGACATTTTTAGACCAAATATAAATTGTAAACTATAGAAAAAGAATAAGCATGGTGTCATCAAAACTGTAAAATCTCACTATGAATAGTTGCCATTGCAGAACTGAGAATGCTCAACTGTAGACTGAAGCAAACATCCAGTGGTTTGCACAAGGAACTCCATAGGTAACAGTGTACTCGTATACAGAATGTGTGACATCCAGGAAATAAAAAACACAGAGATAAGTGACCCAATATATAACAGACAGACAACTAGACAGGTCTTTGGAGAATGTATTAATGCTGCTAAGCACATAAGCAGATGTTCAACATTGTAAACCTGTTGGCAAGTTTATATGAAAAACATAAAAAACTACTGTATGCTCACTAAAAGTCTAGACAATTGAAAATAGCCAGTCTTGAAGGACACAGAACAACTAAGCTGTTTGTGTATTTGATAGGTAAAAATATAAAATTATACAAGTATCTGACAATATAGTTCAATGTTGAGCATATACCAACCGCTATGATTCAGCAATTTTACTTTGACCTACTTACACCAAAGTTGATGTGCGTGTGTGTGTGTGTGTGTGTGTGTGTCCATTTACATGGTGTTACAGGACAGACCACATAGTGGGCAAGGCCACAAATCATACTAGTATTTGCCTCTGATAGAAAGATGGGCAAAACTAGATAGGGACAAACAAAGGGGACTTCCTGAGAAGATGAGATTTCCCTACACCTTCAATGATGATAGCCACTTACCTAAGTGTTGCTCTAAATGAGGGGCTCTCAACTTTCCTAATGTTCTGACCCTTTAATACAGTTCCTCACCTTGTGGTGACCCCCAACCATACAATTATTTTTGTTGCTACTTTATAGCTATAATTTTGATACTGCTATGAAAAGTGTTGTAATTTTTTTTGATAGAGAGTTGCCAAAAGGGTCATGACCTACAGGTTGAGAACTGTTGTCTTGAATGTTCACAGAAGAGCTATGCACTTGGTTGTGTGCAGTGACATCTGAGAATGCAGTGTATAGATATCCATGATGTGGTGGGCTCTGTACCCAGCCCTGGGATGCAAACATTGTTTTGTGGAGTTCAGAGATGAGAGGAGGAGAAAGGCATCAGAGGGGGAAAAATCATTCACTCGGAAAGTTGAAAACATGGGAATGTTAAAAGGTAGAACAAAGGGATAGATTTGGCTCTGAAATTAAGCATGCATACTGCTCTTGCCAAGGACTAGAGTTCCATTTCCAGCACCCACATGGGGTGGCTTAAAACAGCTTGTAACTGCTCTAGGAGATCTGATGTCCCCTTCTGGCCTCCCTGGGGCACTTGCACTCACATGCAGACACACACATACATACACACACACACACACACATACACACACATGTACATGTACACATACACATACACACATAGAAAAAATTTAAAAGTTAGAACTAAGAAGACAATTAAAAAATAATAAATTTAAACAATAATTCCTAAAGTTGACCATGTAAACCCTAGTGTATGCCCCATTTCGGTTCATCTTGGTTCTTGTCTGGGCAGCTATGAAGTTCTAGTTCCACTTATACTGGAGCCACCTCTTCTTGCTGGTCATCTTAGACCCAGGCTGTTCTAACATACCTGAATAATTACAAGAGTCTTTTGATTTCCATAACTGATTGTGATCAGTTGCAGGCATGTCTCAAAGAGCAGAGATATGCTGCTATTGGCTTCATAAGGAACTCTAGAAAGACTGTGAAAGTACCTTTGGGTGTAATACCATCTCTTTGGGGGTGCCTAGGAGCAAAGACCTCTCCTCTAAAGGGTTTCTCCTGGTTTTGTTTATTCTCACTCACTTCCATCCTTCTCCTCTAAGATGCCAAGGCTCCCTTGTCCCTGGGACTGTACTGCTTTCAAAGGTACTTTTGCTTTCCAGTCGACAAAGGTTGATAAGGTAAGGAAAAACAAAAATTATAGACCTGAAGTGTGAGAAAGAGGCAGATAGTAGTATGTGTGTCAAACACATTTCAGTTAATCATTCTGCTCAAGTTTATATACTGGTCTGATGGAGGAGGCTGGGAAACAGCTTTGAAGAACCCATGACTGAACTGGAATTTGAAAGAAGACTCAAGGCAAGTGGGCAAGGAGGAAAACTCCCAGAACACATGAAGGACGTGTTTCATTAAGGGATGGAAAGTAGGCCACTATTGTACAGAGGTCACAGCCAAATGATACAGCACAAGGACAGACAGGCAGGCAGCAGCAGCCTTTCAAAAGCTAAGATTTGTCTTAGAATAAGTGGGAACCCCTTTGGCTCTTCCCCCTTTAAAATATCTCTGCCTGTCAATTTATATGGGGAAAGGTTGGTCTTCAGTTCTACGCATTTCTAGGACCCTTCGACAAAACATGGCGGTACAGATTCAGGAGGAGCGCCATCCCCAGAGATGAATATCCACTTGCCAATGGAGAATATACTCCAGCCAACTCTTGCTAGAGCATATTTCAGCAATTTGGGATATGGAATCATTTTGCCGTTTGATTCAAAATAGTTAGGCGAAATGGCTGGAGAAATAAAAGTAATTTAGGTTATAAATGAGAATGCTAACCACATGATAGGTTGCTATAAAGGAAGACCAACATTAACGTGCCGTAATATGCAACTTGAACTTAGGGAGGAATGAATTATGTTCCCCAATAATGAGGAGGCGGAAAGTTACAGGAATCCGTACTGTGGGCAAAGCAGTTTCCACGGTGAGGTTCTCATTCGGGTCCATGCCCATGCATAATTTCCTTATGAGTCTCAGATATCATATGTTATATCTAGAGAGTGAAAGGGGTTAGTGTCCAGGGGAGAAAAAAAATTGCTATTAAACTCATTAATTTCAGAGTTCTGGCTGAGGAACGATTGCGAAAGACAGTCATTTCTTGGCTCAGATGTAGTCCTGCGCTACCATTCTAAGTGTGAACTTGTGAAAATATTGAGTGCTTGCGTTAAAAGAAGCAAATGTATGGTGAGACCTTGTTTATCTAACCCCGTTTTGTCGGTAACGAAGGAAGGGAGTGTATGAAGACGTGAAGGATCTTTTTTAAAAACAGAACCCGGAAGAGAGAATAAAATGGAGATATATCAAATACTGAATAGAGCCCATTTTACCTTCTCCTTTTAGTACCGTCTATTACTTCAGAAGCACACATTTACATATCAGTTATAAATCAGGTGCTGATCCTGATAGCATTTTTATTAGGTGATGGTTTGAACGTGCTACATTGGCTTGAATGACTGCGATTCTGAAAGGCGCCCTCATATCTGGGTTTCCTTTCATGTAAATTCCCTAACCCAGGACGAACAGTGTTCTTTGCCAAGCAGTCCTACAATTGAAGCTTTGGTGGCCTGAGGAGATTCTAATCTCACATCATTGGTTGGGGCACGGTGGGACGTGGGAAGAGGGGGTAGGGATGTTCATGACCACAGGAAGCCAGAAGGTCCAAGGGAGGGGGCAAGAAGGAAGAGTGATGGGGTCAGGTAGAAGAATATATGCTCCATTCAACTAGTGACCCCAGAGGAAAGTGACTTCACTGGCAGAGCAGTGCATCATGGTCCTTCAGCATCTCGGAGCGCGAGTGAAAGCTCCCTCGTCAGGAGAGACTCTCATTTCTCCACCAATAAGTAGAGTGCTCTAGCTGTCTGGACTTGGCCTAATCATGCGTGCTCATCGGCCTTTGCAGACAGGGAGGGGTAATGGAGAACCCCTCCTTAGACACCCTCCTCTTTATGCCATGGTATAAGCAGTGGCTACCTAACCTTACCCAGTCTCCCAGTCTCTGCTCTCACTGGCTTCTTTGTTCTTCTCTACTTTGCTCACAATTACTTTGCTTTTATCGGTGATGTGTTTATTAGCGTACATTAATATAAAACTTTATCGGCATAATTAATTAATATGATAATATTAATGCAGCAAGCCTATATTATAGCAATATAATCAATACTAATTAGCATACATTAACTATGCACAAAATGGAATTCATTTTGATGTTTTCGTGCATGTACATAATGCCTTCTGATCATATACCCCATCCCCGTCTTCTTCTCATTCTTGTTGACTTCTTTCTTCTTCCCAACCAGCTTCCTTTCTACCCTGCTTCCTCATGTTGTCCCAGTGAGTCTCCTTAGGGTCACAGGACCATGAGCACACTTCCAGTGGCTACACCACTGAAGACCATGTGATCTCCACCTTCAGCAACCACTGTCTACAGATCCTCTGGAAGTGGGGGCTCCCATGAGTACCCCTACCTACAAGCACTTGGCAATGATGGGATGCTGATCTTGGGCAGATCTTAAGCAGATAATCCCAGCTTTTGTGAGTTCCAGAGTTTTGGCCTTATCATGCCAGGAAGACAGGATCCCACAACACTCCACATCTTCCTCACGCCCTTACTCCCTCTCCACCTCCTCTTCCACTCTGTTCTCTGAGTCTTGTGGGGAAGGGGAGGACAAAGACGCTCCATTCAGGGCTGGGTTTTTGACTCTACTCTATTCTTAGCTCTTTGACATGTCTCTGCAGTTACAGCTGCCCTCTGCAGAGAGAGGCTTCTCTCTACAATGCTTGCTCAGTTTCCCTCCAACTGAGGAGAACTTTTGCCCAGTGGAGTTCCTCTACTCTTCTCATCCTTATGCATGTTTGCTCATTTGCATCCTTTGTGTATAGGAGCAGAGAAAATATCCTCCCAGCCAGGGCCTCGGTGGCTTCAGAGACTCTGAGTCTGCTTGCCCTTTGTTCCCAGTGGGCAAACGCTCTCTGTAGCTGTGAGGTCAGATGCCCAGCTGTGCGACTGACTGCTGTGTGAGCCTTGGGTATATTATTGACCTCTATGAGTCCCGGTGGTTTCATTTTTAAAATTTTAAAATTGTGTTATTTTATAGCACAAAACAACATCCTGGGGTTGTAAAGATGACCGGTGGCATTCACGAAGTGGCCAAACTCTAACTGGAACAAGACTCTTTTTCATTTTTTTTTCTGTTTTTGTTGTTGTTTGTTTGTTTGTTGTTTATGTACTAAGACAGAGTCTTACTATGGAGCCCAGATCAGCCTAAAACTTATCATAGGTTAGTCTTAAACTTAGTAATCTTCCTGCTTCAGCCTCCCAATTACTAGGATGTTTGATGTGTATAATCATAACCCACCCATCCTGCTCAAGAACAAAAACAAAAAAACTCAAACCAACCAACCAAACAAACAAAAACCCCAAAACTGACAATAAAGTGCTATTATGTCATTTATAAAGTAGAGGAATTTTATTACATATGCAACTTTGCAACTTTTCATTTTACAGAAAATATGTCTTGATTGTTTTTATGCCACCCATTTAGCATCAATAGATTAGCCTTTAAATATGTTAAATATGTTAGTTTAATGGCTATTTAGTGCTCCATTGTGAAGTTTAACCTGAGAGAATGCTCATTAGAGGAACTGTTTGCAATGCTATGTGAGAAACAATGAATGCTTCAGACACTTCCTCACCAAGGCCTCCATCTTTCTCCCAGTGCATGGTTTTGAAAATGGGACATGTGGGTCAGAACATAGCACATTTTAAAGACTCTTAAATTGCTGAACTGACTTTCACTTTCAATTTCCGTTAGTAGAAATAGGGACATCTTTATTTTGATTTTATACTCATTGTTTCAGGGACTCGGAGGTATTTGGATCTGGAATGGAATGTTTCATTGTGTCCCTCATGGCTGCTTCTTTTGCATATGTGTGCGTCTTCCTTATAGATACTGTGCCAAACACAGCTTTGACAGGGTGTTGGGGAAAAAAAAGCATACTCCTGAGGCTTCAGGAGAGTGGTCCCTGGATTAGCTAATGTCTTCAGGAAGGCCTTGAGAATTCGGCTAATCCTAATATGTGTCCCTAATAAAGAGGTTCACAGATTTGTGTTCATGTGACAGTCTTGGGGGAGGGGAAAGTGACATAAAAAATGCTATCAATACTTGAGTCCTGCCTCAGTGGGTCTGGGGAAGGGCCCAGGTGCTGAAATCATGGGAAAACTACGCAGGAGCTTGTCTTGCATGGTTGGCCATGAGAAGGGAGGAAAGGCTTTTAATTACAGGTGGGGAACTGTAAATGAGCCACATCTGTTTTCTTGCACCTGCTGGAGGTGTCATCTGATTTCAGGGCCACCGTCTAGTCACACCTACTCCTTAAACACATGAAAAGAATTGCTTCTGACCGGTGGCAGCATTTGGAAGCCCAGGTAAAACATAGAGTTAGCATCTACTTTTCTCTTTCAAGCATGCTGTGGGAAGCATCCTAAGAGTAATCTGCAAAGCCATCTGCCATCTCTCTGTGATCAGACCTCTCCTCTTTCAGGACATTAAATCTCTTTTGCGGTGACCCTACATACTCTTGTGTTTCATGAGTTAAGGGGAACCGAGACAGCGCTGGTTTCTATTGTCTTTGTAAGACCTCAGCCTCACGTGTGTTGGGAATGGTAAACTCTTAAGCAGTTCACTGCACTCAGACTTTTGCAAACCCAGGGGAACCCCTAAGTAATAATTCCAGGGACATCACTGGAGAGTGGTTCTGCACTAGCATCTTCCTGAGTTCTCACAGGCTTATTTAAAAAGAAATGTGTCCGATTATGGCTGTAGTGAGGAGGCTGAGGCAGCACAAGTTCAAGTTCAAGGCCAAGCTGGGCTATACAGAAAGACCTGCCCCATACAAACCAGCAAAAATATACACAGAGGAAAAAGGGAATTTAAGATATACAAATTGTGATCCTCCTACAAGAAGATGTCAGCCATACTCTGCAATTAAAAACACAAAAATTGACCAAGACAGATGGCTGCCCTTACCAGACTAATGAGATATGGTCACAACATTTGGCAGTTGTTGAAGCTGCTAAGGCCATTTTGAAGAAGTATTTAGCAGTATTTCCTACAATTAAAACTGAAATATCTTCTCTGACTTAGAAATTCCAGACCTATGATATTCATAATGTGGGTAGTCTTATAAACAGGTTCCAATGCATATGTAAGAGGGTTGCTCATTTAAGCGGGAGTGTAACAACAAACCATCTGTGATAGCCCACATATCCATCAATGGGGTCCGCCCTGAAAAGGCAGATCCACCTGACTGTCAAAAGCTGTGCATCAGAGAGGGAAAGGCAGCCTTGCAGGACTCCCACCATGCATGAGCAAGTAAAATAAATAAATAAATAAATAAATAAATAAATAAATAATAAATACTCAAACAGTAGGATATTCTCCATGATTGTACTTATTTAAACTAAAAATCAAAAATTAATTAGCTAACTAATTAATTAATGCATTTTACATACTTACCACAGTTCCTCCTCCCTTCTCTTCTCCCAGTCCCTCTTCCCACCTCCAGTCCTCCCCATCCACTCCTCCTTCCTTTCTCTTCAGAAAAAGGTAGGGTCTCCCATGGATATCAAACAACCATGGCATATCAAGTTGCGGTATGACCTGTTAAGGTAGCCCAGTAGGAGGAAAGGGCCCCAAAGGCAGGCAACAGAGTCGGAGACATCACCTTTTCCTGCTGCTAGGGGTCCCACATGAAAATCAAGCTACAGAACTGTAACACGTGTGTGGAGAGGGCCTGTCAGTCCTGTGCCAGCTTCCTGGTTGGACGTTCAGTCTCTGTGAGCCCTTGTGGACTTAGGTTAGCTTATTCTGTGGGTTTTCTCATGGTGGAGGACTCTTGATTTTATACCTTTACTTATTCTCATATTTTAAGACCACATGTATGTATTGTTTATAACAGGAGGTAAGACCATAACAGTTCTAGTGTCTGCTAGGACACAGTTACTCAAAACTGACAGAACTGGAAGGAGGTGAGACAGTGAGAGGTTATGTGTAAATCCTTGGAGGTTTTGTTTTTTTTCCTTTCTTTCTTTTAAAATTCTGAAATAGAGTTTTACTGTGTAGCTCAGGCAAGTCTTGGACTTGGCTTCTTCCTGTCCAGCCTTCTGAGTGCTGGTATTACAGGAGGGCTCTTCTCCTCCAAGTCCTGCCTCCTCCTCCTCCTCCTCCTCCTCCTCCTCCTCCTCCTCCTTCTCCTCCTCCTCTTTTTTTTTTTTCCAGACAGGGTCTGACTATGAGGCCCTGGCTGGCCTAGCACTTGCTATGTGGTCCAAACTGTTCTTGGTCTCACAGAGATCCTCTCGTTTCTGCCTCCCAACCTGGATCTTAAGGTGCTAGCCATTACACGGTGATAAACCCAGCTTTTGAAACTTTTTTTTTTGTCATGCAGTCTTAAGTATAGAACCTGGGTCCTTGTGTATGCCAAGCAGACACTGCACCCGTAGCTTCCCTGCCTCCCCCTCTGACTAAGGAGGAGACATTATTAGGACACTGACATCAGCTAGAAAAACCACAGCACTTGACATTCTTCCCCTATCTGCAGGGCCCTGTGTAATCTGTCTCATACTCAGGCTTGCTCTGGATGGGCTCTTTTATGGAAACAGTGGTGTCTTTTTACTTTGTCCCCTACCCCCACCCCTGCACTATGAGTACTTCTGAGAACGGTTGCTGGGAACCTAGGTTCAGTAGTGGGGTGTACAAATTTGTAAATCCTGAGCCAAGAAAGCCCAGTTATTAGCGGCTCCCAGGCTGATTCTCTTCACAGGAAGAACACCCTCTTGGACCCACTTTAGGAAGCAGTCCCGGGCTCCATGGCTTCTTGTACCAGATCACCATCTTTGGAATTAACCATAATGGTCACCAGTATCAGGACAAAATGATTAGATTAGGGTATGAGGAAACCCCCATGGAGTGCCTAAGGTTCTATTCAGTGTTATATAAAGGCTAATAGAAGTATTCTTTGTCTAGAGATAAATCCCAATGATAGAGAACTTACCTTGCCTGACCAATGTTCTAGGTTAAATCCTCAGCATTGCCACACGTAAGAAAGAAAATAGAGTATGTGGCCCTGTACACACCACATCGGCTAGTCCCGAGATGATGCAATACTTGGCAGACAGTTTCTGAAGATGCGAGCTTTGTAAGAGGAAAGTAACAAGAGATAGGGACCAGCTGTCTACTCTAGGCATCCGTAGCATCCTTGCATTCAACCCCGGTCCACGAAGTCTGCAGTCCAGGCAAAGTCCACGCCTTTTATTTTCTCTTTTGTCTGTTAAGAGCATAAGTTGGGTTTCACCACTGGGGCAGTGCCCTCAGCTGGCCAGATGCCCCATCAGAGTTTACAGAGCCATCTGCCCTCTGTGATTCTAGCTGGTCTCTGTTTAAAGCCAGACTTCAGAAAATGCTCAGGTTTATGTTTTTCCTGTGAAGGTTGGATCTGTCAACTGTATGCTTTTTTTTTTTTTTTTGACTGTTATTACTTCTCATCGTCTCCTCTGTCCATTGTATGCATTTTCTTGTATTTTTTCCCCAAAGCTGGGCATGTGTTAGTCTATGATCTCCCGAGTCAAGCTTATCAACACCGTGGCCTTACAGCTTTTCTTCACATGCTCTTTCCCTGGCTATCAATCGTCATGGATGCACAGTCCTCTTGGAGCCTTTCATGAAATTGCCTCTATTAATATGATAAGTGAATACTGGCAAATGTAGTTCAATTAACATTTTGTAATCAAGAGCATACTGTAAAGTTTCAGCTGTTGCTCCCTCCCCATAAGGATAAGCAAGAACCTTTTCTGTTGTGTTACAGTTAGCTGCATGAGTGCCAAACATTGCTTTTAATTAAATAATAAAGAATGTTACAACCTTTACAGTATCATTATGAATTTTGATGTGGAACAACAATTTGATTCTTTAAAAATTAATTGCCTAGGAGTATATTTAAGTAGTATTGATTATGTTCATACCCCGTGTTGATCTGTGATACTTAACCCAACATTTAAAATATCTTTTTTTCCATTATATGTTGTGATGCAAGAATAAAAGCAAAGTAGAAAACAAATAGGCACTTGAATTCTAATAGCAATAAGCAATAAATGTCAGGCATCTGGAAATTATGGGTGCAATTTCGTCAGGGTACACTTTGTTCTTCTATTATGCCTGCATGAATTTTGCTACAGGCAAAATCTATTACAGATAACAGTTAAGAACCTTTCTAATCTACACAGATAGTCATGGCAGAATGCTAGAAAACTAAATGTTGGAAAACGTAATATTGCTGGGGAAAATTGACACTTGTAGAAAATAATGTGGCCCTATTTAGAACCACAAATGGCAATAATTTCTTTAAGACCGTGCCATATTGCATGTTCCTGTGATGGGTGACCCAGATGAAGGACACAGCCCCGGTAACGAATCCTGTGGTGGATGTGTGCATGTAAGAAGATGCTTATCTGGATCCCAAGAGGTGGGGTTTTTGCTTAATGATTGCCAACCATGTTGTAATTACAAAGGCAGGTCTCACGTGAGAAGCCTGGGTTTTTTCCACTGCCCTTGGGTGTAATGGGGAGGAGTATTTCTATTCTGGGCGTACTAGAACCCCTCCAGCGAAAGATTAGTTGGTATTAACCTCTCTTGATGGCATGCAGTGACCCTGGGTAGTTGCTAGGTAAATTTACTAACCGGGTTTTAGGGAAATTGGCTCCTGGCTATTAACCGGCAGAAATTGTTTTTCTTCACTTAACTCCAGCTAACCTGCACTTGTAGGTTTCAGAGAATTAGAACATGTGTTTGAAAATGAGGAGTCTGTCATTTACTTTATTCCCTCACGTTCTTTATTTTCCCCATCCACTCCGTCTATATGAGCATTACCACCTGGATTAATTATCTACTGCAGTGTAGCCTATCACCCTCAGCATCACGGCTGATTGCAGCAGATGTGTAGTGTCTTAGAGTTCATGTGGTCAGGGATTTGGGAGCAACTCTGAAGAAGGGTGGATCTGGCATGAGGTTGATTCTGGCATCAGTCAACTATCTGATGTCAAACTGGGGATGAGGGTTGCTCTTTCAGAAAGCTAGCTGAAGCCAAGATATAGCCATTTCTTGCAAGTGATGGAAAGGAGACCTCGCTTACTTTGTGGGTTTCTACTTAGGCTGTTTACATGAACCGACAATATGGAGGCTGGCATGCTGAAGAGAAATTTAGCAAGGGGGGGGAAGTCACAGTGCCTTTGAGGACTGAATCTGAGATGTTACAACTATATCTTCTCCCATAGTTTATATTTCACTTGTTAGGGACTGAGTCATTGATTACTATTTAAGTTGAAGGGGACAAAGGTATTTTACTTTTTGAAGAAGTACTGAAAAACTCATTAAAATATTTTCAGAACACCACACCAGGACAGACCCAACTTATTTTCCAGGTCTGAGTGGATGACAGCTTGTCTAGCTCTTTGGTTTTTTTTCAGAAACATACTCTTCTTGTAACTCCTGGTAGCTGACTACCTCGCCTCTTAGAGCATAGGTCTTTGAGTACCAGGAATCATTATTTCAGCATTTTCTCGGCTTCTCCCCAACAAAACATGAGGCATTTATAATTTTATTTTCTTTAGGGGTCATTCTGTGTTAGGCACACAGCTGGTGCTTTGTCAGTCATCATAAGAGGTTGTCTTCGGTGGTAGGCCATAGCTCCACCTTAGAGCCATGGAGTCCTAGGTCAAAGTCTGATCCACCTTGATAGAACACTGGGAAACCTGTTCTACAGGGGATGTTGCTAGAACATAATCCACAAGCCAATTGTGAAGATGTGGTGAGTGGATGCATAGTGAGAACATGGGAGGCATTGTGATTTAAAATCACATCCCCTACACCCATTGACCTTTCAGGTCATTCACCACAAATATACAGGGAACCTTTGAAAGGTCTTCAGTTTGCATCATCCCATTGCTTGAAACTCTCTTATCATACTCTTTATCTCACCACAAAGGAAAACGAAATATTTGTTTACTGAAAGACTGCACATCTTAATTGTGTATGTATGCTTTAACTGTAATGCTAGACTTCTGCTCCCAGAAGTAATTAAAGTACATCCTTATTGCAGGTTAAAAGGCTATGACATATTTTCTTTTAACTGAATGCCTCATTCCAAGGCAAGTCTAAACCAAATGAGCCTAATTGCAACCTACAACATTGTTGTCTCTTGGAAATATGTTTCTTCTTACTTTTTGACTGCTGCCTCTTTTGGAAATCAGAGTTAGGCAACTTGTTATTGAGAAAGAAAAAATAACGGAAAATTAAAAAAAAAACAATTTCATGTTAAAACATTGCACATTAGAATGTTTCCTATGATATAAATATCATATGATATCAGGGAAAAGCTGTAAAATCTCATGGTCCAGAATGGTCCAGATGCTCTTCCATCTGAGCTGTCCACCTCTACAGACAATAGACTTCTTTCTCCCCTCATTAGAAAGACATGGTTCTGTTTGGAGGATCCGTACACTCATCCCTTTCCCCTGAAAGGCTCTGCAGAATATCTTGGCCAAGCTATGCCTTTGTCATTCCTGGTAAAGGTCTATGTGGTCATGGAGGGGTGTCCCAAATTATGCTACCTTGTGTGGCAATTACAACCACTGTGGTTGTCTTGTTCATTTATTAATTTACTGGTTTATTATCTCTCTCCTTCCCTCAAATGTCTGCTTTGAGACAACGGAGATTAGACCCTGGCTCATTTGTTTGTTGTTGGATCCCAGGGCCGTGCCAGCACATGCAACGAGCAAATGTTCCCTGAAGAAATGAAGCAATCTTGGCTCTGCCAGTTGCCACCTGTGTGACCTTGGGCAAGCCACTCTCCTCTATGTTGAATTACACTATGAAATCTACTTGTTATGAAGATTAATAATACTCACATAAAATGTTTAGCACCGTGCCAGGTGCAAGGAGCGTGTTTAATAACTGAAATTTTGCTTGCCTGAAGGGCCTATATCAGTGTGCATGTGTGTGTATTCATGAGCATAGGCACTGGGCACTGAATGGATATATGTCAGTTTGAACATAAGAAGTTCTCCAAGTTGTTGGATTGTACAGCTAGATTGTCAATCAAACTTCTCCAATGTGATGGGTTGTATATGCTCGGCCCAGCGAGTGGCACTATCAGAAGGTATGGACCTGTTAGATTAGTTGTGGCCTTGTTGGAGTAGGTGTGTCACTGTGAGGGTGGGTGTTAAGACCCTCATGGTTGCTGCCTAGAAGCCAGTATTCTGCTAGCAGCTTCAGATGAAGATGTAGAACGCTCAGCTCCTCCTGTACCATGCCTGCCTGGATGCTGCCATATTCCCAACTTGATGATAATGGACTGAATCTCTGAACCTGTAAGCCAAGCCCAATTAAATGTTGTTCTTATAAGAGTTGCCTTGGTCATGGTGTCTGTTCACAGCAGTAAAACCCTAATTAATACATCCTCCCCTTGCTTATAATTTGATGAGTCTTTGTTAGTTTTCAAGGCCTGTGGGTTGGGCTACAGAAGCCATTGTTTATGGAGATGGGTGGTTTTCTAGAGACAGTGCTTCTGAGTGCAGTTCTCCCTCTAGCTGAGTCACAGGGGTTGCTACAACATGTCTACTGGCCAGGTTTCTGCTGTGGGAAGCTGAGATCATGATGCCAAGCTTCCTCTTCCTTTCAGCAGATTTTGTCACCCGCTCTGCATCAGAAGAGGAGGCACAGCTCTGCCCACTCATGGCTTGTGTTCTAGCTGAGGAGATGAACTAGAGCTTCTAAGAGCACCACAAGACCCTGCCAGTAAAGGAGGTAAGAGTTCAGCTGCTAGTGCTCTTTGTCACCAGGGGCTATTGTGGCCCAAAGTCATCTGGCAGAGAAGTTTTCGTGGACTCACAGGACTTCACTGGATGGACTGTGAGATGAAGAAGCACAGTGAGCATCATCTCACCAGAAGTTACTGTGTCTCATCCTAAGGCAAGGAGTCTATTGTGTATCCCTACTCTACCTCACACCTTAGGAAACACGTGAGGATAAAAACCTCCTTTCTTCCTGTTCTATCCAGTACAATATAGCAAAGCAGCAGAAGGATTACTGTTTGGGCAGAAATTTGAACTTGTGCCAAGACTGTTCTGCTCACTAAAGTCTTGGAAGGCAAACTTCCACAAGAAGTATGATCCCAGGAGGCCTACATTTTCTTTGTGGAAAATCCTACAAACTTCTAGCATCATGGTGGATGACACTGTAAAATATAGTGAAGATACCTAGTTTGGTACAGAAATGTTGCACATTATAAACATTGTGGCTTTTTTTTAATGTATGGAGAACTCCTCAAAGGTAGACTCTATCGTATTTAATTCTTCTGATTTGCATGCCCAAGTGTTGACTAGTTTAGCTAGGGTCCACATGAATATATATATTTTTTACATTCCTGTCCAGGTCCAAATTCAGACAGTTTTGTTTGTTGGTTTGGCAGGAACATTGGTTTCGAATATGAAAGTGGAGTTCAGTAGATTCTGGGCACTTTCTCCACACCGAGTCTTGAGAAAAACACTAATTTTCAGAATTGGCCACAGTAAATGGGTGCTTGTTAGTTGAGAAAAGCTGAGACTGCACAATCCACAGGGGGTTCTGTAAGAGCTTCACTCACCCTTCACAACACCACTGCTCATTTCTTCAGAAGGGCTCATAACTAACACATCTTACCTCACATGCTTACCTGTCCATCATCCTATTCTGTTGTGGAAGTTGTAGGCCAGTGTGAGCCAGAGCCCCTGTCCTTTTGTAGATCTACATCTAAAATATTTTCTTACATCTGGGGAGTGACTGAGA
The DNA here is from genome assembly GCF_004785775.1 of Grammomys surdaster. Lineage (NCBI taxonomy): Eukaryota > Metazoa > Chordata > Mammalia > Rodentia > Muridae > Grammomys > Grammomys surdaster. The sequence goes on from NW_021620873.1 coordinate 315,002, forward strand.
GGGCCCTCCAATCCATTCATTAGCAGTGAGTGAAGCCACTGAACTAGACCCTGACAAAAGAATCAGTTGCTAATTGCCTTTACTCTGAGTATGACCTTTTCTACTTTCAAGATGGGTGGTGCTTGAATGTTTCATGTCTATTCATCTGGGAAGATGACAACCAGCACAGGTAAAGTATCATTACTGCAAGCCCCACTCATACACAAAGCCAGCCAGAAGCCAACACCAACAAGGCAGGATAATGCCTCAAGTGCTAGAGATGTAAAAATGAACTCCACCATCCCCACTTGGAAGGTTGTCAGGTGCAGCAATTTAGATATGCTGGTTCCGTCCTCTCCTATGGAAACTTATCTCTCAGGAGAACAATGGCTTAGGAAAGACAGTTAAGTGTTTTTCTGTTGAGGACATACTGCAGGAAGCTTGGTAAAACCATACTGGAATATGAAGAGATGGAGCTTCTCATGCAAGAATTCTTGTAGCTGGCCTTTAGCTGCTTTGTGGGTTCTTCTTTCTTCTATGCTTCTCTACCCTTTTAACTCTCTAACACTAGATAGGAGAGACAAAAGGATAGATGTGAAAGGGGACAATGTTTTCATTAGACTACTTTCTGCTGTTTAGGGGTACTGAGTTCCTAGGGGCAAGCTTAATCTTTGCTGTCAGGATATCTAATTTCTTTTTCTTCTTTCTTCTTTGTACACAACTACTTAACAAACTGCAACCACAACCAACAGCAACCAACCAGCAAGCCACCCTGCCTTTTAGGGCTCTAGGATTTATATATCCTCTGAAAAATCCCCAGAATACCAAATGTCACACAACTGCAGAAGCTATCTGCAGCTGGCAAAATCACATGTCTGCTAGAGCACGAAGCAAATCATAGTCCAGTGCTGTAGACAATCTGAAGCAGTCCCATATCCTACATCTTGGATTAAAACACAACCATATTCCTATAATATTTCTGTGCTTCTTAAAGAAACCAAAATTCCAAAATTGTCATTGCAGAGTCTCACTTTCCTTCTTGCAGTGGTTGGTTGTACTGCACTCAACCTTTGAGATCAATGAACTCTTTCTTGGAGATTTGTGTTTGTTATTATTAACTTAATTGTTAGCTTTCAGTTAGTTATAGTGGCAACTTCTATCTTCACGCTGAATACTTCCTTGAGTAGAATAACAGTAGCGTTTGAAGCCCATCTCTGAATCCTGATTGTAATATTACCTCGATGCCTGTTGTGAATAACCACTCAGAGGTGTTGATTAAGGACTGTGTATTTTCATGTAAATTTCAGAAAATCCCTTGCTCTTACATATTTGACCTGAACATCACTGGGTAATTTTGAGATCATTTTCCAGGGGAAGGATGCATTTTTCATCAACCTAAAGACCAGGTGTGTTGTAAATCTTAGAGAAAGGCCACCTTGCTGGTCTGCTGTCCATGTGTCTCCTCTGAAGCCTCCAGCTAAGCCTCATGACTGTTCCCCCCCAATGTTTACCTTGTCTATCACTCCAGACTCTATTCAGCATTTCCTCACTTAAGGTCCACAAGACTTTAGATGAAATATCTCTGTGCATTGCAGTCCTTTGAGCATCCCTTTGATTCCTTTGAATTAGTTGCTGTTAGAAGACTGGGAAGGCCAGAGATAAATGTGTAAGCCAGCAGTGCCCAAAATCATTTTTGTTGACTATGTCCAAGTCAAACATGTAAGAGACTTTCAACATAGACATCCTGGGGGCTCCTGCTCCCTGGTGTACTTACTTAGAAGTATAATGCTGATCCTAGAAGGCTTATTTTTTAAAAATCTGATGGATACCTGGGTTTGAGAACAGAGTGCTTCAAGCTCAACACTATGATTTTTTTTAAACAATGAAATGAGACCCAAGAAGGATGCAACGCAGCTAGCCAGTAACAGAAAACTAACCCTGGGCCTTTCCTTTTGACTTTGGCAGTGTTCTTTAGTTATGATGACAACAAAATAACCAACAGGTACTCAATAGGTACAACCGTATAGTCACACAGTATGTGAGTATATATATAGTTAATTGATATATGATTATACATGTCACTATATAACATGATTTATATAACACATGCTTAGAGAGATAGAAACACAGAGACAGAAAGAAGAGAAATTACAGATTCATAAGAAACTCCCCCAAATATTTGCCTGATCAGGGTTCTGGTGAACCTGGGACTGATTAGTCCCTGATCTGGATTAATTCAGAAGACATGAGAAAGGTTGTGGAAGAGAGAGAGCGAGAGCAAGAGAGAGAGAGAGAGAGAGAGAGAGAGAGAGAGAGAGAGAGAGGGAGGGAGGGAGGGAGGGAGGGGGAGAGGGAGAGGGAGAGAGGGAGAGAAAACACAGTTAGCGGGTTGGCATGCGTTTGTGAACACAACTCAATGTTCTCGAATGTCCTCCATTTCTCCCAGGAGCTCAGAGTCTACTCTCCTGGGCAGGAGAACAAATGAACTGATGTTCCCAGGTCTTCAAAGCTTGCAACTCAGGGTGCATTCTCCTAGGATTCAGGATGTCTTCTAGCAGTAGTCACAACATCATCTCTTAGTTTGGCAGATCTCTCATGTGCTCAAGTCGCTCATCCTAACCTGATCTTCAATTCTCAAGACACTTATTTTTTTGCCTTTAAGTTAGTTGTATCTTTTATTATCAAAGTAACTCTCAAAAAATGTAATTCTTAAGTTCACAGAAAACAGAGTAGACATACAGCATGCCTGCATGCTTCCTCCATCCACTGATACCTTGTGTCAGTATCTCATGTCAACAGAGATCCCCTTGTTGAACCATCACTGACGTCTCATCACTCAAAGTCCACAGGCTATGTTAAGGCTCGCTCTTAGTGCTACAAGTAAGTTGTTATCATTCTCTCTATCTCAGAACTTTGGGATATTCAAAAAGTAGAGAAAAAGTGAAAAGGACGATAATCCTGCACCCAGATTGAAGTACTTGTAACATTGTGTTTGACAATTCCTCTCATCTCTTTGTGTGTGTATGTGTACATGTATGTACTCCCTTGTTTTGACAGTGGAACTTTATAAAGTTAATAATGTATTTTGTGTGGTTCAGATCTCCAGGAGGCTACTTGTTTTACTCTGTCAAATGCAAGTATCACCCTTCCAGTCTGTTTAAGTAGTTATCTCTAGGAGAAACTGCTTCCCAGAAGACTTTCTTATTCTGGCCCTTACAACATTCTGATCTCTCTTCAGGGATGGTCTCAGCCATCTGATAGATGCAGGAGCTGTAATCTGGATGCATTCTAGCGGCTGGGCTTCCCACGGCTGTTGGTCTATGCGTTCTGTCCAGTCATGGCTTTCTATGCTGGCTTCTAAATGTTAGAAAGAGAACTTTTAAATGTGGGGTGGTAGCTACACGTATTTGTGGGAATGAGGATGAGGTTTAGGGTGCAGTAGGGAATTGTGCTAATCTAACAATAGCAAAGCAGCAGTAGTAAATTTGGTTTAAAATCTGTGATCTTACTAGCCCCAGGAAGATGGCTAGGTTTCTAATACCAGGCATGACTTCCCTTCTTTTGAGTGAGTCCTAGGTCCCACTAGAGAGCTGTGATTATCACCAACATGTAATTGCCACTTACTGCACCTTCATTGGTATACCACTCGGGCCATTGTTGTGGTTCATAGGTGTTGTGGCTGGATAAGGCTATTTATTGCTTGCATAATATTTTCTATTATCATGGAAGTTAGACTTCAGGAAGGAGGCTTTCAGACAAGATTCAATTGAATCATCGGAGTTCTGTGTCCGATGTGTGCAGTGTTTTCAACAACAGGGGCTTTCCTTCAACCTCTTAGAAACTACCAAAGTCAACAATAATGATCTGGTTTGGTTTGGGACTCACTTGGACTTCCATGGCCTGCTGTGTTCTTTCTTATGATGCTCGGTAAGGATGGGTTGAATGAGCAGCTGGCAGAGGAGGCAGTGGGCTGTGATGTCAAGCATGGCCAGGAAAGGCCTGGGGTGGGGGGGATGCACATCCTAGCTATGTTTTTTCCCTCCAGCTGTTTGTAGGCACTGAACAATCTTCTAGGACCCAGATACATGGTGGTCATCAAGGCCAATCTAGTTCTTTGTCAAAGAACAAAATGGAGCAAAGTTCAAAAATGGAGCAGCCATTTTTGAGGGAGAAAACAGAAAACAAGGACATAAAGAGCTTGCTAAGTCAGGCTGTCATAATGACGACCAGAAAGCAGGTTGATGGGGGGGTTGGGGAGGGAAGAAGAATGACTGTCTTGGCTGAACTGCTCTTCCAGCAAACTTATGAGACAAGTAGGGTATACTCAGGCTAAGGAGGAACCTAAACAAATTCTAGAAATTCAGAGAGGTCTAGGGAACAATAGGAAGCATGCCCAGGGCTGGGGTAAGAGTGTGGATCCAATGGGGTCTGGGGAGAGAAGGTCATTCGATGAAGAATGTGTGAGGATGCCTTTCTTGCCTTTTTGTTTCCTGTTGGAAGCTAAGGATGATGGGAAATTCAGTGGAAGCTCCGTGGATAGGACTAGCTGAAGAATACTCCATTTCCCTTTCTGTAAGGTCGGTCCTTCTGTGGCTTTTCCTCTACCAGCACCAGTGTGTTTTCTTGATATTGTAGAGACAATGTCTTGCTGTATAGTCTGTAGTCAAGGCTGTTTTTGAAATCCACCATCCCCCTGCCTCAGACATCTGAGGGTTAGGATTACTGGGATGCATGTGAGGAGGGGAGGAAGCCCTGAGTGTGTGAAATTCTGAGTGTGTGTTATTGACATGAACTGGCTTTGTCAAGGGACTCTAGCCACAGACCCATGAGGAAATGATAAGGCTCTTCCCCTGAGGTGAGGTTTAGAGGGGCAGCAAGGCCTTTCTTGGGGGGGATGTCAAAGTGTAAAGGTCAATTAGAAGGGAAGAAAATGTTCATGGTATCTTTCTCCCCCAGGATATTTATAGACTAAAGACTGTTCCCTACAGATTGAGCCTACCATGATTAGCTAAACTGGCTTCTTTGCTCAGCTGTATATAATAATTCTGCCTGCCTCCTTGTTTATCTGTATATAATAGCCATACCTCCATGTTTAGCCATATGCAATAACCTCACCTTTCTGGTCAATTGTGTTTACTATATATGGTAAGCATCGGGGGTGCTGTGTCTTCCCTATCAGAGTGTACAGACTACCCAATCCCAGCTTTTTTTTGTCTACGTGTATCTCTGTGAGTATATGTGTCTGTCATTTCTCCATTCCCTCACTGCCTCAGTCAGGTCTGTCCCTGGCAGCCAAGACAAGGACAAAGCAACATGTCTGGCCAGTCTGTAGTTCTGTAAGCCCAGCTGAAGAGTTACTGGCATGAATGGACTTCAGGAACATAAACCAGAAGGAAGTTTAGAAACGAAGCCATCAGAAAGCACAGGGTGCCCAGACACACTTGGATTTCAGATAAACATGTGATTTTTAAGATCGATGTCTTAGCCCGAAGAGATGGCTCAGTGGTTAAGAGTACTGGCTACTCTTCTAGAGGACATGCGTTCAATTCCCAGCACCCACATGATAACTTACAATTGTCTATAACTCCAGTTCCAGGGGATCTGACACACTCAAACAGACAGACCTCACACAGACATGTGGACAAACAGCAATGCTCATAAAATAAGATTAAATAAATGTTTTTATAAATAACTTATACCTTTATTAAAAAATCATAGATGCCTTAATAATTGTATGAACATAAAAGTCGAATTCCACTAGATGGTCTACAGTCTGACTTCTCAGTAGGGTAATGCCTATCAGGAGAGCTGCAATGGCGGATCCAGATTTTTCGTGTCATCTCCCAGAGGCTCTGGGTTTCACATGTTGGAGATGAGTCCCTGCTGTTTTCTTCCTATGTCTTCCAGGACAGATTCGTTTATTTGCTATTGGCTTCTTTCTCCTGAGGATCCGAGAAGCTGACAGAATATTTAAAGTAGAGCTGGAGAGATCTCTCAGAGGTTAACATCACTTGTTGTTTTGGGGAGCATCTATGTTTGTTCCTAGTACCAATGTCAGGCAGTTTATAACCAACTAGAACTCCAGCCCTCAGGGGACCTGATGCCCTCTTCTGGCCTATGTAGGGCACCAGCACATACACATATGCAAGACAATGCATACATATAATAACTAGTAAAGGAAATCTTTAGGAATGAAAAGATAAAAGTTAATGAATACTTAATAGGGTACCAAAGAACTACCTTTCTTTGGATGGCTTCTGTAAGGGACAACAGCTTAGCAAGGCTTCACAGTAGGAGGTGTAATGAGGTCTTCCTAGAGCTACTCCTTTAGAATTTAGGACAGTGTAGGAGAGGGTCACCATCCACTCAGCCCAAGGCAGTCCAGACTTACTGCTCTCCCATGGTAATTATGGATATATCCACCTCCTTGCTCTCATAAATATCCTGGTTTGAGATGACATGGTCGCCCCACGATGTGTGTGCAGAACGCTTAGACCAGTAGGTCCATTTTACAGACGGTGGAGTCACATGATCTTCTGGTCTTCTCTTGCTTCACTGGTGAATGAGGAGCATCAACAAAACTTTAAGCTCCCGTCCAGAAACTTCTGTCCATTTCTGGGCAGGGCTGGTGGGCAGAGGTAGGCAGAGGCCGCCTTGCCAGTTTGGGAATTAATTGGTATTCAATGTTTCTATATGCTTTGTTTGTTTATGCTTAGCAGACTTAAAACCCAAACCCCAAGCCTCTTTTCTTGTCCTGGGGATATGCTTGCTAGTGCCTGAAGGAATAGCTTTAGTGAACGGCAGCTCATAAGAGAGCAGGCATAACGTGGCTGATCAGGGCCAACTTGTGTAAGCAACTTTATAGACTCTTTAAAAAGGAATTGCACAATGTGATAGCAGAACATGGTAAAAATTTTCACCTTTTAACTCCACTGTTGGATTTACAACGTTTGCCTCAAACCAGTTTTATGTGAACCCTTTCAGACCTTGTAAATGGAAGTCTGTGTTTGCATTCGTTTATACCTTGTGCTTTGAAATGAAAAATGTCTATCCTGAGTAACTAACTGAATTTCTATCTGTATTCCCTAGCCACCCCTCCCTTTTACCAAATGCATATCTGTCTCATTATGTTTTCTTCCTGGTGCAGGGCACCAAGCCCAGGCCCTTATGCATGATGGGTAATTTTGATTCCACCAGTTTCAGTTAGGTTCGCATCTTTCTGGTTTGGGTGTTTTTGTTTGTTTGTTTGTTTGTTTGTTTGTTTTTGTTCTGTTTGTTTTTGTTTTGTTTTTTAATTGTGCAGTATTTTGCAGTATGGGTATACCGAAGTATATAGAAATGATTTCTGCTGGTAGATATTGAGGTTATTTCTAATTGTTTGTTATGTCTAATTATTAATGTCTCAGTGAGTTCCTTCATATTATCATGCATTATGAATTTATGTAAGATAGACTCCTAGAAATGGAATAATTTGATTAGTGTATGTAAGTATACATGTGTGTGAGTGTGTGTGTGTGTGAGATTGTGTGACAGTGTGAGAGTGACTGTGTGTGAGTGTGATTGTGTGAGTCTGTGTGTGTGTGTGCGTGTGTGACTGTGTGGGTGTGAATGTGTGAACGTGTGTATGTGTGTGTGTGTATGTGTGTGTATGTGTGTAAATCCCATGCCACGGTGATCATGTAGAGATCAGAGGACAACCTCAAATGCTAGCCCTTGCCTTCCACCTTGTTTAAGATAAAGTCTCCTGTTCACCACTCAGTATCGGGATGTCTGGCTTATGAGCTTCTGGGAGTGGGGGTAGGGTGGGGTGGGAGTAGAGTGGGGGTGAGTTGGGGGTCTGTTCTCTTGTTCTCACCTCCCACCACACAGTAGGAGATCCTGGGAATCTTTTTTCCCCACCTCCTACCACACAGTAGGAGATCCTGGAAGTCTCTTGTTCCCACCTCCCACCACACAGTAGGAGCTCTGGGATTTCAGACACACCTGCCTTTTGAGCGTGCTGGGGGCCTGAATTCCTGTTGTTAGGATTCAGCAGCAAACAATTTACTCATTGATCTGGCTCCCCAAGAAGGATTAACTGATTTTTATTAGCGATTGGTAAATTGACATTTTAAAAGGATTCTCTTTTCTATTGTGTGTCAATTTGAAGGGACTTTTCAGAACTTGAAACAAACTTTGGACTGAAAGCAAGGTTTCAGGTGTTGGCTATCCACCACCTCCTTGTTGTGGTTTGACAGGTTATCCCTTGACCCCTGCAATTGGATCAAACTGAAGCAAACGGAATCTTTCTTATGTAGAAACTTGTTCTCCATGACCTTGTTTTTATGTACTGAGTGATTCTTTAGACTAGGCTGCAATCCAGCCATGAACGGCCCTGATGGGAGAACACTTTTATCCCTCAATCTATAGAAGCTGAATTGGACTTACTGGGATTAGCTGGTACTGATGGACTTATTCGTCTACTTTAATTATCCTTCCAATGAGAGCTTTTTCCCAGGCTGGATTTTGAATCAGAAGAATGGCAGCTGGAGGAGATGATGAGCGAGATCAGCTAGCGATCTTACAGAAAAGGTGCCCACAAGGAAAAACTCTAGCCTAAAGTAGGTAGAAAAGACTTTATTTTCTAAATGAGAGGGCATTTTCTGAGGATTCACATTAAAAAGGCAGAAAAATAATTGTTTTACTTGTTCTAAAACCAGCCAGGCTGTCCTGTACTGAAACTTGCTCTCATAAAAGCCAAAAATCAACAAAAGGATGAAAGCTGGGGAAATTGAGGGAACTTGAGAGTCGAAGACAAAGGCTGGACAAAATGGCCTTCGCCAGCATCGTGTTCTCTGCTGCCCTCTGGTGGTCATGTGAGGGAGTTAGGTGTAAAGCGGTCTCAAGTTCATCTTCCCTAGCTGACCTGTAGTTTGTTTCTACTACAGCCTGGGCGATCACAGAAGGCAGAAACAGTGACGCTTCTGCTGTAATGATGTAAACTAACAGTAGGGAGTGAAAATGGAAAGAAGCAGGAGTCATCTGCCACATAATTCAATGCAGGCGTTTATGGTCAGGACCAACTGTGCCATATTCTGTGCCCAGTACTGGAGGCACAGGGCAGAATGAAACATGACTGCAGCCTTTGACGAGATCTCAATGTAGATGGCAGAGCACAAATAAGCGAGCGAGCCTGCAGCCAACCGTGTGAGCGGGTGTTGACAAGATGTAGGTTCTTGATAGCAATTCTCAAGTCAGATTGACATTGCTTCCTGAGAGTTTTCATTTGCTCCCAAATAGAAAAAAACAAAACAAAACAAAACAAAAAACTCCCACATTCTTGTTTAGAGTAGAGATGATGTTCTGAGGGAATGGATGTTTTCTTTCTTCCCTGACTCTGTTAAACACTGGATTTGGGACGCTGAGATGGCACACTATGACAGTTCAAAGTTGAAGCCTTGGTTTGAAGATGAAAGCCAACCTGTGTACATGAGTTCTTTATTCTCCAGCAAAACACACTGCTGCGTGGAATGGCAGCGGAATGCAAGGCTCTGTGGAGGCCGATGCCACACTACATGCAGCAAGGTCAAAGATGGTCACCTGGGCTTCTCTGTGAGAGTGCTAAGGGTGCTTCTCAAGGGATGGATAGAGGTTCCTCTCCTAAGTAATTCTAAGAAGCCCTCTGTATTCAGGGACACCTGATGGCACTAAGAATTCTTGCTCTTGATAAAGCTTTAGGGTAATATTTATAGGAGCTAATCCATTCTTCACATTAACCAAGTAGCCATAGAGGATTGAAGAAGTCGTATTAAAGGTAAAGAGTTCCTTTTCTTTTCCTCTCTCTCTCTCTCTCTCTCTCTCTCTGTGTGTGTGTGTGTGTTTGTGTGTGTGTGTGTTTATGTGTGTGTGTGAGTGTGAGAACTTGAATCCACACGGGGTTTTCCGAGGGAAGATAGGTCTTTTGTTCCTTTCCCTTGTGGCTCACGAGTTCAAAACACCCCTAACATGTAAATGATAAAATGATCTCTCAGGCATCCTCAGCCTACAACACTGAAGAAGAACACAAAACCCGAGCTCGACTAGTCAAGGCAAATGGAGTCTCTCTCTCTCTCTTTCTCTCTCTCTCTCTCTCTCTCTCTCTGTCTCTCTCTCTCTCTCTCCCTGTAATCAAGGAGATGGTAACTTCCCAAAGCTGGTGGCATCTTGTCACCATAGAGAAAGATGCTTTCTGATAATTCTAGAGGAAAGGTGAACAGTGAGACACTGTGAAGTCAGTGATGCTTACACTCCTGGACACAGCCATACTTGAACCATTATAGATTGGTTAATATTCGCGTAGTCTGAGCCAATCCATTTCCCTGGCTATTTCTCAAATCAACAAGCCCTTTGCTTTGGTGTCTCTTGAATAATCTAAGGGGCTTATGGAGAAGTGGATTTCTGTTCCTCACCTTCGTGTAGATATGGCCTTGAGGCCTTGTATCTGGAGTGATTGCCAAGGGGATGCTAGTCTGGCTGTCATACCTTGAGAACCATTGGCTTAGCAGCCTTCTAGTAGTTTCTCCTGCTTATTACCCAAATATTATTATTAATAATATTAATAATTATTATTAATATTTAATTATAATTATTAATAATTATATTATTATTATTAATATTATTATTGCCAAAGTGGCCTGATAGCAGAAGATATTTCCTCAAAGGGGAAGAATATTGGGGAAATTACTAGAAGGGGCCCCAAGACTGTACTTGAAGCAAGTCAGGAAGCACTGGAAAATGTGACACGACCATGCTCCATCATTGCGGGACCCATTTTGGTAGCTATATTTTGTTTTATTTTTTATCTTTTTCTACTCACATCCTACCCCCTTTGTGGTTAGAGGCAAAGCCAATAGAGTAAGTGACAAATGAGCCCGAACAGCAGGACTAATGCGTGTTTTGTCAAAGACTTAAAACGTGAGCCTTGAGAAAATGCACATTTTTTTCACTCTGATCCAGTCTGTCAACAAAATGCTTTTCAGGAGAAACATCAAAGCCATTTCATCTGCAAATTTCATTTTTTTCCCCCGGAATCCCTTAATCTACACTGTTGACAAAAATTTCTGTCAAGTGCCTCAAACCATTGTATTAACAAATCTCGTTTTGTCAATCATGATTTAGGCTGCTTGCAAATGCATTTTGTAATATTCCACTCTATCCTGCAGGAAGAATTGCTCACAGTCAATGCCTCAATCTTAATACTGAAAGCGAATGAAGAAGGAAAGGAAAAGTGGTGTCAGAGCCTGCTCATTCAGCATCTCCATTGGATGTCCCTGTGCATTTCAAGTAAGGGTAGCACATCTCAAGTCTTCCCTTAGCAATGCCGGGCTGGGGAGACTGAGACAGTGAGTGCTAGTGAAGGCACACAGTACTTTCTGTCTCTTCCTCTCAGATGACTCACCATACATACCACTGGCGGCTCCCACACTCATTTCTAACACCCCCTGATTATGAATTCAAGAGGATGGTGTGTATGCACATATCAGTGTTTTTAGAGTTCAGTGTGTCTTTGCTTTAGCTATCACACCAGGGTACCAAAGATGGTCACCACCATCTCTCCTAGGTGCTCTGAGAATGTCTAGGGGTTTCTGCTCAAAAAGGAAGCTCTGTTGGATGAGCTCAAGCTTGAGATGTCTGTTTTCTGCTTGGCTTATCTGCCAGCTCTTCCTAGCGGGATGCCAGGGAGGGGATGTGGCTGGGGTTCCTAATAGCCTCTGACAGATCAAGTTGCTAAGTTTTCTTGGTGAGGGATGTCACTGTGGCTACCAAATTATGGTGGAGTAGACACCAGTTCCTGCAGACAATAACACGTGTGTTAGATTAGGTGTCACGGATCTGAATGTGAGTCCTGACTCGATCTCAAAACAGCTACTGGATTTGAGATGTTACTGTTCATCTTTGTCCCTGGACGTCTCCCCAGTGGCTTAATGATGCTAAGAGAGAACAACTGAGCTCTTAGGAAGTGCATAAGCTTGAGGTTAGAATGCTGGTCAAGTACAGATAACATAGGCTGCAAGAAGGAACGATGCTGTTTCAGAAATTTCTGTGACCTCAGAGGAGGTAGATTCTTCTGTGCTGTAAGCCAAAGCAGACTGGTGACATAATAGAGGACCATGCCTCAGATGGCTTCAACCCTGGCCTTCCATATGGTCTTAAAAACCCATTTTTAAGGATCAGATATGTCAAGTTCCCTTAAAGATTAATATTCCATGCACATGTGACTTCCATCTTGGCTTCTTGTGTAAAAATTTGTGGAAACCCAAACAGGAAGAGTTGAGCCCTAGAACCCAGAAGGCTGGCCTTGAATAACAGGTAGTAGATGGCACTAGACAGTAAACAAGAGGGGTCCTTCTGATGCCCAAGGAAGGAGGCCACACCAAGGCTAACTAGTGTTTGACTGCCCCCCCCACACCACCACAATCTTGCCTCCATTCAGTCTATCACATATGAAGAATGATTTTATCCTTGAGAAGGTTTAGATCCAGACTGTGTCTAGGAACCCTGGTGACTGCCAGACTTCCAGAGTGGCTCTGACTTCCATCTATAAATCTCCATGTTCAGCACTGTGACAGGGCCAGTGACTTCCGGATGCTACCACCCACTCGTTCCTGTCTGCCTTAAGCCCTCCACAAAGTTCCCTTCTGCCAGCAATACTAGCCCGGTTCCACTTCAGTCTTCCCAAGGCCTTCACCGTCTCTATAGCCACCCAGATTCATGCTCTTCCCCATGACAAGTGATATGCCACTATTAATAGGCTTCCTGGAGCTCTCAGCCCTGGGTTTTGCTGCCTACAGCTAAGGGAATCGAGATTGAGTACACAGTTAGAAAGAAACAAATCAATTATAATAAGTGACAAACAAACTCTCTGGTCCCTCAGAAGCCAGAGCTAATGTAGTGAGTTCACAAACAAGGACTCTCAGGGCTGGTGCTTTCTGGAGAATCACCCTCAGGAAACGTGTCTCCAGACACTAGGAGAGAAAAGGCAGTGGGCAGCCCAAGGGTAGAGAGAAAGACCAAAATTGTAGCCCGTGGCTATAAGCTCTCCACATTCTATTGCACATAATTGGCTTTTCCAAGGAAACGTTTGTGCTAACCTTTGACTTTTGGAAGCAAAGACAGGCCTACAGAATAAATGAGTCCGGTAGGCAGTGTGACAATCAGTACCTTGTAATCGCAAATGATGGATAACGCAGCCCCAATCTGTTTATAAAAAAGGGGAACTGTGTAGAAGCCTCTTGGTTTATGGACGCTAGTCACCTAAGGGTAAACCTTACTTTAGGTATGCCTCGATTCAAGGACTCATGACACTGTAGAAGTGACTTCCTAGTCTTCATCGGCTCAGCTTTCTTTTGTGGAATCCCTTTTCAGATGGTTTAGTCTCATGGATGCAAAATGATGTTTTTGGTGTCCAAAGTCACACACCAGTAGCTTCAATTCTGGCAGAACGGTGTTCTTATTTCTCTCATTCCTAGAAACCTCCCAAGATTTAGCATGACCAGGGACCCTTAGACTCTTTGCTTAGCCATGAAGCAGAACCTGGCCTGGATTGTAAGAATCTAGATGGGGTAAGATGAGGTAAGCTGGCGATGAAACTGAAACTCAAAACTGATGACGGCGAAGGACTTAGTAGTCAAGGCTGCGTGGAAAACACACAGGTTGCTGTTTTAAGCTGAAAGTAGATTATTACGGGATATCCCACGAGAAGGGTCAAAGTCAGGTTCATCAATAACATCCAGAAAAGTCATACAGAATGACTCACACAGGGAACTCAGGAGCCAGGAATTGAGATATTCCACTATATCTGGATTCTTGAACCATCATTTTTATGTTGTCTAAGGATCAAGAGTTTACATCAGAGACATTGACTCCAGCAAAATGGGGTCCTGTTTCCTGCCATCTACAAAGTTAGTAAGGCCTTTAGTTAGACCCCTGATAATACCAGAAAATCCAAGAATCATTCTAGAAACACTAACCAGCAAAATCATGCACTCTGCCTCCCTGCCCTTCCTGACCGGTGTATCGTACTGACAAAGCCTAGAACCTGGAACCATGGGGAGTTTGAAAAGGAGAGCATTCAGCTTCACGGTGCTTATAGCCACTGCCTCTGGTATAAGGGAAGGACAGAAGTTGAATGGCTCCTTTCATAACTCCCACAGAGAGCCAGGTAGGGAATCTCACTATAGCAGAGATTCGAGCTCTACACTAGGGAGGTCTGTATGTATGCTCAGAACTTCTTGGCATGAATTCATCTTACTAGAGCAAAGTTACAGAGACCTGTGACAACAGGCATGCTGCATTAGAGTCATCTGTAAGTACTTAATTAGCAAAGAAGCACATAGCTACGAGGATGGATGAACACCAGATTCATGCAATACCTGGGCAGGGGCTATAGCAGCAAGCCATGGGATAAGGAATAGTTAAGAAGGAATGACCACCCCTGACCTTCTTGACTACACATGGAAGGTCCTGGTTCTGCAGAACCAGACCTGAAACCTGAAGCTGTCATTATGTATACTGAGAGTTAATGACTTCTCTCTCTCTCTCTCTCTCTCTCTCTCTCTCTCTCTCTCTCTCTCT
>NW_021620873.1:329582-359823 GCF_004785775.1 Grammomys surdaster
TCTCTCTCTCTCTCTCTCTCTCTCTCTCTCTCTCTCTCTCTCTCTCTCTCTTAACATTGTTATTATAGTAGTGTTGTTTCCTGTATGCATGCCATGTATAATCCAATTCAATGGAGGATAATTATTCATTCATTCATTCAACTAACACTCGTTGGCTACTTACTATGTAGTGGACCCAGTCCTCGGTAATCGTGTTATAGCCACTCACAAATAGACAAAGTTTCCATCCTTATGGTTCTTACATTCTGCTGGTGATTTATATCTCTTTGGTGAGAGAGCCAGTTGGGACAAGCACTTCTGATTAGTGGTGACAGGAAGTATTAGAATTCTGGCATTCTGGCAGCATGGTTGTCTCTTCCCTAGCATCACATCGATGGCGGCCCAGGGCTCCCTTGAGAGAAAGCTCCAGAGCAGGACCTTCTTCCCATCTCATTGGTGGGTGAGCTGAGCCTCTGGGCTGCTGGGTGCTGCAGCCTGGACGATGGGAAAAGCATGAGACACAGCTGGAGCTGGGTAGGTGTTCGGAGCCACAGTGAAATCTGCTCAGGTTAATATTCTGCCCCAGGGCTCAGGATGGTCTCCTTGCATGGTAGGGAGGAAAGAGCAAGGATGGCTGTTGCTAACGGCTGGCACTAAAGGGGAAGCTGCAAGCTACTCTGATTTTCTATACATTATCACTTAATCTTTACTGTTCTGTGAAGTACATGCAACTATGAGACCCATTTAAGAGAGGGTAAGAAAAATCATTAAAATGTAGCCTTCCCAAGGTCACACAGCTAGAAAATGGGGGAGTAAAGGCTTGAGCCCTCTTTTCCAACCCATCTCTATGTGCAATTGTGAAGTAAAGGTTTGCTAATGCAAGAAGCATCTTCCTTCTTAAAGATGTGTTCATTTATCTACAGACTTATTTATGTGTGTGTGCACACGCACATATCTGTCTGTGTGAACTTATGTCACACAAACATGAGAGGGTGCACTCCTGTGGATGTGCGGGGGAGTAAAAACGAAGGCATCGCATGGCCTCTTTCACAGTTCTCCCCTTGTTCCTGAGAAGCGGGGTCTTCTTTTGAATGTAGGCTTGTGTAAGAAGCCCCAGCAACCATCCTGTTTCAGCCTCTCTCAAAGTTCCGGTTCCAGATATTCGTGGGGAATGCCAGGTTTGGTACCTGGGTATTGAGTTTCTCATCATTCTGCATCAAATGCTCTTAGGCACCAAGCCATATCTTCATCACAACCATCTTACTTATTATCTGTGCTGTCCTAAAATCCATTCAGACCCATGGCCCGGCTTCTGTACTTTACTGAACTCACAGTGGCATCCTTGCATGGGAACCTGAAGTAAGTGATACCAAAGATGAGAACGGTCCCTTGGCCTGATGTCCTTGGGCTCCCTCACCACTGGCCCTTGTTATTCAACTTAAAGTTGATTCTTGGCTTAGCTGACATTCTGGATATTTTCGGTATTATTACTGGAAGATAGATTTTTTTTCAAGTAATACTTTCTGTTGTAAATAATTTGACGCATTTCCTTTTACATTAAAAGAGGGAAAATATCCTGTGCCACTTCAATTCAGCAATTTCATATGAACGTTGGGGTCTGACCCAGTGGATGACTTCCAGAGGCCTCCTCTTATCTGACAGAGATGTTAAGTGCAGGGCTTACTCAGGCTGGGCACTGGCAGCATGAGCAGACAGGTCATTTTTAGCTGTGAGATTGTTCTGTGCATTGTAGACATGTGGCATCATCCTTGGCCTGTTTCCACCAAATGCCAGTTCTAGACATCGAGCTGGCCTTATTTTACATTTCATCACCAGATGCCAGGCACTTGAACTCAAGCTTACTACAAAGGAGGCTGGGAAATATACACTGCCAGTCCTGGGCCCTCAAATGCAAACATCTAGAATTATTGCAGAAGATTCATAGCTCATAGCGGAGTGGAGATACTGCCCATGCCTGTAGTGTTCTGTCTAAGAGCATAGCATTAGGAGTTAGGGAGACTTGAGTGGACCAAATGTCCAGTGAAGCAGGCAATGGTATCCCCTCATTCAGATGTCAAAACTGAAGTTATATGAGAAATGAACAATGGTTATAATTCCTATTCTCTCTTTAATATCCTTTCTCTCTTCTTCTTGAACACAAAGTAGCCTACAATTCCAAGATTCTCTTGCAATAAGATAGGATTCGACTGCCTCGAATCTTACAATGGCATGTGAATGTATTTGATGAGTACCAGGCCCGAGTGATTCTTTTGCAGGCAAACCTCCAAGATAGTGCTCTGCCTGGATCTATTGCCAAGATCTCTGATGCTCCAGAGGAAGGATAAGATAACCTAAAAAGTCAAGCAACTTGTGCTTTGACATCGCTACAGAGAATGCCATGTCAACATTGGGGGCTTACCCTGCCTCTGCTGACTGTGACAGAGAAGCAGCTTTGACTGTGTGAAGCTATTGAAAACTGTGGAAGTGCATCTGTTACAGCAGCAAACAAACCCTGACTGTTACCTGTGCATAACAATAGATTTAACCCTTGGAAAGAGTCAATAGATGCTAGATAATATATCAATAGGAATAATGGGTTTCTGAATTTGACAGACAGCTGAAGACTAATGAGGGGGAGGGAATAAGAATTGAACGGATTGATGTGCATCACAACGTGTCTTTCTCCAAGTCAGGAAACTTGATGGATGGCTTAGCATTGACTTACGTCATACTTTCAAGAACAATATTATGATCCCTATTGTGCATCTCAAAAACTAGAAGCCCTGCCTCCTCCCAGGGCATGGATTTGACTCATCTTAAGAAGAATCTGTAGTGTTCTTCTCAGGAGGACTCAGTAATGAGATCCAAGTACAAAACATTATGTGAGGGATCTGAGAGAGCCCTGTAGGTCCTCGGGTTTACACTTTACCAATGTGAGAAATTCATTTTTCTGAAGAGATGCACTTGAATACTGTGCATTGAAGAAAGGTAAGGCTTCTCCCAAGAGTTCATAGGGGTAAAACAAAATCAGAGAGGGGCTCCGGAGGAAGAATCTATTAACCTTTTTTTTCTATTCTTTCTGCCATATTTTTTTCCTAATATTTAAGATACTTATAATATTGGGTTTTCAGAAGAAATATGAACATTTCTATTAGGGTTTTTTTCACATCACATGTGTTGTTGAATAATGAACCTATAAAGATACCTATATCTTAATCTATGGGATACGTGAATATACTACCTTCCATGATGAAGGGGGCTTTGCAGAAATGATGTATCACAGCTCTTTCCCCCATGTTTCCATGGTTACAGGCCATCATAGAGCAGAAACTACAGAGTAGATTGATTGGTCCAGTAGTTTTAGCAGCAATAGATAAGCAAAACAATACAACAAACCTAGCTATGAGAGTGGTAATGAAGTTGTTAACATTCCCTTGGAGAGAGACTGGGAGAGGATCACCAGATCACCAATGGGAGTCTAATCGTTATGACCTTCCGGTCCCTGACTATAAATAGAGGTAGTAGAGAACATAAGAGGTGAAAGGTTGATTGAGGGAGGAACCATGGGGATGGGTGGTAAAGCTTTTATGAATTATTACAAATACTGGGGTAGGACTTTTCAGTAAGGAGGCTGCTTTTAACTCCGAACGTCCCCATCAATAACAGTTCACCAATTTTACTGTAACTAACATCAATAAAGGCATTGGTTTATCACGATGGACTTGGATGGAGTCATTTGTCCTAGTTAGGTTTTTGTTGCTAAAATAAAACTGGCCAAAAGCAACTTGGGGGAAAGAATTTTTTACTCACTGGTTACAGTCTTTCATGAAGGGAAGCCAAGACAAGAGCTGGAAGCAGAAGCCAATGGAGCAATGCTGCTTACTGGCTTGCTCTCTCTGGCTTCGTCAGCTACTTTTCTTGTATAGTCTAGATGCCCCTGCCTTGAGATGGTACTACCCACAGTGGGCTGGGCCTTCCTACATCAATTAGTAATTATGAACATGCTTCAAAGTCACAACTACAGGCTAATCTGATCTAAGCAATTCTTCAGCTGATGTTTCCTCTTCCCACAAGACCCTAGGTTTGTGTCAGGTTGACAGCTGAAGCTAACTAAGACTTATTTATTTTGTCTGTTGGTACTGTATCTGAAGAGTACAGAATTTTCGTCACTTCTTCATGAAAAATTAGCATATAAAGGTGTGCCTAAGTTAAAAATCAGAGAAGACTATCTTGCACTAAATACATTCCATGCAACAAAACACAAATGTTCATCTAAGAGGAAGGCAAGAGGACTAGGTCTTTATATGCTAAAAATTCTAAAGGTCGGGCCATGCAGAAGCTATCATCTGAGAGATTCAGTGATACTCAGAAGCTTTCCTGTGAATGGGAACAGTTTCTTACTTCAGAAGCCCCAGAAGGAACCAGCCCTGCCAATACCTTGATTTTAGGCCAGTGTGATTTGCTTTGGTTTCTAACTTGCAGAATGATGCAATCGTTGTTAAAGAAAGAAAGAGAGAGAGAGAGAGAGAGAGAGAGAGAGAGAGAGAGAGAGAGAAGCCACAGCAGTCCACCCATAAAGAAGCAGACACAATTCCCTCAATGAGACTCATTAGATTGTGAGGCCTCAAGGCCATGTTTGAGCCTTGGAGTGAGAACAAGAATGTTAGACAGAGACAATACAGAATATGGAGATCTAAACATGAAAGAGAAGGTTGCCTTCAAAGCTACAGAAGAGCTTTATTAAGAGTAAAAATGACACACGCACACACACACACACACACACACGCACACGCATGCACACATGCACGCATACCACAGAGAGAGAGAGAGAGAGAGAGAGAGAGAGAGAGAGAGAGAGAGAGAGAGAGGAGAGAGAGAGAGAGAGAGAGAGAGAGAGAGAGAGAGAGAGAGAGAGAGATCCCTTATGAGAGAATGGTTAGGGGAAATGTGACTAGAAGAGCCTCCTCAGAAAGCATTCTTCATCCTTCATCTCTGGGCCAAATCCTCTAGCAGTATCTCTGAGGAATCTTGGACGAAGTTTCAGAACAAATAAAATGTCTGATTTTTTTTTAAATAATGTTTTAGAAGGTTCAGCACAGCATACATGACAAAGAGCTTGGAGCAGCCAGCTACCATAAACTGGGAGCTGTCAAGTCACAGCACAGACTGATCCTTAACTCTTCGTCAGAGAGAGCTTCAGAGGGGTATGGCCTAATTCAAGATATGGGATCCAGTCTAAAGGTAGAGGCCTATGTTCTCAGTCATAAGCTTGCTATGAACTAAATAATCTGGTTAGGGTAGGGGTTACTGCGTAGGTCAGGATTTCTAGTTGTGACAGAACAGTTAGCACAAACCAGCTCTGGCAAAAAGATGTAACGGTTCCAGACATGTCCACGGTGAGGAATTCAACAATGTTATGAAACCTTGAAACTAGATCACCCCGTGGTAAAGTTGATTTCTTCTACTGTTTAGACATCAATTGTAAAATGCTTTCTGATTGGTTGGAGTGTGTTTTATGAGTATCCCTGAACCTATCACTGAGGTAAAAGAAATCAAGAGTAGAGATTGCTATATACCAGGGTATACAGCAGTGCTTGGACTCAGGTTTCATTTTTCAAGATAATTGGAAGAAAAATGAAGAAAAATGTGGGACAGACCGACTCTGATGCCACCATTAGAGTCAGGGAGAGGCTTGCAAATGGAGTACAATAAAAATCTGGAGAGAGGGTGGTGGGGGCTCAGGATATGGAATTTCAGGCTGTAGTGTAGTGCAGGCTGGCCTCCCACTCCCTACCTCCTGCCTCAACTTGCTGAGTGCTATGATTACGGGAGTGACCCATTTTGTCGCTGGCTAAAGCAGCTTATCATGATCGACCCATCTCTTTGCTTTCTCTCATCTCTACAACTTAAAAAAAAAGCCACTAGTAGTAAGGGCTGAGCTGTCTTACTCCCCCTTCATTTTATCTATATGAGTACACTGGAGCTGTCCTCAGGCACACCAGAAAAGGTATCAGATCCCATTACTGATGGTTGCGAGTCACCATGTGGTTGCTGGGAATTGAACCCAGTATCTCTGGGAGAGCAGTCCATGCTCTTAACCACTGAGCCATCTCTCCAGCCTTCTTACCCTCCTCCCGTTTTTACTACACAGCCAACAGTATTTAGGAGTGAGAACCCCTAAGACTCAACTGCCAGGCGCAGTCCTTAGGATATTGTCAGCAAAGACGAACTTGAATGGATGTAATTAATCATCATAACTGGTTAATTTCTTACAGAGAATATCTGATTTTATTAAAGAAGCCGAGCTTCTGAGTTTGGGCACAATTTCATGCCTAGAATGAGCTTGCTGTCCCTCCTGCCCTGGCCCTGATCTTTTCTGCACATTAATATAGCTTATTGGGTTCCTGTGGTGTTGGCCGCGAGAGCAATTGAGTGAGTTTTCTTCCACTGTGGTGTTGAAATAGGATAATACCAAGTGAGAACCTGCTGCTTTTCTAAAAATGATTCAAAGAGTGTGTGTCTGACTCCATTAATCTCTCCTAATTTGTGCCAGCCTGCTACATTTCGATGGGAGCCTTTCTCTTTGCCCTAATATTTAAACACTTTTGATCAAGATCTCCTACCCCCAGCGAGTGTGTGTGTTTGCGCGTATGTGTGTGCACACGCGTGTGCCTGTGCATGTGTGTGTGCCTGTGTGTGTGTGCCTGTGTGTGTGTGTGTGTGTTCCAGCTGCTGTGGTGTGTGTGGTGATGCTACACTCCTTGTTCAGGTGTCTAGAAAGTAGCGTAAGTGGGAAAGTGGATAGGATACTGGTAGGCAGTATGAGACTTCCCAAGAAACCGGTTTCAGGTTTTCCTGGGACAGGATAAGGAGAGGATGTCCGTGCCTCTCAGTATCCCAGGTCCACGTTGTCCACATCTGGTCTCCACACTATACCTGGGGTGTAAGAGGAGCTGCTTGGTGCTATGAAGTGAAACCTGATAAGGGGTAAGAAAGGTTCTGGGGTCCACTCCTGACAAAGGAGTGCCTGCTTCCTCTCTCCAAGCTCAGAACTCTCCACTTTTCTTGTCTGTGCCAGGGATCTCTTTGTGGATGAAGCACACAATATTTAGTAAGGTTGGCCACAGACTGGCTCTGTGAGGAACCCTCATTCCTTTCTCTTATGGGCACTTATTCTATGCTTGCCACACAGTAAGCCTGCTGTCTAACACAGAATGTACCACTATGAACACATGCTCAGTCACATGTGTCACAGGGCAGGGGTTTCAAGTGGTCATCTGTGAGAACACACAACCACTGTATTTTTGTGAAATAATAGGCCTTTATGGATTTGTGCCCGCATCTTGCTCTCAAGAACTGATTTGTAGACTAAAAGGATGTCTTTGGAAGGAGACACTTGCAGGCCCTGTTTAGTGCTTCAAAACAGCACCATCAGGGTGAAGGGCCTTGCTTCCCTACCCCTGTGGACAGGTGAGGGCACACTTGTGGTGCGCGCAAGTTCAAAAGTCCATACTTCACTCTGTGTCTTTTAAATTTCTAGAATGTTGCAGATATTGTCTTTGTTTTTTAAACTTACTTTCTCTCTTTCTTGGAAATGTATTTCTGTTATGACTATTCCTTCATTTAATAACAAGACAAGCAAAGGGCAGGAGTCAGGGAGGCTTCAGGGATTACTGATACCAGGACAAAAAAGTCAAGAATTTCCCATCTATTATTTCATCTCTGTCTCTCATACACATGTTCATGTGTGCTATCACACGTATGTGTACATGTGGTTTTCTACCACATACATGTTTATATAGACATGTATGCGCACACACATGCTCTTCCAGTACATATGTTTGCACACATAGGTGTGTATGCATGTACACATACTCTCATTACATATATGCTCATACACATGTACATACATGTACACATGCATCCTCTTCTATTGTACACATGTTTGAATGCACACACACGCATGCACGCCAAGGGACATTATTCCTTCATTCCATTTGCTTTCCAGTCCTCTTTCTCTTTCACCTGCCAGAGGACCTAGTTACATATCAGACACAGTACCTGCTATCTGAAAATGAGAATGTGGAGAAGTCTGGCCATGGTCTCCAGTGAGAAACCTTGAAGGGGGCTGTGATCATGCTGAGTCTGTGCCCTGTACCAGGACATCCTATAACAAGGATGGGACATGCTGTGCTGACACACTGCTCAGAGCTGTGCCCCTGAAACATGCTATCTTACCTAAAAGGAAATACAGTCTGTATGTTGGGAATACCCCATGAGCTCCCTGTTCCCCAGAACTCTGAGACCATCAGAAGTATTCACTCAGTGCCTACTGGGTAAGAGAAAAGATCAATAGCCCAAAGAAGTAGAGATAGTTTTAAGGAAATAGGAGGTTTCTTCCATTCAATTATTCTTAAGATGTAATAGGTGTTCAGTAAAAGTTTGCATGAGAAGGGATGGTCTGGTGAACTTGGTGTTATATAAAGTATTATTTCATGGTATTATTATATATTATTATATTATATATGACATTATTAAGGAAAGTATTATTTTTAAAGAAAATCTCTGATTTCAAGATCTTGAAAATGTTCATGTTTTAGAAAATTTAAAGTGAAGTTTAGAATATTTCTACCCATGATCCTTTGTGCCCCTCACTGCTGGAAGTGCGTTCTATCTCTCGTTAGCCTCCTGGATCTGTGATTCTTGTTTTTTGTCCAGACCTTACTTTATCACTCCCTTTAATGAGGTTCCACACAGAGATGCAGGGACACACACGTCCCTAATTGTAGCCCAGGAAACTACAGGGTCATTTATAGACTGATATGACACACAGGGAAGGAAGGCCTAATGGTGGCCATAGAGTGACCCTAGGTTGGAGGATCAGAACAGAGAATCTGTGGATCCAGTCCTCTCTCTCTGTCGCATCCAATGTAACTTCTTCCAGTCTCCATCAGAATGGCTGTCTTCTTAGGAAGGATGGAGCAGACAGTCACACGTGAGACTGTCCAGGAAGATGTCTTCTGCCTACTTCACAGGAGCACTGTGTCCACCCTTGTGATCCTCATAACGGATGATGAGTGTTTTGGGCTTCCTAATATACCAGGCATTGCCCTAGGCTCTTTGTCATCAAGAACTCATGTGACTTTCAGATCACTCATTTCTACACTAGTGCACCTAGGGTAGAG
The DNA here is from genome assembly GCF_004785775.1 of Grammomys surdaster. Taxonomy (NCBI): domain Eukaryota; kingdom Metazoa; phylum Chordata; class Mammalia; order Rodentia; family Muridae; genus Grammomys; species Grammomys surdaster. The sequence goes on from NW_021620873.1 coordinate 338,747, forward strand.
TTAAATAAGCTGAGGTTCAGGAAAATCTAGAGTTAATTCCCTAATGTCATGCTCTTCATACAGGTGAGACCTAGATTTGAGTGAAGGAGGTTTGTGCTTATATGTCAGGGCCCCTTCTCTCATCCCAGTCCCAAACCAAGTCTATCTACCCGATTTGCTTGTGAATTCCTGACACTTGGTTTATCTGGCACCAGACTCTGGGTAAAGGGCTAGGAAGTGGAGGGGAACACCTTGAGGTCCCAACTTGATTTGCAACAGAAGTCAAGGTTAAGAATGGAAAGTGGCAGGTCTTGACTTCAAGATCCCTGATTCTTTACAGTCAGTATTTCTCAAAGCTTGGTCCACGGGCAGCTGAAGGTGCATTTAAGTGGCAAACTACAAAACGTCTAGTTTTCTTTATTTTAGTAATGTGTGAATCCCTGTAAGAAATAATTTGAGTTTTTTTATTTTAGAAATCATTTTAAAAATTATTATTTTACGTTTATGGGCATTTTGTCTGCATCCTTGTTTGTGCAACACTTGTGTGCAGTGCCAAAGCAAGCCAGAAGAGGGCATCAGACCCTCTGGAACTGGAATTACAGATGGTGAGACAGAATGTGGGTGCTAGGAATTGAATGTGAGTACTTTGGTAGAGCACCCAGTGCTCTTAAACTTGAGGCTTCTCTTCAGCTCCAAGAGTATTCTTAATTATAGCACAGATTAAAAAACATCTTTATCACGGATCTCCAATACAGGGCAGTGCTGTGTCAAGTAACTGAGCTTAATTCTCTTTAGCATACAGAAAACTAGTGTCCAAAATGAAGGCCATCTGTGCAGGTACACACACACCACATCCAGAATTTATCTTAGACTGCTTGGTCTCTTTCCAGAACTTTCCTTAACCATCTCAGTTAAAGTTGAATACGTTAAATCTGCTCAAGAATGCAAACTCAGCACCTTCCAATCTCCGGAAATACATTTTGGAGGCCGGTATTTCCTTCTGTTTGGGTATGTGTTTGTTTCCTGTTGGTTGCTAGTGAGAAACAGGCTGAGCCTACAGTACCAGCTGAGATTCTGCAGCATCAAAGCAAGGGGATCCAGGTTCTGGAAGCCTCTTGAAGTTTCTCTTTGATGAGCAGGAACTTAGGATGGTAGCCAGAACCATCACTTTGTCCCCAGAGCACTGACTGCTATGGACATGTCCCAACAGTTTCTGTTGTCATGTAGGCATAGTTGAGTAGATTGTCTCCTCCCCTCTACCTGTCTGCACTTTCCGTTTACCAAGCAGAGTTCTGCATAGAATTCTTCTTTAATTTTAAAAAGGAAAGTTCACAGCAATGATGGGACAGCGTTTTTAATGGTAAGAAGAAAGCAGACCTTGCAAAGATGACTTTACCTTAGATCCGTGATGAGACTAGGAATGAAGAAACTCACCTTTGTGAATGGGTATTACTTAATGTTCTCTTTCTATGTTACAACACCATGATCAAAAGAAACTTAAGAAAGAGAGAGCTTGTTTTGGCTTGTGCTCCCAGAGGAATTAAAAAAAAAATCCATCATGGCAGATCAGTAGGCCCGGTGTCCCAAAGCTGGAAGGTAAGAACTCATACGCTCAACAGCAAGCACCAAGCAGAGAGAACAAATTGGTAGTGGCACGAGATTTTAACCTCAAAGTCTTCCCACACTGATGTCCTTCCTCCAGTAAGGCTGCACCACTGAAACGTCCCCTAAACAGTGCCATTGACTAGGGACCAAATGCTCAAACGTACAAGATTATTGGGAACTTCCTTACTAGAACATCCACAGGACCTGTTTCCTCAGTATCAAAACTGTGGTCTTTTAGTGTAAATAGTCAATGAAGCAGAACATAGGAAAGAACCCAGCACCATTCTTGATATGGAGTAGATTCAGGGTAATGGAAAACTTCTAATTACTATGGCTATCTTCACACTATTCCTTTTGAGATTACTTTTGTTTCATAAGGAGCAAAGCCAGAGGCTGTATACCTGCTGTAGTTAGGGTCTGGCCCTCAGATCCGTATGTTGAAGGCTTGATCCCTGAGCTGCTCTTGGAAGATGAGGCCCAATGGGAGTTGATTGGAATGTAAACTAAGAGTCCCCATGAAAGGATCAATGACCTTGTTTTAAGAATGAGTCAATTACCTGGAGAATAAATTATCAGGACGGTAAATACCCCTTATTGTCTCCCCTTGTTTATGCTGTTCATTTTTTGCTTTTTTACCATAAGATGAAGAAGCAAGAAGACACTGATGCCCTGCCATGGCCTTTCTGGACTCCAGAACAGACAGAAGAAATGCCCATTCTGTAAAAATGTGTCAGCCAGTGGCATTAGTTAAAACATCATAACACAGACCAGTACAATACCAAATAGGGAACCCCAGGAAGGCCTCCATGAGTAAGATGCACATATTTGCTAGTGGCAGTGGCAAAGGTCAAGTTCAGTTACAGACTGGATAAGTGGTGCCACCTCTTTGTAAGTCCAAGGCTAATTAAGAACCATTGTCCTTAGGCAACTTGCACGCAGCCATCAGATTCAGAAGTCTACCTCTGTCAGAAAGAAACAAAGTCTTTAGGCAGCCAGAGGAAGCCAAGGAAGAATCCCAGAGTGCATAAGGATCAGTGCCTGAGACACAGGCATTAACTTGAGACCAGAAACAGTTTCCATGGTGGCTTCTAGGACAGACTTCTTCCTATTGCCTGTGTTCTGGGGAAGAGAAAATAAATTTTCTTCTCTTTGTTGATTCAGAGGATTATTCACAATGGCCCATTTTTCCTTTAGATGACTTCTTGTGGAGACAGTACCCTAAGCCGGCTGGGTGGAATGCTCTAATGGTAATGAATACTCTGAAGTGACATCTGTCCCGCCCGCCCGTCTCACTCTGCCTTCCTGTCCATCAACACCAACACTCCATTCTGGCCCAATTAGAATCATAAAATGACTCAGGCTCAGAAAATGTGTTTTGAACTTGAAGTTGCCTCTTCATATTTTTAAATCATTGCATTTGATTCTAATTCAATATGATTCTGTATTTCCTTCCCATTTAATCTGTGTGCTGCTTTGCCCTACTTGTTGCTAGGACAACCAGCGTTAGATCTGGCTCTCACTTGTTGTCCAGGAGGAGGCTGTTAATTAACTCCCTGAAATTGCAGGCCAGGTAATCAATACCAAATGTATGGACTTGGCTGGAATGTTTTAATTAAATTTACAGTAATTTTATTTGCAGCTTCTTTTGCAATCTGCATGGCTGCAATTGATTTCTATTTCAGACACAATGGCCTATTCACAAGGCAGGTCATCCCTTCCCTTTAATGCCTTTCTCCATCAGCTGAGCCAGTGTGAGATGAGGACTCACAAGGCAAATTGTTAGTTAAAGCGATAATACAGAAATGAAACAAGCCTTAAAATATCAGGAGGGCTGGTCTACTGCCAGTGGAGATGGGTTTTGTGTGAAATGAAGCCAGAAAGCGGGGATCAGAAAGGAACCATGGAAAATAACCCAAGACAGGCAGAAAACAGCAAAACCCAAACCATGCTGCAACCTTCACAAGGCTGCTCAAAATCAGAGGGAAACAACCTGCCATCCACCACCCCAGTATTCTTAGCACCATTGCGTTTGTCTAGAACTGAGTTGTGCACCTCTTAGGAGAAACATGCTCCCCTCCCCACTCCTTAGATAATTAAAACCAGGCTTCCCTGGCAGCAAGGCCAAGTCAGGTGTATTGACTTAGGTGGTGGGTTATCCCCACCTCACAGAATTATCCTGGATTAGATAAAATCATACAGAGGATGGGCCCAGAGCATGCGTTCTGGAGTCAGTCAGCCCTCTGCATCCTATTTCTCATTCCACTTGCTATTTGAATAGCTTTAGGCCAAGAACATAACCCTCAGGGCCTCAGGCTTCTCCCCTGTCAAATGGGCACATTGCCACCTGTCTCACATTATGTGGAAGGATGAATGTAAAGCACTGGGCCACTGAGCCTGGCTCATGCACTCCTGTGTTTTTCTCTCGTGTGAGGCCCTATCACACAGTAGGGGTCAATACCTCAGCCCTGAGAAGATGTGCTCTTTGGGCCAAGCAGTTTCCCTGGGGTGAAATGAAGAAACTTGTACCAATTACTCAGGGTGACTGGAATTTATTGGAAGGATATTTGAGACCCCAGGTAGAATAAGAATCAGTGCCAGCAGCCACATTAACACTCCAGACTTATTTTTTTTTCCTATTAGAAGGGCCTTGAGAAGCATCAGCCCAAAATCTTCCTTTCTTAAAGCATAGAAGCCCAAGCTGAAGACTGCTACTTTCTCATTTGTCACCTTCTCCAATGAGAAGTCTCATGAATGACCCCTGTCCCTTCAGGAATGGGCAGCTTCTATAAGCCAATCTCTCCTCTAAGCATGCATGAGTCAGGTATCATAAATACCTCTGTTCATAGAAGGCCATGCTAAGTCCTTTATAGCAAGAGCAGAGGCTAGCAATGATAACTCGGCCTAAGGAAACAGGAAGACACTTAGCTAAAATAAGAAAGAAAGGAAATAGGCTTGCTGGGTGCCCTGCTACAATAGTGCCACCAAAACTTATGTCTCTTTCTCTCTCCCTCTCCTAACCTTCTCCCTTTCCTCTCTCTGTATCTCTCTCTTTCTGTCCTTCCCTTTGTTCTTCTTCAAATAAACACTAGTATTTTAGACATGCAAGCTTGTATTTGGTGACACGATATTTTATTTGTTTTTAAGACTTGCTAGGGACCCATTAGAGATCACTGAGTGAGGGAAGAAAGAACGTGTTGGGACAGGCTAACACACTCCCATATGATTCCTTCAGGTGGTGGAGAACAGCCAAATTGTGACTCCCCTGGAGTGCATTTCAAGAGTCCTTTTCTAAGTCCAGTGATCTGTTTAACTGAAGGCATTATTGGCCATGAGAGCCTGGAATGGCCACCAGGGAGTGGGTGAGATTTGTATTATGGGTAACACCTGCTCGAAAATTCTTTCCCTCTGCCCACATGTTATGTTTCAAATAAATAGAAATGTACTGAGACTGTATTAATTCCCCTTCAAAGGCAATAGAAGAATAGTTTATTGGAAGTGCTTCAACTAACAGACAAAAAGAAAATGTGTTCTGTGATGAAAATATAGTTGCTATGGTGGAATTTGAACATCCTTCCCTCGACAATAAAATCAATCTCTTTCTTGGTGCTTAAGATGATCCATTTTTGGGAGACAACATATTTATGGACATTTAAGGTTATTTGAATGCAGTTAGAGAATTAGGGATGGGTGACATGTGACATCACACTCTTCTCAGTAGGTTTTCCTCCTATAAATCTTTCTTTCTCCCTCTGCTTTTTCTTTGCATTTTTTTCACAGTGACTCTTTTCAGAAAGAGAGAGGTCTATGAAGAACCAGCTACGATTAAACAATGTGAGCTTTGCTGGCCAGTCTTCTTTGTTGAGATGAAAGACCCCAAGAAGTGTTTCTCACCCCTCTCACCTCCTTTAAACAAAGCCAACAGTACTCTGCCTTCTAGAGACACACCCATGTATGAGGTCCTGTACCATAATCCTCATTCTGGCCACTTACAGAGGTAGGCTGAGGGTCTTTGGATATCTCTCACCTTCCAAGGAACTATAGTTGGCTTTGAAGGGACACTAACACATTCAAAGCAAAACAGATTTGAGGAATGTGACTTTTTGGTCCTGTGTCTCAGCAGATTCTTTTTTCATGCACATATAGTATTTCATAGAATAATGATATAGTTTACCTTTTTGTCTCTAACTTTTCCCCCTTTCCCAAAGACTACAGTGTAGAAGACAGGTCAGTCTCTAAGACTCAGGCAGAGGATCACAGTAGACATATTCTGCGATCCTTTAGGGAGAGTGTGGTATAGATTTCTGTTCATTTCATGTTTAAAGTAGTGCAGAATTGGCACGGGGGTGACAACTCACGTAGTAAGCATGCGTGCTGTGCCCTATTCTAAGTCCTTTGGTATACAACTCTCAATACAGCTTTCTGAGACCAGCTTTTTTTTTTAAATAAGAAGAAACTGAAGCAAAGTAAAAAACAAACAAAAGAACTGAAGCAAAGTAAAAAACAAACAAAAGAACTTGTTCCAAATCACATGGTAGTTAAGAGCCCAAATTTAAACATGTGCAGTGTGGCTTCAGTCTATGGGCTTAGTTTATGTCCATTATTCCTCCCTCAGTCTTGAAAATATTCAGCACAAGCTGTGCTCCAGTAGGCCAGGGTGGGTCTCTGGGACTGCATGTCTAAGTGTTCAAATGATAGTGCTGACCCAGTAATCAGCGTTGTAGCTGCAAGGAGGTAACACAGTCTTCTAGCAAGAGGAGTTGGCTCCATTTGAGTTCTTAAGTTCTAGCCCCCTTGACATATGCTGTGGTTTCTGTCATTTGAGAGGAGTTACGATTATGAGAAAGGCTGTATTGATTTCTGGAGTAAAATAACTCCCTATGCTGGTCATTCCTGTGAGGCCCTGAAGCTGAGTGGTTCAGTGTGAGCTTCAGAGACAACTGACCCAGTTGTATTGTGGCTCTGACTTTGATAAGCTTTGTGACTTTTCACAAAAATATTGCCTTGATGGTCTATGTAATGGTACCATACCTCACAGGACTATTGTGAATCCTTAATATAGATCCAGGATCCAAAGCAGTAAGATCAGAACAAAGCCTGGCACTCGGTAAAGGCTTATATGTGTCCTTGCAGCACAACTTCAGCTGAATTAATTTTGACAGGAGTTTTGTCTAATTCTGCCCCAGTCTTAGGCATCAGTTGGACAGGGAGTGATTCACAAAACAACTCCAAAATAGTAGTTAGAGCTTACACCTACTCTCCTTTCAAACTCTCGAATCCCTGGTGTATGTATGTTTGTGCATGCATACATATATTGATTGACACACACCCATGCATCTCAATGTGAATAATATCACTGTGTATAGAAATAAATTAGGAGGCATTCAGAATGTAGCGTAGGGCTCATTCATGTTCCTCCACCCCCACTCTGGAAAGTGTAATGCAAATTGTTGTGTTCTCATATTAAGCATGAGTGTGTAGATCCTCAATCCCAGGGTAGTGAAAAAAGTTAGATTTGTTGTTGTTCTGCTTTCTTTCTATTTTATAAGAAAACAGACACTTAGGTGTTTCAAACATACAAAACTACATTAAGAGTATCACAAATACCCAGGTATTAGAACTTACCTTCTAGCTTCAGAAGTATAACATAATAAGATACTCATCATCTCTTTTCATGCCCTACCCAGTCATATTCTCTATTTTTCCATAGGTAACTGATATTCAATGTAATATCTATATTTTTAATATTTTTATCCATAGGCTTGTGTATGACAAGGTGACAATTTACATGGTTATTATTTGTAGATCGCATGCCCTTGAGCAATTTTCTTTTCTCTACATTGCAGCTGTGAAATTTATTCATGTGCCTTTTTGTAGCTCTACAGTTGAGTTCTATCACTAACAAGTGTTATAACCCAATATATTTCTCACTCTCATGTTGACAAATTCTTAACTCCTTTGGAGTAGAGAATAGCTGTCTCCTCACATGTTCCTCCCCTACTTCCCAATACAGCAGAAATTGAAGCCTTGGAGTTTCCAGGCTTGGTTCTAGAGTTCAAAGATATTTTGTCTTTTGGCCCAAGTAGATGTAAAACAAGCACTCTCTGTAGTTTTAGATACTTGTTTCTTAGATTCTCTTTCCTTTTGACTCTACATTTGAAAATCATGCCTAAACATTCAATACACATTTGTTTTTATACCAGGGATGTATAAGCTTCCTCATACCTCCAGCAAACAGCTCTTCTGTTGATGAATAGATGAGGAAGAATACTCAGGATGTGTCGTGGGAAAAAGGCATTGGATTGGAATTGGATCTCATCAATCTCTTCAAATAATAACTGCCATGCTGATAGAGACAGTTAAATCAACATGGACGCCTAAATGGTACAATTTCCATGAATACCGTTCTGCCCCCATTTTATAGCCATGTCTCTCCTTTAGGGATCTTGTTAACATACAGATTTGAAACCTCAGGCAGAGGAGAACAGTTGAGATTCAACATCGCTAGAAATCTCTCAGGGGATGCAACTGCTGGTCCTCGGCCAGACTCTGAGCCAAGATGATGCATAAATATAGTTCACATTTGGCTCAGATTTGAATTTCAGTTTTTGCCTCCACAGTTTTCACTTTTGGCGGAGACCTTGGGACACTTACCTACTCTTGTGGGTGGTGATATTGATTACAGCTACCTGAGACAGAAAAAAAAAGTCCATCCATCCATCCATCCATCCATCCATCCATCCATCCACCCACCCACTTATCCATCCATCCATCCATCCATCCATCCATCCATCCATCCATCCATCCAGATCAACCAAGTAAAAGTGTCTAGGGCTGGGATCTGTACCTTAGATTTTCATGGAGTCTAGGCTATTTGGATGTACAACTAAGACTTCCAAGAAACCTCATCTCAGGGCAGGTGTTCTCAAACCTTAGCACACATTAAGCCTCCCTGGAAGTGTTGTTGAAATGTAAGCTGGCCAGGGACCAGCCAAATGACTCAGTAGGTCTGGAGTGGACCAAACAATCTCTATTTCTAACAAGCTTCCAGGTGATGGATATTTAAGGCTGCTAGCCTTGGAACTCCTCTTTGAGAACCATTACTAATGACTGGGGTTCTCATCAGTAAAAGGGATACAAGTATTACCCAGTTTTCATACCCATTGGTAAGTTAAATGAGAAATGTCCCTTGTAAGCTCTGGTGTTTGAAGATTTGGTCTCCATTTGGTGGTACTGTTTGGGAACCTTTATGAGGTAATGCTTTCCTGGAGGAAGAATGTCACGGGGGCAGGTGTTTATGTTATAGGCCCTACTTCCTGCTCACTCACTGTTTGGTTCTTGTGGTTGATGTCTGTTTCTGTCACCACAACTGTCAGTTATTGCAATGCTTCTGTACCATGATGGACCCTTATTCTCTGGAACAGAAAGCCAAGATCAACTCTCTTCCTCAAGTTGCCTTGATGATGGTGTTTTGTCACAACTACAAAACTGCGTTTAATGCATGGCCTAGTGGGTGACCCACAGACTAAAGCTCTTCCATTGTGTACACAGTAGACAATCAAGAAATGACTTCTTTGATGATTAATGTTTGTGTTGTATCTATTATGTTCAAGGGGGTTGTTTAATAAAACTTCAGTTGACTAATTTGTGATATTCAACACATGGTCTGATTTCATTGATGTTCTCCTCATATCAGTGACCTCACATCTACCTGCTCATATGTAGTAAAGGCATCATGGCTCTATTATTATTATTATTATTATTATTATTATTATTATTTCCAGCAGACCACATCTGCCTTGAAATAGAAACAGATTCTTGAGAGGCGTAAGATTGCATAAGACTGGATAGTCTATAAAAGGAAGGTAAAAGGGAAAGGGAAGGGGTTGCTGTACCCCCTTCTGAGTCTTGAAGCTCTGTCAAGACCACACCGCCTCACTGCATCTCTGGCATGCACAAAGCCCATTGTGCTTTCTCTTCCTTTGAATGCTGTGTTTCCACACAGCTCCTCCCTTGAAAGAAGTGTTCCCAGGTGGTAGTCTCAGGCCCAAAGGCTGCTTGCTGCTTCAGTGTCCTCTTTGTTAACCTGAGGAGGCTGCCTTCTGTGCTTTGCAAAGAAGCATATCGTTCTCCCTAAATTCTCTGTGTCAGAAATGACTGCTTGCTGGGCTCTGCAGCTTCCTGGGTGAACTTCAGCTATTGATCTTGCTACCAGCATCGTGAGTAATGCCGACAAGACAGTTTCTGGTGCCTTCTTTGACAACTGGCCACATTTTGGACTCACACTGGATGAGGACTGCATTGTAAACATGCCCAGCTTGTGCTGACAGCATGGAAAGCACTTGAGGATAAACATTTGTGCCAGCTAAAAATGTCTCTAAGATTGGGAGTGTTTCATCAAAAGACTTATCTGTGCATTTCTGGGGGTGTTTTGAAAGCCTTCTATAGCCCCAAAGCAACGGTTCTGGCTGATTCATTTGTCAATATCTGCTACATTCCTTACCTTAAGCTTCAAAGAGGAAAACTGAAGCAAAAAGGTTAATTCTTATTAAAAATGGACAGATGTCCTTTCTGGGGCATAGAAAGACTTAACCGAAGGGTGATTGCTATAGGTAAGTATTTCAGGCTGAGATCTGACTATGTTACCTCTTAATGTTTTGGGATTGAGGATCAGAATCTGTTGCCTAAGAAAAGATGGTAATTCTCCCTTAGCAATTGCTGGGTTAATTAAGTTTGTCACTAGTTCTGGGGAAAATGGAGCAAAACGGAGATAGATTTAGAGCCAAGGCTAGTTGCTGTTTTTTTGCAAAACAGTCTGAAATAATTGTCTCCTGGTCAATAACTCTGGCATGGGCAATGTTCCCTTTCTAGAGTTGAATTTACACATCTGGTCCCAGGAAAAGCTATGTATTTATCAAGACCCATGGCTACTGGATATTAAATTCTTCTCTAATCTGGAATAGAACCTGGATGGGAAAGAATCCATTAAGGAGAGATAAATGCTGCACGCCCATTGGAAAGTCTTGTTGTGATGGTAAGCTAATCTTGTGGGCACATTTTATAAATGGTCTTGGAGTGCAAAGGCAGAATGCTGAGTATAGCATGCATCCATGTTAGTTTTTAATATGATCTTGTCTATTGATAGCAAGAAGAAAAAGAACCACTACAATAGTAACCCTAATTCTTGGGAATTGCATACCTTCTGTGTGCAAAGCTCTTCACACAGGAGATCACTGCTCTTCTGGGCGACTCACAAAGGGAGGGCTGATCAATCCATCTCATTTGTAGAAACCCAGAAAGAAGAAATGTTGTCCAAGGTTGAATATTTGTTAAGTAAGGAAGCTAGGCTGGGAATTTAATCAAGATCATGTAGCTCCTACCCTAACCCCCACTGAGGAGGCAAAGGGGTCCAAGGGAGTGTGGATCACAGGAGTGTGGGGAAGGTGAGAGGTGGCATGCAGTTCTAAGAGGAACTGTGGGGGTAAGTCTGCGTTTCAAAATTACAGGAGCACTTGAATCACTTATGCTCATTGAAAGTTGTATTGTCTATTAACTATTAATCTATCATCTATCTATTTTCTATGTATCTACTATCATCTGTCTACTACCTATCTACTCTTGTCTATCTACTATCTATCTATTTTTCTATCTGCTACTGTCTATCTACTATTGTCTACCTACTATCTATCTATCTATCTATCTATCTATCTATCTATCTATCTACTATCTATCTATGTACTATCTTCTATCTATCTATCTATCTATCTATCTATCTATCCACTATTGGTTATCTATCTACTCTCTGTCTATCTATGTACTATCTTCTATCTATCTATCTATCTATCTATCTATCTATCTATCTATCTATCATCTATCATCAGCCATGCACAAATCTAGTTGTTATCTATATTTTCTACATAAATACAGAGGTAAATGTTCATTAACAAACCACCACCAGGTCAATTGAAGTCTACTGGCTCATTCACTTTTCTTTCCTTTTGGGGGGGGGTAAATTTTATAAATTTTTATATACAAAGTACAATTTTCTACTTTTATTAGGTTTACAGCTTACATATTGCATTCATAAAAACACATAGAAGCTTTAATCCTTGTCATAGTAAGTGGGACTATATAGAGTAGATTAATGTGCAATGTGTTTGTTAATTTAAAAAGAATCCATCCTTAAATTCTGAGTTTACTGCACTATGATTAAATGCATTAATCATTTTTTAAAAATAAGATGACCAACTCACTTGGTTAACATTTTATTGAATTTTTATTTAACACTGGTCAACCAGACATTGTTGTACATGTCTATGATTCCAAGACTGAAGCAGTTGAATTTTGTGAGTTCACGGATAGGTCAGTGCTTTATTTCTGTTAAATGATTGCTTGCTTCTGCATTCTGACTTCTGACTGTCAAAGTGCATCTAGGGAGCTCCCATTCTCAAATGATGTGCTATGTCCTGTGATATTGTTTTCTTACAAAACAAGGATAAGGTGAATTTATTTTAAAACATCATCCATTTTTAAAAAATCTCGGAAAGTTTTTGTAGAAGTATAAAAATGTTTTTTTTGAAATAGATTCAGAAACTTTCCCCCTGTGCCCATGTGTTCAAGGCTCTTCTCCAATTTCTCTTCTATAAGTTTCACTGTGTTTGGTTTTATATGGAGGTCCTTGATCCACTTGGACTTGAGTTTTGTACAAAGAGATAAGAATGGATCGATTTGCATTTTCCTACCTGCTGATCTCCAGTTCAACCAGAAGCACCTGCTGAAAATGCTGTCTCTTTTTTCACTGGATTGTTTTAGCTCCTTTGTTAAAGAACAAGTGACTATAGGTATGTGGGTTCATTTCTGGGTCTTCAATTTTATTCCATTGATCTTCTTGCCTGTCTCTGTAACAATACCATGTAGTTTTTACCACTACTGTTCTGTAGTACAGCTTGAGGTCAGGGATGGTGATTTCCCCATTTTATTGTTGAGAATAGTTTTCGCTATTGTGAGTTTTTTGTTATTCCAAATGAATTTGAGAATTGCTCTTTCTATCTCTGTGAAGAATTGAGATGGAATTTTGATGGGGATTGCATTAAATCTGTAGATAGCTCTTGGCAAGATGGCCATTTTTATTATATTAATCTTGCCAATTCATGAGCATGGGATATCTTTCCATCTTCTGAGATCTTCAGTTTCTTTCTTCAGGGACTTGAAGTTCTTGTCATACAGATCTGTCAGTTTCTTGGTTAGATTCACACAGAGGTATTTTATATTATTTGTGGCTATTGTGGAGAGTGTCATTTCCCTAATTTCTTTCTCAGCCTGCTTATCCTTTAAGTAGAGGAAGGCTACTGATTTGCTGATTTGTCTGAGTTAATTTCATATCCAGCCACTTTGCTGAAGTTGTTTATCAGGGTTAGGAGTTCTCTGGTGGACATTTTGGGGTCACTTACGTATACTATCATATGATCTGCAAATAGTGATATTTTGACTTCTTCCTTTCCAATTTGTATCCCTTTGATCTCCTTTTGTTATCTAACTGCTCTGGCTAGGACTTCATGAACTATACTGAATAGATAGGGAGAGAATGGGCAGCCTTGACTAGTCCCTAACTTTAGTGGAATTGCTTCAAGTTTCTTTCCATTTAGTTTGATGTTGGCTACTAGTTGCTGTATATTGTTTTTACTATGTTTAGGTATGGGCCTTGAATTCCTGTTCTTTCAATTATTGCTGGTATAACAGCTTTAATTACATTAATTGCTAGCACCACTGCTTCTGAAATTGCTATGACACAAGAAGTTAAGACAGCTACTTTTGTTAATCATTTAGCAAAAAAATGTTACTAATGTGTTGAATATACAAGAGGATTTAGATAGGCATTTGGAAGAATGAATTGATGCTCTTTATTCTATTCAAATTATTGGAAGGAGGTTCAGAATTTAAGGGTAAGGAGCCATCTCGAGTGTCATGCCAAATACCATTGGATTATTGTTAGTTCAAAAATTTACAGTTGTAGTCATTATAATTAGGAAAATGTTTAAAGACACTTGCAGTGTATTTGGCATAAGTCTAACACCTCTCTGGATGTTTTAATGTGAGATTCTGAATTTCGAAAATCTGCTCTGCTGAGCGTTGATGCGGTAGATACTGCTGATAAAATTACCCATGGCCTGAGGTCAGTATTTCTATTTTGGTCAAGCATCAAGGATGGCATATATAGCTTAATCATGCTAGCCCTTTTTGTCCTGGGAATACTTTTATTCCTGCCCACCATGTTAAAGCTTGTCTTTAACAGCATCAACATGTTGGCAGCCAAAGTACATGGCTTGAACCTAAAAATGGACCCCCAGACAGAGTTATTAAATTAACAGGCTGGCAAGCCAAGGACGGGTAAGATTCGGCACAGAGCCTTACCAACCTACTACAGAAGTGCATTGCTTTTGATAATGCATATTCCATGATGGATAAGGAAGGTATTCTTGTCAGAACGACCTAAGATAGGCTCAGTCTTGTTAATGAAATAAAAAAGGGGTAGAGGTGGAGAGCCTTTGGGGCTGCTTAGCAAGAATCTGACATGGGCCAAGGACAAGGAAATGGGCTGTTTGGCAGGAATATGACATTGGCCAAGGGCAAGGAAGTAGGCTTCAAGCCAGCATCTGACATTAGGCTAGAACAAAGCTGTAATTTCAGGTAGAAATCTAAATCTTAGGCTAGAACAAAGAAGTAATTTCAGACAGGAATCTAAATTTTAGGCTAGAATGAGGAAGTAGGCTTCAGACATGAAAATGCTTTTGGGCTAGAACAGGGAAGTTGGCTCAGATATTTTGGTCATCCTGATAAGCCCTTAGATACAGTGATCACAAGAGTATTCATGGAAATGTGTTCAATGCCTTGCTTATTCTTTGACTATTTGTGTTTATTGTCTTACTTTTTCCTTGACTATTTTCATCTATTGTATTGCTAGACCCTCAACCTAGAACTGACCTTAATACATGCATGTAATTAAAATGATATAAAAGCAAAAAGGAGGAGGTGGGATGGGAAAGGGGTTCTAAGGAGGGGAAATGGGGAGCGGGGATGACATATGAAATGTAAATAAATAAAATATCCAATAAAAAGAAAGAAATAGATTCAGAAAATCTGAAGAATAGAAAATGTATTTAAAGAATAAAAATATATTTAACATGTTTCCTGAAACTTGTTAAAAGGTAGTAGTATTCGAACCATGGCTTTCTCTTTTTCCCAGCTCAGAATAAACAAAAGGCAATTGCTCTCCAAACCTAGAATTCCGTGTTCAGAGTTGTAAGTTGAGAGCATCACTTTTCTGGAGAAGCAAGCCTGGCATTTCTCGTCTTCCCATGGTACACTTATTCCACCAGATTCTGATTCTTAGGCAGAGGCTCTGGGAATCCACAGTACATTGAGAACACCATACTCTATCATGGTCATTTCAAGCCATTTCTTATGATGTGACAAGCCAAGAAGACCTAGGCTAATGTAGTCACCCAGTATCCTGAACTTTGAATAAGGGATGCAATCGACCAATGCTGAGCCCAACTCTGGAGTTCATGGCTTGGAGATTTTACCCTGAAGAGAGGCACGCATTGAGAGTTTGTAGCTCCCCTCTAATGAGCCGATTGCATTTGCAATGGGGATTGAAGAAAGCTCGAGCTTGAATATGCTCAGAAAAATCAATACAAGTTTGAAAAGTGAGAGCAACAAGCTACACACTGGAGCAATTTACTTTCTAGAAAGAACCATCAAAAGAGACAGTTAGGAAGAACACTCTCAGGGTCAGATAAAATTTCAAACGCTGAACCCAGAAATAGCCATCCAAGGGTCCTATGTTTATTGGATCAGACAGGGAACAATGTGGGCCTCAGGGCATCGTCATAAAGTGAAGAGCAAACATCTGACAATTAGTGGAGCTTGATTCCATGGTGATCATGAAAGTAGAGTCCAAGGGAGCTTTCTCCAAATGCCTGGCGTTCCAGGGTGACCTGGAACATTGAGGTTGTGCTCACTAAGGAGCAATGATAGTGCTTTGTTCTGCGGTGGTTGTGACAGAATGATGGAGTAGCTATCCTTCTCCAGCTGTCTGAGAACAAGTAAGGAGAGCACAGTCTGAATTTCTGTTCTAGGCTGAACCACCCCATAGACAAACCAAAAGAATACAAATCACAGACTGGAAACCAGAAGATAACAGGGCACCTGGGTAAAGCACCTGCTTCCAGAATTGACAGAAAGATGCCCTTGCTGAAAAGAGAAAGTGTGGTGACAATGGATCATCAAAGCAAAGAAGAGGGAGAGACAGACAACTGAAAGGTGAACCAAGTAGAAACTGTACAGCTGAAAAGCATAATAATGAACTGTCTGTATTTTTAGCAAAAAAAAAAAAAGTGTAAAGAATAAAAATGACCAAATGCAAAACGTAGAAAATGTTCAAAGAATAGGATATATAGAAAGTATTGAAAGGAGTGAACCGTCCTGAGCCAGACTGACTCCATTACAGGCCTGAGTTTCTACTTCCCAGTACCGGGCAAGTCAGGTGCTGGAACAACCAAAGGCTTGCGTAAAACGGGACCTGTCTCCAGTTTGTAAAATGACAGTTAGCCAAGCTTTCAGCCAAGAGGTCAAGAGCTACCTCTCCTTGGCACGAAGCAAGAATAAGTTAGTCAAGTATGCTTGAAGCAAGACCCTAACCAATCATAGCATCACCCAGACCTTCAGAGAAAGAACCCACCAATATAGATCTTCTACTCCTCCCTAATGTTCCTCCTTTTGGCTTTAAAACTGAATCTGCAAATTCAATCAGGATCCTTCCATCTGGATGGAATTGGGCCCCTGCATGTGAAAATTTGTACAATAAACGCTCTTTGCTTTTGCATACTATTTGAGTTTGGGGCATTATTCTTCAGTGATTCCTGGACCCTAATAGTATTTTTGTACAGGTAGGCAATGTGTGCTTAAGCTGAACATTATTTAAAAAGTCAAAAAGTTTAAAAACTCAAATTTTATAATGTAAAAAAGGTACCATAAGCTAAGATTAGTTACTATAGTATAAAACCAGTGAAATAAGTTTTGTGAAGCCAAGTATAGAATGTTTAGTTTCAGTCACACCCAAGGCCATCACACTCACGAGCCATTCACTGACTAACCCAGAACAACTGTCTCATAAGCTCCATTTAACCAAACGATGTGACGATTTCGTATCCATTTTTTTTTTACCGCACCTTTTAATGCTGAGATATGCAACTGCCATGGTGTTGTGATTAACTACAGACTTCAATGTGGTAACATGCTGTCCAGATTTGTGCTCATGTACTAATAGGCTTACACCTAGGTTTTATGACAGTGTATTCTAGGATGTTTTCACAGCTGTGAATTATCTAGTGACAAATTTCACATAATACAACCCTGTTGTTAAGTGACAGATGACTATAATTATATGCTGGCCTATAATGTACATTCACGTAAGATAATTACTAGTAGCAGAGCATGGGAGGTGGGTGAGAAGAAAGCACACTGGGGTAAGGGAACCACATGGCATGTGAAAAAACCTCACAGACCTCACCAAACCTCCCCCCCACAAAAAAACCAAACAAACAAAAAATAAAAAACCCACAAACAAACAAACAAACAAACACAGGAAGAGGCAGAAGCATTAAAAACCAACCAACCAAATGAAAAACAACTGTTTCTCTCATTCTTTGTTTATTTTTCAATAAACATTTATATAAAGCAGTAATTATCATATAGCCAGGTTTTAAGCACAAAATAGATATTCTTATTGTAAAAATAAAGGCAGAATTTAAGCACAGTGGCATACACATGTAATTCTAGCACTGGGGAGCTGAGGCAGGAGGATTGACTTGAAGGTCATACTGAGCTCTAAGAACCGGTTGTAAATCATCTTTATAATGTAACATAAGGTAAAGGAGTACAGCCATATCTAAGTATTTTTTAAAATGTTTTTCTGTCTCAAGAGATAATCTAAAGTTGGTTCTCATAAGTTACTATACATGTAAAAATTTCAAGGATATCTAAAGAAATATCTTTTACAAGTAGTGAAGATTGCTAAAAACAACTAAATTTTTACAATTGAAAACCTCAAACAGAAAAAGAAATCAACAAAGGGGGAGGAGAGGACCTATTAAAACACTTGACATCTGGAAACACAGTCTAAACTGGGACACTATGTTAGTAATTTCACTAAATATGAGTGAGTGTATTAAATCATCCAATCAAGAGACAGGTTATCAGACTGGAGCGAAGAGAAACAGAACAAGATTCAATTACTTTCTGTCTCTCGGAGACATACATCAGAGACAATGGGACAAGTGCTTTGAGAGTGGAGGGGTGGGGAAGATCTACTGCGTAGAAGAGAGTGGGGGTAGCACCTGGGAATTTGTCCTAGAACAAAGGCTACAGGAGCAAAAGACAGATGAAGCACAATGTTGAAGGGAAGACGTTAGCACTAGAAACATGTATGGGCCATGTTTATATAGAGTCCTTGGATATAGGAAAGACTGGCAAAAACGGTAAGCTGAAGTAGACACTTTAATGATAATAGAGACATCCATAAGAGTTGACTGTCAACCCAAACTGACTTGTCCACAACTCCACATCCAACAACAGAATACACACTCTGATAAAATGCGTCAATGATATTCAGACCCTAAGAGTAGACTTAATACATTTTATCATACAATGAAGTGATACTGAGAATTGACATCAGGAAGACATTTTGGAAATCCACAGATAATGAAGTTAATCGGTGTACTACTGAAAACAGAGTTAAATAAAGAGTTGAAACTGGCATTAGGAAATGCTTTAACATAAATAGAGCATTCCATAAACACATGTAGAGTCCAGAGTGAAAATGAAGTGAATCTATTAGTAAAACAGAAAAAAAAAAAACAACAAATCTCAAACAGTAATATAACATCAAGACACTGAAGATAAAAGATCAAGTTTAACTTACAAAGTTTAAAAATAATATTAATAAGATCTAATACCCTTTGCCAATAAAAGCACTAGGCAAAGTCAGAGTACACGGGAACATTCAAGTCTCCCAGTTCACACACATATTTACAGAAAAAAAATCCTGAAACTCCCACCCCAAGACAAAACCAGAATCATTTCCACTATTATTTCTTCTATCCAACATTGTTAAGAATGTTTCTTTCAGAGCATTTAGGTCATTAAATGAAATAAAAGTTGTATGAGCTGGCTTATGCAGCCATGCAAAAGTACTAGTGTCATAAACAATAGAAATTTGTTTTTTTACAGCTGTAAGGGTTAGAAGTCCCATATCAAGGTTCATCAGGAACGACTGGGGATGAGATCTTTGTGGCTTCACTTTTTTATTACTATGGCCTCAGATTTGGGGACTGGGAGGAACCATAGGTTTCTCTTCTAATCCTATTCATCAGGACCCCACTTTCATGACCTTATTTGAATCTATTTCCTTACTTCAAATATGACCACAGAGTAAGGCTTTAACATATCATTTTGGAGAAAGAGAACATAAATATTCTTTCTATATTGTGGATTTGGCCTAATGCTTTTATTATGTTAACTGGATCCCCCAAATTACATGGGAATCCACATGTCTGCACATAAGATCTGAGGGTCTCTGTCCCCAGTTGGTTTTGATTGCTAAATAAAGTTGCTGGCGGACAATGGCTGGGCAGCAAGACAGAGGCAGGACTTTAGGATTCCCGGGAAAGAGACAGAGGAAGGAACAAGAAGGAGAGAGCCACCATCCCAGGAAAGGAGTAACTGCCACACCTGAGAAGTGCCAGATGGAGAGACAGCCAATATGTAAGAGCTGGGGATTGTAGCACTGGAGGGCTGCAGTCTGGGTCAGGGGCAGCCAAGATGGGATATGGGTTTTCATAAATGAAGAGTTGGGATTATCGGAAAGTACATCAGTCATGTGGAGGTTAAGCAGTGCCTCAGCCATTGAGCTGTTTAAGGCACATTAAAATATAAGGCTGTGTGTTGTGCCTTTCATTCAAGAATCCAGAATATTGGGGTGGGTATTGAGGAATGTGTGCGCCGCCACCAGGTCATGTGAATAGAGATTAATTGGGCACTACAACATATCTATAACCTCCCACCCCTGGCTATTCTCAAAACAATGCAAAATATATTTGTTTTCAGTGTCAAACTGTCTAGTTCATTACAGAATTAGCTACAAACTCTTTATCTAAATGTGCCAGGGAACATTGCAGAAGAGAGAGTGGAAAGCGTATATAAAGCAGTATACCAGGAGGTCTGCTGTGAAACAGTTTGTCCTAGGAATGACTGCGTAAGCAAGACCAGAGCAAAGGTAACACCAATGGACACGTTAATATGGAAGAGGGAAAAGTCTCATGGGATTCCATGCCTAGAAAAAGAACTGCAGCCACTGATGACAACGAGGAGAAGGAGAATTAGACTCTCTCAGCGATGAGCCCACATTGATTTTCCAGTACAGAAAAGTCAGTCCTGAAAACATATACACACAAATAACTAAAAAGATTCAGATTCAGATACATCTATCTATCTATCTATCTATCTATCTATCTATCTATCTATCTATCATCTATCTATGTGTATGTACACATGTGCACATATATAACAATAATAATCAAGCATAAAGAGGTATCAGTTTGAAGTTGAGGAGCCATGAGAGGGGCTTGGACGAGAGTGGCTAGGAAAGGATCGAAGAGAAAAATGATGCAATTCTATGTCAATTATAAAAAATCTCATTTAAATGACACATGAGGTATGATTCACCCTGAAGCAAAATATTCTAGCTTTGAACTTATGATACCAGACAAGTTGTGTGCACCTAGAACTCAATGGAAGGACAGGCAAAGGCTAATCATTCCCATTCCAAAAGGGTACCTGAGAAAGAAGAAAGGAAACCCTAGCTAGACAAATCCCATTTGATCTCAAGGCTCTAGCAAAATACTCTTCGGTTAGGTGCTCTGCCCTGAGGGGCATCAGGGACAATATGTCACTCTTGCAGCTCTGTCTTCTAGGTCTTGAGACAGTGGCCCTGAAGAGAAGGAGCCATATTCTTTACAACAAGAAGGAAACAGCTCCAGAATGGCTCCACTAACAACAGGGCCTTGCTTTTCTCTTCTCTCTAATTTCTCTGATCTTTGTAGAATTGACTTTCCATCAGTCACTTTATGGAAATCTGGGCTTTCTTCTATGATTCAAATCCAAACCCTTCCAGCCTCTGTCTACTAGTGAGCTCCCCATTACCTCAGTTATGTCCTGAGATACTGAGATAGGTTTCACACCAGTGCTCTGTTTCTTAGTACCATCTGAATATGTTCATATACTCTGCCAAAATGGCATTCGAATGCTGACATAGCATCTGCAGTTTATTCTTCACAGTCCAGGGTGTTAGACATCTCAAATCACTGTCTGGTCATCAATATGAGAGAGAGAGAAAAAGAGAGAGAGAGAGAGAGAGAGAGAGAGAGAGAGAGAGGGAG
>NW_021620873.1:359923-390984 GCF_004785775.1 Grammomys surdaster
GGGAGGGAGGAGAATATATCAAAATCTATTATTTTATTTAAGCTTGCTTGATACTTTAGTGTGAGTACAGCCACACTGGGGATTGGTCCTTCAACTGTGAGATGGGAGATGTTCAGTTCCTAACAAAAGGCATTCAGCATGGAAAGAAGGAAAATTTCCTCTATTTCAAAATGGTGTGAGTTTGCATCTTAAAAATCTCAGACAACCAGGAAGAAACTATTAAGACTAAAAATTGAATTCAGCAAAGTGGTAGGCTGTATATAGTATCATTGTAAAAAAATAAATTGTACTTTTACTTAATAAAAAATTTTAAATTGGAATCAAGAAAACAATTCCATTCATATGCCATGAAGAATAAAATGTTTAGAAACAATCCAAACAAAAAGAAGGTTTTTTTCATTTCTCTATAAACCATAGACATTATGGAAACAAAGAAATATCTAAATAAACAGAAAACTGTTTCATTTGTGGTTTGCCAACAATATTGTTATGATGACTGTCCCCAAAATTATTTACATATTCTGTAGGATCCATATCACAGTCTCAGTTGGATTCTTCAGAAACTGACAAGCTAGCCATAAATCTCATAATTAAAAAAGAGAAACAGAACAGTCTTGAACAATGCTGTAGGACTTGTTCAATTCCTTAATTATATTAATAGAACAACCACAACAGTGTAGTAATTTACAGTTCAGTCGTGATCATGACTCTGTGTCAGCGCTTCTTGACCTTCCTAATGCTGAGACACTTTAATACAGTTCCTCATGTTGTGGTGAAGCCCAACCATAAAATTATTTTTATCGCTACTTCATAATTGCAATTTCTTTACTGTTATAAATTGTAATGTAAATACCTTTGTTTTTCAATAGTCTTTGGAGGTCACAAGCCACAAGTTGAGAACTCTGTCTGTGGGACCTTACAGTGCTAGAGTTATTATGGTACTTCACAGGGTTAGATGAATGGAATGAACAAGGAGGAAAGAAATAAATGAACATTTGTAGCCAGTTGATTTCCACAAGGAAAGTGGAGGAATCTTTTCAGAAAATGGTGCAAGAATCTGGTGAGATGGCTCAGAAGTAAAAGCCTTGTCACATGACCCTGCTGATGGGAGTTCAGTTCCTGGGATCCCTAGTGAGAGGAAAGAACTGAGTCCTCAACCTCCACAAGCACCCTGCATTACAAAAACTTGCTGAAGATGAATCAAAGACATGAATGTATGGATTTAGAAGAGAATGCAGGGATAAATCCTCCCAGTTTGAATTTGGCAGTGGTTTGTTACCCAAGTATTGATAATCTAAGAAGCAAAGTAAGAAACAGCAGATTGATGGATCTTCACCAACATTGTGCCTCAAAGACAACTCACACAGTGGGAGAAGCATATAAAAGTTAAAGATTTTGGCCTCTTTCCTGTCATTCTGTCCTCCTCCTCTCCGTTTTGAGTCATAGCAGATCTTTGTGAATTCATGTAATACAACCTTCCTGGATAGATGTATGGTGTATTCCACAGATTTTATCATATGATGTTTATAATTATTATTTAAAATATGCTACATCTGTGATATATTTTTCCTTAATCCATAGTTTATTTAGTACATAGATCTTATGTTCATTCATATGCAATTAATGTGTGTTTGAGTGTATGTGTAGCTGAATAAAACTTATATATTTATTAAGTAGGAATAGCCTGGATTTTCCTTTCTAGGTAAATACATAGATCTGTCAATAAAAGTATTGGCTGAATATTTCATTAGAATTCTTTTCCTTTTTTGGAAATAGATTTTTTCTCACATAATAGATTCCTGATTATAGTTTTCCCTCCCTCAGCTCCTCCCAGTTCCTCATGACTTTCCCTCCAATCCAGACTCACCCACTTTCTGAATCCCATTAGAAAACAATCAGGCTTTTATGGGATAAATACAGCATAGTATAATATAATATAATATAATATAATATAATATAATATAATATAATATAATATAATTTAATATAATATAATGATAAAACAAAAACTAACACATCAGGATTGGACAAAATAAATAAATAAATAAATAAATAAATAAAGGAGGGGAAGGAACAAAAAGAAACTCACTCTTACACACACTCACAAATCTCATTAAAAACAACCATAATACATATGAAAATGACCTGTAGGGTAAAAAGAGAGAGAGAAAATACATGCACACACACATATACACACACATATACATAATATATTATATATCATATATACTTATATAATATTTTTTTTTAGTTGGGATAGTACTGACAGTGCATTATGAGACAAGAAACCTCCAAAGATGCTACCAATATCAGTCATGCAGCTTACACTTGAGTGAGTTGTCTCCCTAGTGCCATTTCTTTGGAGAAAACTAGATTTTCATTTGCAGACAGTTATCAATTAGAGATTGAGTCAGGTTTGGAGAAAGTTTCCTGAGATGCTGAGAAGGGTGAGTGTGTGTGTGTGTGTGTGTGTGTGTGTGTGTGTTTAAGTGAAATGTTTTGTAAATATCAGGTTTATTTGGTTTATAAGGTCAGTTAGCTCCAGCATTTCGATGTTTAGTTTTGTCTAGATGACTTGTCTATTGGCAAAAGTTGGACATTAAAGTCTTCCACTATCAGTGTATAAGAGTCAGTATGTGATTTAAGATGCAGCAGTGTTTCTTTTATGAACTTGAGTTTCCTTATGTTTGGTGCATAGCTGTTAAGAACTGCAAAGTCCTCTTGGTAGATTCTTTTTTCCTTTTATGAATATGCAGTGTCCTTCCCTATCTGTTCTGATTACTTTTGGTTTGAAATATATTTTATCAGATATTAAAATGGCCATACCACTTTGCTTCATAAGACCATTTGCTTAAAATATCTTTTCTTCATTTTTTCACCATGAGGTAATGTCTTTCTTGATGTCCAGGTATATTTGTTGGGTGCCACAGAAGGATGGATTCTGGTTTAGCAACCATTCCGTTAGCCTGTGCCTTTATATTGGTGAATTTGATTAGTGTTTATTGATTCATATTATTTTGCTTTGTGGTTGTTTTTGTTGTGGTGGTGTTAGTGATGGTGGTGGTGGTACTAGTGTTGTTATGTGTGTGTAGGTGTTTCTCTTTTGATTTGCTGGTCTGGGATTATTTATTTCTTGTGTTTTCTCAGTTATGGTTAACCTCTAAATATTTCTTTATAGTGCCTCCTGTAGCGCTGGATTTGTAGATAGATGTTGCTTAAATTTGTTTTATCATGGAATGTCTTCTTTTCTCCATTAAGATGGCTGAAAGTTTTGCTGTGTATGGTATTTTGGACTGGTGTCTGTGGTCTTTTAGAGTCTGTAGAACATCTGTCCAGGCCCTTTTGTCTTTTAGAGTCTCCATTGAGAAGTCAGGAGTTATTTTTATAGGTTTATTTTTATATGTTATTTCGTCTTTTTCCATCGTAGCTTTTAATATTCTTTCTCTGTTCTTTACATTTGATATTTTGAATATTATGTGCAGAAGAGAATTTGTTTTCTGATCCAGTCTGTTTTGTGTTTTGTATGCTTCTTGTACCCTTATAGGCATCTCCTTCTTCAAATTAGGAACATTTTCTTCTATGATTTTGTTGAAAATATTTACTGTGCCTTTGACCTAGATTTCTTCTCCTTCTCTTTATTTCTCTTATTCTTAGATTTGGTCTTTTCATAGAGCCCAAGACTTCCCTGATGTTTTATGCCAAGACATTATTAGCATATTGATTACGTTTTTTAGATTTAACATTTTCTTTGACTGAGGTTTCCATTTTTTACTATTGTGTCTTCAATACCTGAGATTTATTCTTCCATTTCTTGTATGCTGTTGATGAGGTTTGGTTCCTGTTCAATTCCTAAATTTTCATTTCCAGATTTATCTCAGGTTAGGATTTTTCTATTGATTCTATTTCTACTTTCATGCCTCCAACTGTTTGACTCACTTTCTTCCACTTGTTGTTTATGCTTCCATAGATTTCTCTAAAGAATTTATTCATTTTCCCTTTAGGCTCTCTATCATATTCCTAAAGGCTATTTTACAGTCTTGTCTTGTGGTTCAGCTGTGTTTGCAATACTCAGGGCCTGCTGTGGTAGCATTGCTGGGTTCTAGTGGAGATACATTGCCCTGACTACTACTGATTTTATTCTCACATAGGCATTTAGACATCTAGTGGTGGTGGTGATGGTGGTGGTGGTGGTGGTAGTGGTGGTGGTGGTAGTGGTGGTGGTGGTGATGGTGCTGGTAGAACGTGTGTGTGTGTGTGTGTTTCTCTTCTTTTGATTTTCCTGTCCTACTTCTTTGGGATTCCAGAGTATACTAAAGACCAGCTGAGACATCCAGCCTTGTAGATTTAGAAACTACTGGATTCTTGGACTTTCAGTTCACACTCGGCCATTGTTAGATTAGCTGGACAGCAGCCTGTCAGTCATTCTAATAAATACCCCTTCTATATACATTGAGAAATTAATTCTATAAGTTCTGTTATTCTGGGGCAGTAGTTCTCAACCTTCCTAATGCTATGACCT
Source organism: Grammomys surdaster (assembly GCF_004785775.1). Lineage (NCBI taxonomy): Eukaryota > Metazoa > Chordata > Mammalia > Rodentia > Muridae > Grammomys > Grammomys surdaster. The sequence goes on from NW_021620873.1 coordinate 364,443, forward strand.
TTTAACATGGTTCTTCATTTTGTGGTGAATTCTCTCAACCATTAAATTATTGTGTTTCTGTACTGACTGGTTTTGTGTGTCAACATGACACAAGCTGGAGTTATCACAGAGAAAGGAGCCTCCATTGAGGAAATGCTTACATAAGATCCAGCTGTAAGGAATTTTCTCAATTAGTGATCAAGAGTGGAAGGGCCCATTGCAAGTGATGCCATCCCTGGGCTTGTAGTCTTGGGTTCTATAAGAAAGCAAGCTGAGCAAGCCAGGGGAAGCAAGTCAGTAAGTCACATCCCTCCATGGCCTCTGCATCAGCTCCTGCCTCCAGGTTCCTGCCCTGTGTGAGTTCCAGTCCTGATCTCCTTTGGTGATGAACAGCAATGTGGAAGTGTAACCTGAATAAACCTTTTCCTCCTCAACTTACTTCTTGGTCATGATATTTGTGCAGGAATAGAAACCCTGACTAAGACAGGTACTAACTCATAACTCTAATTTTGCTACTGTTGTGAATCATTAGGTAAATACCTGTGTATTCAGATGGTCTTAAGCAACCCCTGTAAAAGGGTCATTCATCCCCAAAGGGGTCACAACTCACAGATAAAAAAACATTGCTAGAGAACCCTGACTAATACAGCGAATCCTTTAAGGAAGGAATTGTGCAAGTTTTATTAGCACATTGATTATGTTATTTATGTCTTACATGCTCTTTGTTGGGTTGTTTTTTGCTTTGGGCATTTTAATATATTAATTTCTAAAGGAAGTATATTAAACATCTATCCCATGAAATAAGGTACGTTTTTAAGATATATTACATTTGTATGATTTTAATATTTTGGTAGTTCTCTTTCTTTGTGGGATATCTCTCCTTTATGCTTATTAGACATCTCTTCCTTTAAATGCTGTTTTATTGTTATGGTATCAGCAGATAAGCTTTAATGATGTAGGTAATTATTTCACTTTCATTAACTTATTCTCAGTCTTTCTATATAATTTTCTTTTTCTTCTGTCTAAGCAAAGAAAAATTGAGTATCATTTGTTTACTTATTGTGACATTTTTTGAATAAATATTAATATAATGTTTTAAATTTTTTATTTTTGGTTTTTTGAGATGGGGTCTCCTTATGTAACCCCAGATGACCTTGAACTCATAATCCTTATGCTTCAGTCTAGTTAAGGGTTTGCAGATGTGCACCAACACAATAGCAAAAACACTAACTCTTCCAAAACACATTTCTACTGACTGGTTTTTAGATTGCTATAGATTTTCTTAGTTTATTTTTTCCTAAGCCTTGGTGACTGATAGCATTTTGTGTATTCCCTTTGGGTTCTCCTGTACCTTCAGAAATTGTGGTTTATATCTCAGGTTCTGGTGATATTTGAAGGCCCAACAGAGTTCTTATCTTTCTTTCTGAATGTCATTCAAAGTGAACCACCTGCTGGTGACTTCGATAAGTAAATCTCTCTGAAGTATAGGAAACATTTTTCCTGTTGTTATTTTTTTATACTAGCCTTGGTTGAAAGCTAGCTGTTTGTTGTTGTTTTTTTTAAGATGATTTCTTTTGTGTAGTCCAAACTGACCATAAGCACTCAATTCCCTGTTCCTGCCTTTCCAGTCTGGGATTCCAAATGAGTACCACCCACCTTTGTTATTGAAACCAAAACTGTTCATGAAGAAGGCATGATGGGATGGTTCTATGGGTAAAAGTGGTTGTCTACAGGCCTCACCTTCCGAGCTTGATCCCTAGATTCCACAAGGCAGGTGGGAAATCAATCCCCAGAGTTGTCCTGTCCTCTGATCTGCACAGCACACACACCATGGCTTGTGGATACCTGTGCTTACTTGCTTACTTATGCTCTCTGTCAGTCTCTGTATGTCTCTCTCTCTCTCTCTCTCTCTCTCTCTCTCTCTCTCTCATACACACACACACACACACACACACACACACAAGTAAAATACATAAGGTAGAAAACTTGTGGAAATGAACAAGAAACAGGAAAACCAGACATATTCTCTTAACTACAAAAGATGACTTGATTTTCTTGAATGAGAGCACCTTGGAGTTACTGGATTTTTATGTAGAATAACCAGACCAAGGATGATTTTTATCTCACTCAAAACTGCTATGTGACATCATGGGCTCAAGGTAGTGAAATATGGTAGTCAGTCAGTGATTCCTGAACGTTTTGATCTTTCTATTCTTCATTTAATGTCTTTGTTCTTAATGACTTCAGCAGTAGATGTTATTTGATCCCATGTAGAATCGTGTGTTTAATTAATGCTGGCTCTTAAAGCTTCATGAGAAAACAGTCAGTTCCTTGATTTATAATACAGTCCTTTATGGATACTGTCCATGCAGTCAGTGTCTGGGGGCTGAGGGTAGGGTACGGAGCAGAGCCATTCAGCAGTCTGGAGCAAGCAGAGCCAAGCAGCAACTTGCTTTGTATAAGGTCCCAGGTGGAATGCAGGAGGACACAGCAGGTAATCTCAATGTTGTGGAGCCTATGGCCAGCTCTTCCTTGAGCATATAAAAGAAGCCATGGCAGGAGGTAGACCCTGGATTTACCTAGTATAGTTAGAGGAACACACGATTGCAGGATGCTGGAAGCACCTAAAATTTTCTCATCTATCATTTTAAACAACAACAACAAAATGCTTTTTTTTTTTTTCTGGGTATTGTAGATCATGCCTGTAATCTTAGCACCCAAAAGACTAAGACACAAAGATGATCATAAGTTCCAAGCTGGTAGAGACATAAAAGTCTTACCTTGTGAGGTATTGTAAGGGTAAAAATTAAAACAGCTCAGCAGAGACCACAAACAACTTGGCACAGACCGCAGGACAGCTTGCTGAGCTTACTGAGAGTAGCCATAATAAAAATATCAAGCCCTTCTAGGGACGAGGTGACCAGAAATGTAGAAACAACCAAAGACATATCTTGACCAGTCTAAACATGCCCAAGTGAGTAATGGGCCACCTGGTGTTTATCCTAGAAGGTCTGAGACATCATGGTCAAAAATAGTGGGCCATCCAACCTGTCAAAATGATTGCTTACGCAAAGTGCTGATGTTTGAAATATCCAATCATATGTAATCGTGCCAGAATTTCCCACTTTTCCCTTCCCCCTTGTCCCTCCCCCTATAAAAGTTCTAAACTTCCTGGGGTCTTCATCGAAATTCTCTCCCCTGCATGGGATGAGTTTCGATCCAAGGGCCCTTGTTAGTAAACTGCCTTTTGCCATTGCATCAAGTCAGTCTCTCGTGTCTCCTTGGGTGCGCGCTAATTGGGACTTGAGTTGGGGTCCTCTTTCTGGGTCCTTACAGTATCACCATTATCTTATGAGGTTCCTTCTAGTCTTTTATTAACTATCCTTCCCCACACCTTCTGGCCTCCAATGGTTTCTGCATATACATAGTACACACACACACACACACACACACACACACATTTTTTTAAAGTTCCTTGACTGGCAGTCTCTTTAAGTTGCTAATGGGCCTTAGGGTGGATACTTTGGACAAAAAAAAAAAAATTGACTCACGACCTGGATAAGATGCATAGAATAGAAAAATATTTTAACAGATATTCAAGATACACAATTAAGGACTTGGTGATTGTTTATTTCAAGTATTTTTCCTTGTAATGCTTTCAGATTGGTTGACTAAAGGTATTAGATTCCATGGAACCTAAAGCTACAGATAAGAAGTGAATTAGCTCATTTATATCTGTCATAGTATCACAATCTTCACAAATATCAATTCTCATGCATGTAAAATGTATTATTTATATGTGCCTTAACTTAGTTTATTTCCATCCTAATGTCTGGTTTTTTTATCAGAAAAAAAAATCAGTGATAGTTGTGTGGGCGTTCGTGAAACAGATATTAGCTGACTATTTCTTCATCTCTGCCTCTAAAATGGGATTATGAAATATGACACCTTTTCTCTCTGTTGCTAAGGCTACACACATCTAAATGTCTAAAATAGCCATTGACATTTCAATGAGGCAAAGAGCTTTTCAAAGGAGAGATGTGAGGCCCAGAAAGGAAGAGCTGAGGTTAATAGTGGACACAGATTCGTGCATTTTAATTACAGGCAAACCTAAATTAGATTCTGAGATAAAATAGCATCAGGTATTAAGGGAGGCCAAGAGGCCGGCAGCACCATGGCCCTGCCAATGATGCCCTCCATCAGTGCTGAAATTGATTAAAGCATTACAGGGTGAGCTATTTCTGAGTGTGTTACAGTGTTTCCTCTTCTTAGGTGCTACATTGGCACGCTGCTGTAAAACATGGTGAAATAATTGAATTACTAGCAATCATAGAGAAGACTCCTGCCGTGGAAATGGTGTCACAACATTTTAAGAGGGAAATACTCAGAACACTTTGTTCATGGTCTGAGAATTCCCTTACCATCTCCGCTGCTCAATGTCTAGTCCCCCACTGCTTTGCTGACAGAAAGAGCTTGGACAGGAACCAGCAACGCCTGAATGCCTGGGTACAGGAAATGCTGGCTGCCATGTTTTTCTGGAGCTTTTCAGAGGTGGAATGTCTACACAGATACCCTGTGGAACACCAGAATGAGGGGATGCATGCCATTGCTGATTTTACATCTATAACATACTTGCATGTTTTTAATTTCATGGTTATATTACATGTCTTACATTTAAGTTTCACTGAGTATATATATATATATATATATATACACACATACATATATTTAAATGTATACATATTGAGGTGACAAAAGGAAGCAGACACCACTGATGTGAGGATCTATGTTTTGGTTATGTTGTTTATTTAACTTCAATAATTTCTTCCTCTGTTAATAGAGTGCAGTTGAGTTGTGAATTCAGCAACTCTGTTTTGATCTCATTTCTTGTGAGGAAACAAAAAGTCTTCTCAAACTGTTTACAAAGAAAGCACGAAGGTTCATTCTTTAAATCATAGAAGGAAGTGATAGCCCATGCCCCATTGCCTACAGAGGGACATGGATGAGGAATGAAAGATGCAGGTGGAAGGAGAAGGGTAGAGAGTCTGTGATTGGCAGGGTACCTTGCTGCCTGTTGCTTCCTCCTGGAAGGAGAGAACTATCAGAGGATGCCTGCCTTGACCTCGACTGTCACTGCCTAGAATCACTCTCAGAACATGGAAGTGCCCTACATGCACCTTGAGTGACTATACATGCTTAGGGCCAAGGGCTGTCTAATAAATAGGCTGTTTAGAAGGAGAAATTAGAGTACCTCATGCAGGTCAATGCACTAGCTGTCCATGAGAAGAAAGGTATTTTTGGCAAAACAGTTTCATTTTTTAGTATCCCCCTCCTCGAGGCCTGAGATGAGGTGGGTTTACCAGATAGAGAGTTATTAAATGGTCAGTGGGTTGGCCTTCAGAGTGTAGCACTGAAGCATGGCCCACAACACAAGAACTTGCTTTTCTTTTCATTTGAGATTCTTTTAAACAACGACTTTAACTCATTTGCTTAATTCTTTAGGCAACTTCTTATTTCTATCAACATAGACACAAGGATATTTATTTTGTTCCTTGGGTTATAATCTTATATCCTGTATTTCTTTGCAAGTTGTGCCAGCCTGAGCCATTGGAAGCTTCTGGTACACCTCTGTCCCTTTGGTATGCCTCATTCTTGGTGGTGGTCTGGGTTTCTTAGTCAGGGTTACTGTTGCTGTGATAAAACACCATGACCAAAGTAACTTGGAAAGGAAGGGGTTTATTTAGCTTATATTTCCATATTGTTGTTTGCCATTGAAAGAAGTCAGGACAGGAATTTAAACAGGGCGAAAACGTGGAGGCAGGAGCTGATGCAAAGATCATGGAGGAGGTACTGTTTTGTGAGGAGCAGGTGCAGCGGCCAGTCCAAAATGGCGCGTGACTTCCTCATACACCCTCGGAAAGCCCCGTCTGCAGTTAGCACTGCGCAGACTCGCTGCTAAATAAGATCAGACCATCTAACCAGCGCTGCACCGAGCCAATTGAGAACACATTCGTGGCAGAATCTGAGTGGTGCAGGCAGGAGATTTAAGGGTGGACAGTGAGAGGCTCGGGGCCGTTGGAGAAGAAGACAGGGTTCCTGAATAAACAGCTTCAAGAAGAGATCCATGTGTCTCCGTTTCATTCTGCGGGTCGGTCGGAGTGGGTAGCGACACTGTTTACTGGCTTGTTCCTCATAGCTTGCTTAGCCTGCTTTCTTATTGAGCTGAGGACAATCAGCCCAGAGATGGCACCACCCACAAATGGGCTGGGCTCTCCCACATTATGGACTCATTCTCTGAACTGATATTCCCTCTGATCAGATAGCTCTAGTATGTGTCAAGTAAACGTAAAACTAGTCAGCATCCCTGTCTATTTTATTTTGTATTTTAGCATTTCTTCATTTGGTGTTAAGAGATTTTTCTATGCTCCTTTTGAATATTTCCTGCCCTGGTCTCAGATTTTTGGCATTTCTCCGAAGATGTGTATCCTTAAAAGAAACATCTATTTTTTTTTCTTCCTTGAGAGTGGATTACTCCTTATCTCTAGTTTTTTCTGTACTCAAAAACTTTTCTTGTTAACTTTTTCATATATCAATCTAAAGTACTCCTTTCTTAAAAGAAAGCATTTGGTTCTTTTATTAACTGAAGAGTTTAGAAACAAAATTCTCAACTTGCCTTCTGAGGTGTCTAGATTACTGGAGTCACTAGATCACAGGAATTCGTTAAGACTGCATGCTATCCAGAGAGGATTTAGAAATACCAATTAGATTCAGGTGACCCACTGAGAAACAGAATTCTTTGAGTCATTTCATCATGGGGCAAAGCATGCCTCGCCCATTTAACTGCAGAGATTTCCAAGATGGTGATGACACATGCAGAAGGGGCAACATGTTCCCCACATGGCATTTCTGTCTGTGTACCTGCTTCCTTTCTCCCCAAAGGCTCCAACCTCAGCAGAATTCATGTCACATCAGGGCTCACATACATTTAAGGATGGCCTTTCATAAGAAGGGAGAAAACATGGACTGATTGTGTCAGTAGGTGGAGAGATGGTGTGCTCATAAGAATGGCCATTTTCATTCTGGGCTAAGTCCTTGACTTCTAAAGCTCTTCAAACCTTATTTATTTCAATTTTACTTTAGATGAAACTTTGTTTCAGATGTAATTTTAAGCAGGGGTGAACTTTAACACATATCCTTCTCCCAATCATTCTGGGTCTAGATCTTCAGTAAAGAATAGATTCTGAAAGCAACATTAGTTCACAGTAGCATGTGTGCCAGGGAGCAGTTTCCTTTGGCCAAGGGGAAAATTGTGCATTCAAATCCTCCCCTCTGCCCCAGGTGACAAGTGAATTACTCAAGGTAGACTCAATTAACTGAACCTGTGCTTGTCACCATGTCCTAAACAAGACCAGTAAATTTAGTGCTAGGACAGAGAAACTTCTGCCGTATCTAAAGATACGACAAGGCAGGCCAGGATAAGGAACATGGAAGCTAATTTCTAGTTAATAGGAAGATGCTGATGAATATGCTTTTGTCTGTCTATCTGTCTGTCTGCCCATCTATCTGCCTATCTATACTTTTAAAGATTTATTTTTAAATGAAACACACACACATACACACACACACAAACACACACACACGAATTCAGGTGTCCATAGTGACCAGAAAAGAACATTAGACCCCCTAATAACCAGAGTTTTAGGCACTTGTGAGCTATCAGATGTGGGTGCTGGGAACTGTATCTGGGTCTGCTTAAAAAAAAAAAAAGCAGTGTGTGGTCTTAGTTACTGAGCCATGAGCACGGTTTTAGTTTTACCAATACTTTGACTAAATTTTAAATGTGTGCATTCATTAAAATCTAACTTGTCAGGTTACTAAATGAAAGAATCATTTTGTTTGTTGCGATAAAGAGAAATTGCTCAAAGTATGAGAAACTTGTACACAATGGCTGGCTGAGTTCTGCACAGTCAAATTGCAACACCTTTCATTTTTCAGCTCTCTTGTCTGGATCCCTCTTTTGATAGAAACTCAAAAATCTCTCTAGCTCGAGAACAGAATGCTAATTATTTTAGAATCACTGGCTATGGTTTGGTAGAAAACCCCATGTGTTCATTATATACTACACAGACACTGAAATGATTACTTTCTATACCTCTGGGTCAGGCGAGTTCAACAATTCCTTTGAATTGCCTCTCCTTTATAAAGAGCTCCCAGATGAACGACAACTGTCAGCAGCAGCTTCTAGACTTCTGACTCTGGAGCCTGAGTTTATAGGATTAAATGGGCTTGGGTTTGGGTGGGGTATTAGATAGAGTCAGAGGCAGATGTCTGTCACCATTCTCGATATGTGACCTCATGATTGACACAGAAAGCAGATTCAAATTGCAGATTAAATTAAAAGGCCTCCTTTAAATGTGGGGATTTCTAGGTAGAGCCTAAGAGATCTCCACATTAGAGTCTACAGTGGATGAAATGTACATAGTGGTACCAGGTAAAGTGCCTGAGAGACTCTAGGCAGGATTCATCAATCACCCTAGACCTTCTCAGTGCGGATAAAAGGCTCAGCATGACTCAGGGAAGGGTCGATGCCCCAGGAATCTTGGTTTAGTAGAAATATATCCTCTGAGTTAGTTTTTATTAATAGCTTTTTGGAGAGAAGGGTTGTAAGAAAATTTCCCCTTCATGGACCATGGATTTATTACTAAATGCCTATATCGAATCTCTTGATCTGTTAAGCACTGTGCATTGCCATATATCACAAGTGACTATCTTTAGGGAGGCAGCAGGCACAGTTCATAAGACAGACAATACATTGTATGGAAGCTCTTCAGTACACTTCACCTCTCTTCCTTTCTTTTATGAACAAAGGATGAGCAGACAAAAGCATGTGCCACGTGGTTCAATTTAGTCTAGTGATATTTACGAATATACTAGCCAAAGTTTTAGCCATTATAGAATGCTGAAAAACAATAAAATATTTCAAAGTTGTACGGCTTCTTTTAAAAGAGGTTCAATATTTGCAGAGTGCTAATTACGTGTTCCTTTAGGTGACATACATCTTTGTCCTGGATATTTTGTTAGACAGATATAAGTATTGCTCTAATTTGGGGAATTGGAAACTGAGGCTATGAGCAGTTAAGCCATTTTTCCCAGGTCACAGTTATTTCATGATTTGGCCAGAATTTGAATCAAGGTAGGCTGTTTATGCTTGTGACAATTACTTTGAACTAGGCTTTAAGTAGTATTAGTATGTATGGTGATATACTCCATTCATCCTATTCTAGGCTTTGCCTCAGCTTCAGCACAGCAGGTGTGAAACACTCTAGATCTTATAAAGTTCTCTGGTCCTGGACCTTGTTGTTCTTTCCTATCTAAAATCTCCCTTCTTTTTTTTTTTTATCTCATCCATGACTCCTGGTTTGTATATAGACATAGGACATAAGAAAGCATATTGATAACTAGAGGGCACTATGTGGCCACTGAATGCTTCGCTGTAATTATTGCAAGAGAGACAACTTCTATTTCTGTGTGGTAGCCTTGATGTTAAAGAAACTCTCACGTTTTCAAGACCAAACATCCGAGTCCCTACAGATGTTGCAGCAGTTACTTCTGCATTGCTGAGGCCAAAACACCTGACAGAAGCAACTTATGACAAGAGAGGTTTATTTTGGCTCATAGTTTCACAGACTTTCAGTCTGTCACTGTAGAATCTCTTATAAGCAACATCTGTCAATACAAAAGGTCTACGGTCAATGAGCAGAGGCAGGAAATAGGAGGTGGGACACAGGCAGGAAGAGAGAGGATTCTGGGGAGATAGTGAGAGGTGTGGGAGATTTGTCTGGGGGGAGATGATCATAAACAAGCCACATAGAGGAACTCCAGAGAGAATAAAAGACAGGTTCACTTGGGAATGCTGAGGAGATGGACCATAAACTTGAAAGTAGCTGAACTAAGGGTAAAGTAGAGAAGAGATTCACCCTGGACTTAAACACATGATGCTGAGGAGAACTATGTGGAAGACAGAATACTTTGAATGGATTAAATGAATTACAAGCTAGTTGGGGAATGAGCCAAAGATTTTGCCCTAGGCACTTATTAATAAATAACTAGTGTTGGAGTCATCATTCTGGGATCAGGGGTTGGAAAGAGGAAAAAGTTTTGTTTTGTTTGGTTTGTTTTTTTTTGAGACAGGGTTTCTTTGTGTAGCCCTGGCTGTCCTGGAACTCACTCTGTAGACCAGGCTGGCCTCGAACTCAGAAATCCGCCTGTCTCTGCTTCCCGAGTGCTGGTATTAAAGGCGTGCACCACCACCTTGTTTTGTTTTTAGACACAGCACTTTAGGGAAGGCACAGAGGAATGGTTCAGTCTATCCTGACAGCAACTTATGTGGAAGGATGCTCACATCATACAAGAGATCCAGCAGTCCTCAACTTTTGGATTACAACCCCTTTGGGAGGTTGCATATCAGATATCCTGCATATCAAATATTTACATTACGATTTATAACAGTAGCCACTTCAGTTATGAAGTAGCAATGAAATAATTTTATGGTTGAGGGTCACATGAGGAACATAGCGTTAGGAACTATATTAAAGGATCATAGAATTAGGAAGGTTCAGAACCACTGTGCTTGACAAAGAAGCAGAATGAGTCAGGAACAGGAGCTGGATAGACACTGCAAAGGCCCTCCCCTACTGACCTACTGACCTATCTCCTCTGTCTACTGTATAAAGGCTCCTCAGCCTCCTGAGATAATCCCAGCAGCTGGGAATAAAACCTTCAAGAGATAAACCTGTGGGGAACATTCAGGTTCAGACCCTAAGAGGTATTTATCATTGACACTAGAAAAAAAACCCACATAGCTTTATGTAGCAATTCCAGAGCCACAGGCTAAAAACTTGCACATTGTAAGAGGGACAAGACCTCAGGAAAAAAAATTCTTAACATTATCTGTGATTTGGTACTAATATTATAGCTTCAATTATTCTGTCTGCAATATTGTTCTGTGTTAGGTAGACAACTGAAGCACAGATCAAGTAATGTCCATGCTCAGGGTGTATAGCCTGAAGTTAATTTCTTGCATTTCAAACCTGAGTCTAATTCCAAAGCCTTTCTAACTGTCAAGATGCTCCTGTAGCAACTCTCTAAAGATTTCTACTGTTGAACCCCTGTGTTCACTGCCACACTCAGGCCTGGGCATCTGTCTCAACACTATTCCTTTGTTACTCAAAGATGTCATCACCTGGTTTCTCATATGTGCGACTACCAATGTATATTCTTCATTTTGTGGGGGCTTCTGCTCAAGGAGTTGCACAATGAATTCTGGTCTCCTAATTCCTACTTCTTTATCATTCTCAGTGATCCCCATAAAATAAAAAAGTGCAAAAATGCCTCTAATAAGAGTAACTTTCAACAACAACAACAATAACAACCAAAGTATATATTTAGTTAATTGCCCATTTCTTGACAGGGAGTTTAATTGTATTGGTATTCAATTTATGTAATTCTTTGTAAAGTCTGGATATTAGTTCCCTGTCTGACTGTAGTTGGTAGTTTTTCTCCTGTTGTGTGAGCTGTCTGTTTGCACTGTTTCTTGTTTCCTTTGCTGCACAGAGTCATGTAGACCCATCTTTTGATAATAGGGTTTGTTCCTATGCTGCTGGTGTTCTATTCAAAAAGTTCTTGCCTACCCCCTCCCCAATATAATGATTTCCTCTATGTTGTCTTCTAGAAGTTTTAGTGTTTCAGGTTTAAAAATAAGGTCTTTGGTCCATTTTGAATCAACTTTTGTGCAACATGAAAGATAATCTAATATCGTTCTTCTTGGTAGAAATCCAGACTTGATGCTGAATATGTCAATATATATTTTTTCCGCCTTTGTCAAAAGGTAAGAAAAAATTATTTTATTTAGGGGTTCTCTTTCTATTCCATATGTCTTCTTATTTTTATGTCGAACCAGGCTGTCTTCACCCCTATGCTCTATAGCACAATCTAAAGTTGGGTGTTGAGATGCCCACAGCATTGCCCTCATACCTTGGGACTGCTTCAGCTGTTTGTGGTGCCATAGGAACTCTCATATTGTTTTTTTTATAAACATGTGAAATATGATCTCACAACTTTGCTAAGTATCACGTGAACTTTATAAATAAACTTTAGTAATCCAACCATTCCACTATGTCAATTCTGCCAGCCTAGGAGGATAGGGTGTCTTCTCGTGTCTAACATCTTTTGTGATTTCTTTTCTTTTTAGTATTTTGAAGTTTTTGTTGCAGAAGTTATTCATTTCTGGTAAATAGATTCCAAAGTACTTAAACTTTATGATGTTCTTGTGAATGGAATGTTTTTCATAGTTTCTTTCTCTGAGAGTACTCTGTTGGTATAAATGAAGGCTACTGATTTTTTTATTTTTACATTGATTTTGTAGCCTGTGACTTTACTCTATTTGCTAGTATCTAAGGGTTTCCTAATAGACTCAAAAGGTTTAGTAAGGAGCCATACCATCTGACAGTGGTATGTAATGTCCATGTAAATGGACACGTCCTTCCAATTTTGTCTTTCACTTGTCTAATTTCTATAGCTAAGACTTTGAACACTGAGAGAAGAAAGAGTAGGCTGTCTCTTTCTTGATTTTAGAAGAAATATTCTCAGCCTCTCCATTTACTGTATTGTTGGCTATAGATTTGTTGTATATAGACTTTATTACCTTGAAGTGTGTTCTAGTTATTCCTAAAATTCCCAGAACTTTTCCCATCAAGGTGTTTTAGACTCTGTTAAATGCTTTTTCAGCTTTTCAGCATCAACTGAAATGATTGTGTAGCCCCTGTCACTGAGTTTCTATAAAAGAAAACACAAATGCCAATAACTTTTAATAAGTGTTGAATATCCTTAGCTATCAGGGAAATGCAAATTCAAGCTGCTCTGAGATACCACCTCACTTCTCTTAGGATGCTGTCATCAGTAGATCTGACAATCACTGTTAGAGAGGATAGGGGAGACAGGGACTTTGTTCACTGTTGGTGGAGTGCAAATTAATATATCTACCATGAAAATCAGATTATAAATTTCTCAAAAAATTAAAAATGAAACTACCATATGACCCCCTACTATTTTATTCCAGATCATATACCCAGAAACCTGCAAACCCTATCCTAGGGATATTTGCACCCTCTTATGTTTATTGATTATTTATTCATTCACTATAGCAAAGAATTGTAATCAACCTATTTGTCTATCAATACATGATATATAAATTTATTTTTATATAATTTTATTTATGTAAAAATACAATCCATGTTATGTATATATACTAAAGAAAAATTAAATCACAAACTTTCCAGAAATATAGACTTAGAATGTATACTATTAAGTAATGTCACAAAATCTCAGAAGGAAAAATAGTGCTGCATGTTCTCTGTCATATATGGAATCTAGCAATTATATGTATACATGTAAACAGAAGTCTGTGTGGACACAATAAGAAAACAAGAAAGACTGAATATCAGGTGATGAGGAGGGATGAAATTCAAGCATGAAAAAAGACACAGAGCTTTAGAGCTTTTTTTTTTCTCCTAGTTCTAACTCTGTCACAGAGTTTTCATTTTTGGTGATGGATAAGTGTTGAAAATATGTTTTCTAACAAAAGCATAAAATCCAATGTAATATTTCACAGCCTCTCTTCCAAATGGATAACTCTAGCTATATTGAAGTCCATTAAGACATGTATTCTCTGGGTATAGTTAATTTCACTGTGTGATTTATATTTGAAGCCTTTTAAATAATAAAGTTTAAAAATTTAAATGAAAAGTCCAAACAACAACAGAAATTAAGGTTTATTTCTGGCTGCTCCCTTTAGATTTTCCTGCAAGTATACTTAATGTCTCTGGTGGTTTGCATGAGACATCTTCAACAGCCTCGACTCATTTCTGGGGAAATTACGAGAGATTAACTAGGAATTCCAGGACATAGACTGCAAGAATAAAAGGTGTGTGGGTAGGGAGAACTGAATTACTTCCTAAAAAAAAATAATAAAGTCAGACTAGAAACAATGCTACATCGTCTAATATGCTTCTGCTGAGAAGAATATGGGGTAGTGTCACATGGAGAAACTGGAACACTCATGCTTACTGTGACGTGATCTTCAACAGCCAAGGAACCTAGGTGCTGATAAGCAAGCAGATGAATGGAAAAAGAAAATGTGGTATACATGTATAACAGGGTACTGAAAGGTTTACACGCACAGCTTGGGACAGATCACAGCAGACCAGACGGTTCCACGAGGGAGAGTTTATTAAGAGAGTGGGAGGGCGAGAGGAGAGAGAGAGGAGTAGAGAGAGTAGAGAAGTGGAGGCTGGCCATGACCATGTGGAGAGAGGGGGAAGGAAAGGGGGAGGGGAGACGGCAACCTCCAGGCGCCAGTCAATGGAGCAAGAGAAGAGAGTGAGGAGAGGACAAGCAGCCCCTTTTATAGTGGGCAGGGCTACCTGCCTGTTGCCAGGTAACTGTGGGGAGGAGCATACCTGGCTGCTGTCATGTAACTGTGAAGGTGGAGTTTAACAGATTACTAACAGGTAGCAGGCAGGAGGGAAAAAAAAATGTCAATTTTATGGAAACAGATGAAAGTGGAGATCATCTTGTTAGGTGAAATACTGTCCCAAAAAGACTAATCTTAAAACTTCTCTCTCATATGAAGCAAGTAGAATTTCAAAGGAAGATTTGAAAGCAGAGCGGGCAAGGAAACGCCTGAGAAAGGGAGTGAGCTGGAGATCGGTGAGGTAAGACAACAAGAGCAGGCAATAAAGGGGTGTGAACAAAGGCATTTTGACAAGATCAAAATACATGGCATATATGTGTGAGACTGTCACAAGGAGAACCACTGTTTTATATAACAAATTAAAACGTATACATTTGATTTAAAAATTAAAAATATGGTTCACCTAAAATTGAACACAAAAAACTTTTATTGACTAAAGAAATAACCACAGTTGTACCCATAATAAGGGGAAGCAAGTTCAAGCCCAGTGAGGCTCTGTTCCAATGACACACATTGTGTCCTTACCTCAACCGCCATGGAGGGAGGTCTCCCAGGGGAAGGCAACAAAGCAGAAAGAAAAAAACCTGAGTCCTAAGAGGTGCAAGTCGCAGGGCCTTAGGACTCTTGAGTTTGCCTTCTCAGTTTCCCCAGTGTTAGCATTCTATAAATATGATCAGCTCAGCACTGAAGTGGCACCCCAGAAGAGCAGTATCACAGGCAGAAACAGTGGCACACTCTCTGAAATCGTGGAGAGTTCATAAGTTTGGAATCTTCTTGCTTTGTGGAATAAGGCAAGGGCAAATACAGTTAATGTGAATTCCTTAGAAGCTCTTTTGTTGCTGCTGTTGTTGTTGCTGCTGCCATCCAGAGCTATTGATCTTGTCACCATAATAGCAAGGTATATTATTATTTCACAGTAGAAAAAAAAAAGACAAAATGGGTTCCAGTGTGTGTTATATGGCTGTTTCACATATACATGTTTGAGAAAGTTCTCCCACCAATTTTTTTCACGCGCAAGATGGGACCAACTTCTGTCTGTGTTTTATCTTAAGAAATGACTCAGAATAGACAAAGTAATCCTGAACAATTAAAACATTGAAGGAGTTATCACCAGTCCTGGGTTCAAGTTATTTTATAAAATCAGTAAAAAACAAAATAACAAAACATCTTAGTTCTGGCCTAAAACCAGACACACTGATCAACAGAATAGATTTGAAAATTCAGGGATAATCCAATACTCTTACAGCCATTTGATTTTTGAAAAAGAGGCCAGATGAACACATTGGAGAAAAGAAGGGACCTTCAACAAATGGTACTAGAAAAACTTAACACCTACCTGCAGAAGAATGCAACTAGATTCTTACTATTCACCCTGCACAAAGCCTAACTGATTTCTAATTAGATCTGAGGACCAACCACACAAAAGGAAATTTGTGTCTGGTACTGAGGACATGGACAAAGGCCTGTGGCTGGGTTGGTCATAAGCCCTAGGCATGAACCTACTGTGTCTGTTTTGTCAATGGGCAGATTATCAAACTGCTCTCTAAATACTTATGTTTAGAGTATTGTACCCTGAGCATTGGTCAGAGAACCTTCATCTTTTTCAGACAATAATGGTTAATGCAAAGACTTGTACACGATCTCAGTACTAATAGTAAGCAACTGTTAAGTGAACATCCCTCAATGGCCCAACCACAATACCCCTCCCAAGGTTCAGGAAACTTCACAGAAACAGAGGTAGAAATAATGTGTTATCTGGACAATAGGGCAGATAGCCATGAAATGCTATTATTCTGAGCATGACATGGCTGTTTTATTTATGAACTCAACAACTTCAGTGACCTTCACAGAATTTGCAAAGACTGGACCCATTATTATGATGAATCCACTTGGGGATTATGGGTACTCATCTCTCTCTGTAGTGCTATTGGCAGTTAACGGCTGCTTGTGGAGAGGTGGCCATTGTCCATAGTGGTGAGTTGTCCATGCTTGGGTGGTTGTATTTTCATCCTCTCATATGGCCCTGGTTAAACTTAGTTGGTCACCAAAACCTAAAATGATAGAAAAGACATGAGAGTCAGAGGAAACTTGGAATGAGAGAGTGTGTTCTGTTCTTCACTTTGCTGCTGTGAACACTCTAACCATTAGTAATTTAGGTGAGGAAAGGGTTTACTGTAGATTTCAGATTACTGTCTAGCATTAGAAGAATTCAGGCAGGGACTTAAGCAGGAACTTAAAGCAGAAGCCATAGAGAAATATTTCTTGTTGGCTCATGTTTATCTAGCATTCTTATATACCCAGGGTCACCATCCAAGTGATGGTACTATATCCATAGTGAGCTGGTCAACCAACAATGAGGCCAATTCTCTATTGACATGTCTACAGGCCGATCTGATCTTCTC
This sequence comes from Grammomys surdaster, assembly GCF_004785775.1. Classification (NCBI taxonomy): domain Eukaryota; kingdom Metazoa; phylum Chordata; class Mammalia; order Rodentia; family Muridae; genus Grammomys; species Grammomys surdaster. Next base: position 381,354 of record NW_021620873.1, read on the forward strand.
AGATAACTGTAGGCTGTAGTCAAATTTACAATTAAAGCTAACTAGGGCAGCAGCGAGTTTGGGTAGGAAGGAGGGGGTTAAGAGAGGGTAGGTGGTTGAGTGTGACAAGATGAATTCATTATATACACATACAAAACTGTCAAAAATAAATTATATATAAATTCACTAATCATAACAAAAACATGTTAGCATTATTTATTATAGATAATATTTTCTCAAAACAACAGATTTAGCGTGAATGCATCCAATGTTTTTCTAAAGTTCTTCAATCTCTAATTTGCTTAATGACACCTGTAGGCTCATATTTGTTTTGTATTCAAACTATGGATATGTGTTGATTTTATTCAAGTACAAGAAAAGAGCTCAGCTTCAGTGTATTTAAAGGCTTTCTCCCAAACATTTTTGAATCATCTTTGGTACTATGCCCACACATACTCACCATGTGGTAAATTTTGAAAAATTAATTTTCATGTAGAATCTGAAATAAGCACTTTCCTATTTTGTTCTATTAGCCTCTTCTTGAGTCTGTTATCATTTGATTGAATCTTGATTTTGTGATTCAGTTATTTGTCAGTTGATAGTAGTCAGTTTGCTGAGTTTTACAGAACTTCAAAATATTATGTTATATTTTATGATGTAAGAACCGTGCCCATTGGGCTGGTAAGCAGTCTGACTCTGTGTGTGTGTGTGTGTGTGTGTGTGTTGTCATATAGCTCCACTTACAACTAATAAATAAATGTAAAACATTGAAAGGCATGTTTATCAGTGTCAGCCTTGTTCTCACCACTGATGTCATTACATATTGGGAAGACATTAAACTCTCAGCAGTGGACCAAGTTTTTCCTCATTCGTAGTTTTACTCAAGAGCTTATATTCTATCATGGTAGCAAATACTTAAGGGTTTGAGTAGAGATTCAAACTGCCTGCCAAAACCTTAATCTTAACAAATGTCTTGTCAGTGGTTTTCTTTTTTTTTGGCTTGAGAAGGAAGCTCCCTGATAGAAATGGCTAATTTAGCTAGTAACTCAAACAAGTGCACAGTTATTTCCTTGAGAGAGCTAGAGTCCATTGGTGCATCTTCAAGGGCATCATGTCTACTTCTTATTTCATCACATAAAACATTTAAAAGATATGTGTCCAAGGATGAAGACTGACTAGAAATAATTTAATATTCAGTGTCTGTTACTGTTTTTCAGTATATGTTGATGAAGATGACTTGACTCCTGATGCAATTGAACATGCTTCCTTGGTCATTCTAAAGCACAAACATTTTTGTCCACAGCTGAGTCTTGCATCACAATCAAAAAGACAAATACTAAGGAAATATGAAATATTTATTTTCTTGCATAATTTCTGAATAGACTTTGGCTACTCCCAAGGGCTTGTGAACCAGAGTTTGGAAAATTCTGTTTTAAATGAGAAATAGTTCACCACCTGAAGTAGAAAGCAAAGAAAATCATAGTTTATTAGTATAGAAAGAAAAACTGCTATGTAGGTGTCAGTGGCATGAGAAGTCAGTCTGACCCTCAAATGGTCCAGTAGTGAAAGTAGACTGATCCCAAGAATGCCTGGCTCTGATCCTTGACAATTTTTTATTTTGTTTATTTAATGTATGAGTATTCTTCTGCATATACATCTTCAGGCTAGAAGAGGGCATCAGATCCCCTTATAGATGGTTGTTAGCCACCATGTGGTTGCTGGGAATTGAACTCTGGACCTCTAGAAGAACAGTCAGTGCTCTTAACCACTGAGTCATCTCACCAACCTCTAATCCTTGAGTTTTAATGACTCAGTTTTCCTCCCTTATAGTAGATGGAGCAGTTCGTTATTAAGCTTCTCTAATCTTATGTTGATCCTACATCCTATACCCTCCTCTTAGAATTCATATCTTCCACACCACCTCTGTAGAGCATCTCCCTATCTCTTACCTCTCAGTTTTACCTCATCCCCTGGGATGCTTTCTTGCCCTGAACACCTTCTTCCCCAATTCACATTGTCCTTCCCACACAGAAATTAGTTACCTCTTTTGGAATCTAAAACTACTGCTAAGTTTTTCCATATTTTATGATCCCCATATAGCCGATCTGCATACCGAGTGCTCTCCACAGGAAACTGTGGAGCTCTGTCCCAGCTGGAATGGCGAAAGAGTTACAGCTCTCTGAGTGGCAGGGGAAACACAAGCAAGGAAGGCTACTGGGCCTCTTCTGTGGCTGCAGCTTCCCTAGAATGGCAGGCAGGTGGCAGGATGCAGCAGGTGGCTGCCCCAGGGACAGCATGCAACTGGCTGATTGGGAAACAGTGGGTGGCTAGGAGCCAAGGCTGGGACCAATGAGTGGGGAGTGACTGCATGTGGTAGGTTCAAGCAGTTCCCCCCGCCCCCGCAACAAAAGCTTTGGGGGAGAATTCTCTTCCCCAAGGTGTTACAGCTCTATAAGACAGACACTCTCAGACCGTCTTTGGTGAAATAGCTTATGGACTTTATTCCTCATGGATAGGGTCTTATATACATACATTTTGGGGTGGGGAGGGGTCTAAAGGCAGCTGCTTTCTATTGGCTTGGTCTGAGATGTTAGGATGCCTCATCGATATGTGGAAGGGCTTTGGGTGTCACCCCATGTGACTGATTGTTACAGCCCTCTCTATAGGGTATCATGGTCACAAGTTCCAGGACAGGAACCAGATCAGAAGTAGGTTTAAAAGTCCACCGTTCTTAGTTATGAGCACTACTAGGGTTCCTGAATCCACTCACCTTACCAAGTTTTCAGTCTGGAGGCATGGTCCACTGCCCCATTCCATACCAAGATGGCATTACTTTAGATGGCATTGTATTGACAAAGTATTAGATGATATTGCATGCTTTGTGTTACAAACAGTTCTACTATGTCTTTTTTTCCTGTTAAAGGTAATGATACCACCTCAGAGCTTTCTCCATTTTTATTCAGTGTGCTTTTCCCACCACAAGTGCTGTCAGGTCACAAATGTTCCCAACTCTGAATCTAATTTTATCCACAAAGTGCTCTGATACAGACTTTGCAGCATTTTACTGGATGTCAGAAATGACCTGTCCTTCCACAGACTAGACATAGGGGGGCAGGATTATGATGGGTTCTAATGCATATTCATTGCTAATTTGACATATATTTGTCTCCTGGGAGTTGCTGCATAATCAGATGTAAGCAAAGCACCATAAATGCAGCCTCTTTGATTTTATTTTTATTTTTGTTTCCTCCAATGCAGTATGTTTGCTCCATAGCAATGAGCATGATGAAATGAGAGATCATCTTGGATATGAATTCTTGCCTGACTCAGGGTCTTTAAGGTGGTTGATATGAAAATGTGGCACAGGTGTGCAATTCTTCTGCTAATTTAAGCTACTTTATCAAACTCAATGCCTGATGCAAGTGAAAAAATCCTGAATTTATTATTTTTCAAGTTACTAAAATAAAAAAGCATTAAAAACGAAGCTGTATCTAGATTACTCTTACTGAAAGCTTAACAATAAGCCTTCGTGAGTAGCTTGAAAACCCACAATCGCTCAACTGGAAATTGGAGGTGACAGCCTGGGCTTTGCTATGATTCTAAATAGCATTTGTCAGTGCATCTGAGAGGAAGGTTTTGCTTTTTGGGCTATCATACAGAGGCTCTACGGACCAAATGAGAATTATGGAGTGTTAAAACTGTGTGCAGTGTGGTTTAATTGAAGTTTAATTTATGTATGTGTTATAAAACTTTTCCTAGGAAGACATAAATAAATGTGTATTCACCTCATGTAGAAAGAACAATGATAGATCAAAGAAAGGAGTCTGTCCAGGGCCAACTTGATGAACCAGTGAGTTAGTTGAGGTTCCAAACAGGAACATGGGTGAATCAAACAGAGATAACACTGGGAAGTCAGCTGGGTAATTCTCAGACAAGCTGTACCACTAAAGTGCCTCAACTGTGAGATGGAAACTCACAAAAAACAAACAAAGAAATGAACAAAACACACACACACACACACACATTAATTAAACAAATAAAAAACTACACTTTTAAAAAGTTCCCTGGGAGTTTGATGGGCAGCTATACTACCAATGAGTCCAGCTGTGGTCAACTGTTTATCACTTGCATAATCTTGGGGAGGGAAAAACCTTGTGAGTATCTTGCAGAAGGCTCATGAATTTATGAGCTCATGACATTATGAGACCCATGAGTCTTCACTGTCCCTCCATGAGAACTGTGAATGGATCTAATCTTATAAGGGCCTTGTGACAGGAATCATAGTTGCTATGACTCAATATGACCATCCAGAGGAATCAGCTACACAACACTCCATACTTTCATCCAGTTCTTATATTCTTTCCAGTCAGTCTTATATGATATTTCCTGAGCCTTGTAGGACATAGCATGGGTGTATGATTTCTTTCTTCCATTAAAGGCTGACATTGAACTTTTCTGTTACCACAGCATGACAGAGCACAACATGACACTCATTCTCAAGAGCTTAAACAGTAATAATCTCCTCAGTAACCACCAACCATTGTAAAGTTCCTTCCATTATGGATAATAGCAACAGTAATCTACCAGTACAAATATTTAGAATATGCATATCATATCCGTTCAACAAAACAATAACAGTAGTTTTCCCCACTGGATAGGTTCTCCCAAGGTTCTCTGTCATCAATTCCAGGCAATTACAGTTTTCTCTTATGACTCAGGAATGAAGGAGATAATATAATGAGAAGTATTAATTCCTATTATGTATAAAAGCATGAAAAGATTCCATCACTTGTATTAATTATTGTGTCCAAATAGCAATGCTTGACTAACATTATGAATAAGTACATCTCCCCGTCTGGCTTTCCATAATCCACAGTCATTCTGCATAAGCCTTCCAGACTCACAAGGTCATTGAAAAATGTAGTGCACTGTGTAATTAGTTCCTGAAATCTACAAGGTTCCATTTCACCAATCACAACTATCTCTTTAGTTAACTCTTAGGTACAATTATTACCCTAGTGTACTTTCTTATATAGAGAAATGATAGGATTGTTGTCAGGGGATAATTGACTATTTCCTTAAAATTTTTTAAATAAATTAATTACATGTATGTATGTGCACATGTTTAATAAGGAGCATATACAAGTTCAGGTGCCCACAAAGTTTAGAGAAGGCCATCTTTTAGAGCTAGGATTATAGCCAATTATGAGTAGACCCACCTGGGTTTTGGGAACCAAACTCAGATCTTTCGCAAGAAAATTCTATCATTGAGCTATCTCTTGAGCTCAATAATTGTCTTTTCTTAATCTTTCCATATAAACTGCTATCTCCACATCCCTCCCCTGCTGTCTGTTGGCACTGGTGTTTTGGACAGTTGCCATGGATTAAGAATATGCTTGAATCCACATCCAAAGTTCAAGAATAACTCTCGCAGATCAATAAATATGCAATTTAACTTAAGACTTCTGGTCACTATTCCTAGACCTCTCCTACAGGCAAGCTTTGGTGCCCTACTAAGGAAGTGACTATGATTGCACTCACTCTATGTGATTTTCTTCCTCCACAACAGGGCATGAAGTGGGAATCACCTACCTGTAGCGGCATATTTTCCCCACAAGTTGGGAGGAGCTAAGGTGGGAGGAGTAAAGAGAGGAAGAGGAGAAGGAAGAGGAGGAGCTAGGGGAGAAAGGACCAGAGAGAGTGGAACATGGAAGCAGATATGTGCGTGTCTCTAGCAGTCAAAGGTAGTTGATATATCTAGGTTGGATATTGGGTTACACCTCATATTGTGTGGGCATCTAAAGTCATTGGATAATCTTTAAACATTAGAGTCTCATTTTCTGCTAGGTACCTCATGGATGGCAGAATGGTCTGGGCTCAGCCCAACCTTGTGGAGACAGCATGGAAGATGTGCAGAGCCATCTCTCATGTTGGCATCTCATGGATGGCAGGGCTGGTGTCTCTGGCCACCTGAGTCGAGCAGCATGCCTCCGCAGCTGCCTTGTGGCCTCAGGCCTAGGCTAGTCCAGAACTTGGTGGCTTCACAACATAAGCCAGATTTAAATATTACTGCAACACCTACCTATTCCTTTCTGTCACTCACACCTCTGCTAACATGTGATTTATGCTTTAAAGCCTTCTAGAGATGTACAAGCTGAACATTTTGCCAAAACTTTCACATGGAACTTTGGTTTGACATGAGTCTTAACTACCTTTACCATCGATGACTTGGCTAAGCTCCTTGTCTGGTTTCTCTTAATGACCCAGACATAAGATATGGGAAGCTTTATGCGCGTTTCTCACCTTCGCTCTTAATGGTTTTCCTAGCCATGTCACAAGGCATTAAAGTGGAAGGCAATCACAAAATCTACACTTCCCACAGTAATTCCCACATTATTCTAGCACGTTCCCTCTGAATAGATAGCTGGATCTCATCCATATTAGGGACTAAAATCTGTTGCCACAGCAAGGAAGCACATCTTTAGCTTCCAAACAGATTCCAATGAGTAATCTGTTGGTTCTTTCCATAGCTTTCATGTCACTATTGCATCTGTGGGTGTGTCTTGCCTGGACAGTAGCTTATAGGGTCTACCCCTTAGGTAAAACCATTGGTAACTTTTCTCCCCTAACAGTTAGTGTAGCATATTCTGAAGTGATAAACACTAGCCACCATGGAGGAAGTTTTCAGCTCAGCATCTGTTAGGATTCCTTCTAGGCTCCGCTCAGCAGTTAATTTGGCCCCATTACCCACAAAATGATAACTCTACATGGCCACTGAATGACACTTTAAAAAGAACAAGCTTTTACTACTCTTGCCAGCAATCTTTAGGCTTTTCCCTTACCCTCATTCTCTTGCTTCTTTATTTCTTTGCTCTTCTCTTCCAGTTCCCTGCCCCTTGACTGTGCTGCTGCCTTAGCCTCTGCGTATGCATCTCCCTCCAGCCCTACTGCTAGAGCTGCTTTGTGGCACGGGCCAGGAAATGTGCTTGCTCTCTCATCAGCCACCAAGATTCTCTGCCTACCCCTCAGCTCCCCCTTTTTCTTTCTATTCTGGTCCACATCAGCTCTGAGCCAGGTATGACAGCTGAGCTGTTTCATGCACAGATCAGACCCACCACTCCGCACACAGCAACAGAGGCTGTGTCTGGTGTCTGTTTGTTTCCTTATGTTTGTCTCTTTATATGATTTTATCTGCTGATACTTCATTGCTTCTGCCTTTCAGTTCCAATATGTTGCAGTCAAACATGTGACTTTCCTCCAGTCAGAGCTGTAGCTTCAGCACCATCTTGGTTAGGGGCAGTCCTGTGACTGCCTTCTTTGTTGTGGGCAGATAAGGTTTTCCTATGCTATTACTTCAGTTCCATCTTAGCTAAGGGCAGTCATATGGCTGGCTGTAGCTTCAGCACCATTTTAGTTAAGGGCAGGCTCATGACTCTCCACCATCTTTGTTATGGGCAGTTCCCACCTCACTGCCTCCTCACTTTAAAACAGCCTGATTTAAGGTATCCAAAGACACTTCAATTAAGATAAAGATGTCATATGATTTCTATTCTGACTTGATAAATAATAATTTTAATAGTAATTTAAAGATTTACAACAATAAAAAGATTAAAGACTGCTACCTTAAAGATATATTTAGCCTTGATTTTCTGCTACTGCTATTCCTCTCTGTATTTACTAGATATATTCGAGGACAGATAATTAAATAAACACAGATTGCCTAACTCAGATGTAGTTAATAGATACTGGCTCTTAATCTTGGAAATGAAGTCTGCAAAATGTAATGTTAAATATTTAAGCTTATTATGACAGACAGAGACTCCAAAAGCCTAACATTGATTCGCCAAAGACAATATGGGCACAACAATGAGGCTGCTTCGATTGTACTACGATATCTCCTGAAAGACACTGCTCAATTGCTTTGCCCACTACTAGGGCTTGGTTACACTGTGGACAAACAGAAGGTACCCAGAAAGTTAAGTGTCTCATATTGTCTAAGACAAGGTGTGCCATTTCTCCTATATCCCTACTCCACAGGAAAAAGCTTCTTGTCTTCTGGGCCTAATGGACAGAAACTCTGCCTGAATTGTGATGGAGACCCAAGGGACCTGGGAAAACTGTCTAGGTAGTGGACTACTGACCAACCTCTGTCATTTTAATTAATGACATCTAGATTATAATTTATTCTTCCCAGATTTCTGACTATGTTGACAGCTAAACTAACTACAGCTAGAAAACAGACCTAGTTCCTTACTACAAGGTAATCCACCACCTTATTAGATTATTAGCTCATCATTGGTTAACTAGTTAAGACTGAAGATCTCTTATCAAACACACAGGTTTGCCTTATTCACAGACTTCATGATAAAGGATGTAACCTTCCACTATTTCCTTATCTAAACCCAGTTTCCATTGACTTCTGATTTCCTTCCCTTGTTATGCCACTGTTATATTGAGACTTCAAGAGTTTAAAATCCTAACATTTACCAGTAGAGTCCTTATAAATTAGCCTAACCCTAATAAAACATTCCACTCTATGATCCAACTTTTATAATCTCAAGTTCAAATTTTAACTTTCCTTTGGCTTTTTTTAAACTATAGACTTAAAGTGTTTCTCATGTTATTTTATGCTGTCAGCTATCATAGTTACAAATATGTTTCCTTTGGTTACCTTTTAACAATAGATTTAAGGTGTTCTCATGCTAAACTATATAACCAACTATTATATTCACAAAGTCATCAAATTTTCGAGTTTCCTTTGATTGCCTTTTTAAGTGTATACTTTAAAATGCTTCTCTCTCTCTCTCTCTCTCTCTCTCTCTCTCTCTCTCTCTCTCTCTCATGATATTCAGTCTCCCAGACAAAAGGAAAAACCTATTCTTCCATTCTTCCTCCTTCTGCTACACAAAAGGGTTTTGTCTTTCCTAAGTTCACCTTAAGGAATATTCATGCTGTTAACAACTTTATCTCTTTTGTAAAGTTATAAACGCCAGAGAAACACACTCAGATCTACCTCTCATGGACCAAACAGACTCCATATAGATAAATACATCAGCCAATCAATAGCCTAAGTTCACACTTGCTACCTTACCACCTTCTAGAGGGTGGGACTCCTCTCCTGTTCCCTGGGATTGTGACGTCCCTCACTACCAAGACCTAATGGTTTTAAATGTACACCTAAAGAACATTTTTTCCCAAACGACGCATTAACTTTATTCTCTAACACACACACACACACACACACACACACACACACACACACACACATATATATATATCCAGACCCTGGACAGCAAGGAAACAGCCAACTCTCTCAGAAGACTAGACCATCATCCTTATCCCCGTTTTCTTAGGTTTTCCAGAGACATGTCACCCCAAAGTCAGCAGGAAGTAACTAAAGATCATGATGACCCTACTTCTACTCCACCATCACCTCTTTCTAGGTTTTTCCTTTATTAAATTAAATCAAAATGGAGAAATGTTAGTATTCTTTCTAGGTTCTGCTCAGCAGTTAGCTGGCAACGGCCAAGTAGGCCTGGCTCACTATAAAAGGGGAATTCTGCCCTCTCCTCCTTATTCTCTCTGACTCTCTTCTCTCCCTGACTCCTTTCTCCCTTTCTCCCTTTCTCCCTTTCTCCCTTTCTCCCTTTCT